>NC_057846.1:46795000-47095000 GCF_910594005.1 Cervus elaphus
GGTCAAGGAAGCAGAAGAGAGACCCAGAAATAGCCTCCATGGAGCAGTAATGACTGCTCTGCTGCTGCTGCTGCTAAGTCGCTTCAGTCGTGTCCGACTCTGTGCGACCCTATAGACGGCAGCCCACCAGGCTCCCCCATCCCTGGGATTCTCCAGGCAAGAACACTGGAGTGGGTTGCCATTTCCTTTTCCAATGCATGAAAGTGAAAAGTGAAAGTGAAGTTTCTCAGTCGTGTCCGACTCAGCGACCCCATGGACTGCAGCCCACCAGGCTCCTCCGTCCATGGGATTCTCCAGGCGAGAGTACTGGAGTGGGTGCCATTGCCTTCTCCAATGACTGCTCAGGATTACCTATCACTGCCCTTCCATTCTTTCTTCTTGCTAACTGAAGGAAACCCCACCACTAGTTGGCACTTACTAGTGCCTGAGGCAATATCATGTCTCAGCCATTGTTTGTTAATTGACTAAATGAACAGATGCATGGTGCGTGTTCAATCGTGTCTGACTCTTTGTGACCCAGTGAACAGTAGCCCACCAGGCTCCTCTGTCCAGGGAATTTTCCAGGCAAGAATACTGGAGTGGATTGCCATTTCTTTCTCCAGGGGATCTCCCGAACTCAGGGATCAAACCCAGGTCTCCTGCATTGCAGGCAGATTCTTTACCACTAAGCCACCAGGGAAACCCAAATGCATGGTAGTCCTTTTACTATTATTCTACCCCGTGTTCCCTGGTCAAACCCAGACAGACAGCCAGCAGTAAGGAGTAAAGAGGGGCCTAGTCCCTGCTTGCCCACCTCCTGGCTCAAATCTGCTCACCTCTTTTTTTCATTTTTCATTTCAAAAACATACTGGTATTATTCCTGTTTTGGTATTACCACATGAAAATGAACAACAAGCAAAGCATTTCTCCAGTTATGAGATCAATTTGCCACATTTTCATTCTATATCTCACATTGGAAGGAGAGGAAAATCTGATACACGGGACATGGGGTTGCATAAACATATAGCATATTTTTTAACTGCTTCAGTTTTAGAGGATCTCAGAGATAATGGCATGTCTATAATTATCCCTCCACCATTAGTAAGCTTGAAATTACTAGCTGCTCTCAAACGTAGAGAAAATTTTTAAGTATTTTTTATGAAATTTTAGAAGTTGCATATTCAGTAATTTGCTATTTCATGGAGTTATAGACAAGGAGATATCTTAGAGATTCTACTTACCTGAAGGAAGATTTTTCAATCAACCTAACTGACTGGAACATAAGAAGACCACCAAGAAAAGCCTGACCACCAAGTAAATGCAAAGTCTTTGAGGTCCACAAAAGCGTTTCACCAAATGCATTTAGTTGAACTGTCGACTTTGTAGGCATTTAAGTTCTGATTCTTGGCCTTAAAACTGATGGGTTACTTTCCCCATCAGGAAGATCGTAAAAGGAGACACATTCATAATGCCATGAAGAACCACCAACTTTTAAAACGAGGCATCATTGAGGAAATGTAGAGCTGGAAGGGGCCTCAGAAATCATGCAACTGACTTCACTGCAGGTGAGGGGCAGAGGCCCAGCTGGTCACACTTTGAACAGATCAGAGTTGCATCTCCTGATGCCCAATATGGGTCTTATGCCAACCACAGAGTGGTCCAAGAACATGTGTCTGCAACAAACATTGCCACTGGTCAGTGTCATGGCCGTTCAATGGCTCCCCCATCCCTAATGTTTTGAAAACCTTTTTTTTTTTAATTTAAATATTAAGAAAATCCAGGGCTTCCCTGGTGGCTCAGACAATAAAGTATCTGCCTGCAATGCAGGAAACGCTAGTTTGATCCCTGGATCGGGAATATCCTCTGGAGAAGGGAATCATTATACACTCTAGTATTATTGTCTGGAGAATTCCATGGACACAGCAGCCTGGCGGGCTACAGTCCTTAGGGTTGCAGAGTCGGACATAACTGAGCGACTAACACTTACTTACATGCTTTATAGCCTTTCTAACCATTTAAAAGCAATTGAAAAAATTTATCAAATAAAACTCTCATGAGGCCAGGACAAGATTTGGAGAACTGAGTTGGTCTAAATCAATGGTGAGTAAAAGACCAGATAGTAGGTGTTTTAAGCTTCGTGAGCCACAGGTTCTTTACAGCAGCGTCTCCCCTCTGCTATTGTATCAGGATCGCAGGTCGGAGGGGATATGTAAATAAAGGGGCTTTACTGTGCTTCCAATAATACATGCATTACTATGGACCCTGGAAGTCGAATTTCATATAATTTTCATGTGTCATGAAGTAATATCTTTCTTTTGTTTTGGGAACCACTTAAAATTGCAAAAAGCTTTCTTAACTCACAGGCCATACAAAATGACAGTCAAGATTTGGCCCGTGGGCCAGAATTTGCAGATCTCTGGCTCTGATGGTGAGAGGAGATGCAAAGAGCAGTAAAAGTCCTTGTCCTGGAATCCCAGGGTGGCTTTCAGGTTGAATACAAGGCCAGCCTGACTTTTTAATATGAGTATTTCAATGGTCGTTTGTTTGTTTTTCTTTTAGACATGGATTTCCTTTGTTTATTTTCTATATAATTTTATTTATCTACGTATTTGTTTTGGCTGTGCTGGGCTGTCGTTGCTGCGTAGGCTTTTCTCTAGTTGCAGCAGTGGGGGCTGTTCTCCAGCTGTGGTGTCCCTTGTCGCAGAGGACAGGCTCTAGTTCATGCCAGCTTCAGTGGTGGTGGCAGGGGGCTCAGGAGTTGCAGTTCCCGGGCTCCAGAGCACAGGCTCAATAGTTGTAACTCATGGGCTTAGCTGCTCCGAGGCATGTGGGATCTTCCTGGATCAGGGCTCGAATGTGAGTCTCCTGTATTGCAGGCAAATTCTTCACCACTGAGCCACCAGAGAAGCCTTGAATTGTCTTAATAGTTTATCCAGTTTATTCATGTTGTCTTGTTTGATCTTTGCCACGTTCTATGAGTTACACAGCGCAGGTATGTGTGCGTGTGTGTGTGTGTGTGTATGTGTATGTAGGTATATTGCATTTCAAATTTGTTCATTTTTCATACACGTTATAATCACCCTGGTGTCTCAGATGGTAAAGAATCCATTCTCAATGTGGGAGACCTGTGTTTGATCCCCAGGTTGGGAAGATCCCTTGGAGAAGGGCATGGTAACCCACTCCAGCATTCTTGCTCGGAGAATCCCCATGGACAGAGGAGCCTGGTGGGCTACAGTCCAAGGGGTCGAAAAGAGTTGGACACGACTGAGTGACTAAGCACAGCACACACAGACACACAGACACACACACACACACACAATTGCCATAACCGAAGAAAATTCACCCAAGAAATCTCCAACTCAGGAAAAAATATTTAGCATTTTTCTTTATATCACTCTACTCTTTTTTCATGTGCAAAATTTTACTGAATTGGCATCATAATGTTAATAACATGGTAAATTCCAGTTTTTCACATAATGAGTCCAAGCATTATGCCGAATTACTAAATAGGCTTCATGGTGACTGTTTATGATTCTTTTGTACTCTGTCATTATTCACTTAATCTTTTCTCACTTGTTGGACATTTGGGAATTTTCCAGTGATTTACATGACAAACAATGCTGCAATGAATGTCATTCTCCTCTTTACTTTTATAGGAGCATTTTCTTATGATATCCCCAGAAGAAGGATTACCAGATAAAATGATACTAACACTCTTTAATTATTAATATGCTTTGGAAATTTCCTTCAAAAAGTTATACTGAAGCAGAATTTTTATTAGCGTAGGGTCAAAACACTGGGCCGTGCTGCAGTCTAGTGCCATCCTTGACTCCTGTGTGACCTTGGGAAAGCCCCTTCTACTACAAGCTTCAGTTTCGCCATCTGTCAAAAGAGGAAAATAATCTATGCTTTCAGTGAGGATTAAAACAGATAATGTATATAACAGTGACCCTTAGTAAGCAACTTCCTAATACTAGTGAAGATGCTGTGATGATGATGAAGGTGATAATGAGGAGATGGTGATAATGGTGATGAAATGATGGTGATGATGAAGGTGATGGTGGTGAAAATGAGCTTCAGTTTATTTATAAAGAACTGAAGTTCAGACTTCAAACTAAGATCATGGCATCTGGTCCCATCACTTCATGGCAAATAGATGGGGAAACAATGGAAACAGTGAGAGACTACTTTGGGGGGGCTCCAAAATCACTGCTGATGGTGACTGCAGCCATGAAATTAAAAGACGCTTACTCCTTGGAAGGAAAGTTATGACCAACCTAGACAGCATATTAAAAAGCAGAGACATTACTTTGCCAACAAAGGTCCGTCTAGTCAAGGCTATGGTTTTTCCTGTAGTCAGGTATGGGTGTGAGAGTTGGACTATAAAGAAAGCTGAACACTGAAGAATTGATGCTTTTGAACTGTGGTGTTGGAGAAGACTCTTGAGAGTCCCATGGACTGCAAGGAGATCAAACCAGTCAATCCTGAAGGAAATCTGTCCTGAATATTCATTGGAAGAACTGATACAGAAGCTGAAGCTCCAACCCTTTGGCCACCTGATGTGAAGAACTGACTCATTGGGAAAGACCCTGGTGCTGGGAAAGATTGAAGGCAGGAGGAGAAGGGGACGATGGAGGATGAGATGGTTGGATGGCATCACTGACTCAATGGACATGAGTTTGAGTAAACTCCGGGAGTTAGGGATGGACAGGGAAGCCTGGCGTGCTGCAGTCCATGGGGTCGCAAAGAGTCGGGGGAGACTGAACTGAACTGAACTGAAAGTTCAGACTTAAGTGTCTCACTGAAAGTCACAAAATTAGGGAATAACACCTCAAACTCTAACTCATGCTTTGGCTGTTTCTTTTTGATGGCACCCAAGGATCTCCTGTGATTTTGAATATATAAATGGTTTTCATTTCTTGTTTGTTCTTTTCATTTGCAGACTGACTTCTAAGTACCAGGCATCAGCTAATCTCTTCCTTCTGCATCTGAGGACCCTGTTGGTCCATCTCTAACCTGTTACACAAATCCAGAAATGAGGTTTTTTTTCCTTTTTATTTTTTAAATTAAACAAGTAACAAATGAGCATTATGTGATATAACATTTGTGCCTTCAAGCCCTCACATCTGCCTAGTCACCAAACTTGCCACACAGCCCTCCCCTCCTGACAGCACTTAGATGGCTATTTAAAGCAGATGTCAACAAGTCCTAACTCGGAGTTCATTTATATTCATAAGCCTTTATCTACACGCTGATATTTCAAGGTTAATGACATCAGTACTTCTGAAACTGATAATATCCAAGAAGAATTCATATATGAAAAATTTATTACTTCATCCTCTTTTATTCTTTTACCTAAATATCAAAATTGTAGAGTCAATAAAACCGTGAGAATTGTGACAAAACCTATAATCTTTGTCTATATAATATTCTGAATAAGGACACAAAAATGGCATCTAGAAGCTTTCTTGCCAGCCTTTGCCATGTTTAATCAATCCCCCTGAGATGTTTTCTGTAAGTTTATTCACTGATGCTGTTGTGTTTCTCAGTTTTGCTTGCACTTGGTAGAAACTTTGATTTAAAATATTTGAGACAGATCCAGTTCTAGGAATTAATGACCCTTGTGGTTACAGATTGGGGAAAATTAGGAGTTCAGTGAATAAGTGACCCCTTCTTGGGTCTTCAGGGTGTGCTAATAATTCTATTATCATAGTAAATGAATAAGTCAGAGAAAGACTAATATCACTTACATCTTTAAAAACTTCTTTAAAAATGACAAAAATGAACTTATTTACAAAACAGAATAGATTCACAGACATAGAAGACAAATTTGTGGTTACCGAAGGAGAATGGGAAGAGTTTGGGGTTAACATAAACATACTACTATATATAAACTAGATAAACAACAAGGACCTACAGAATAACACACAGAGCTCTACTCAATATTCTGTAATAACCTATATGAGAAAAGAATCTGAGAAAGCGTGGATATACATATGTGTATAACTGAATCACTTTGCTGAACCACCTGAAACTAACACAACGTTGTAAATCAAAAATACTCCAATATAAATAAAAATTAAATTTAAGAAATAATAAAAAATGTAAACAATAATTACAGCAAATAAAATCAAAATTATATCTCTGATATTTACAAATTTCTATACTCCATGCTTTTTATTCAATAAAAACTGGCTATTTAATTTGTGAAAAGTGAAGACTTTGACCAACAGTTGGTTCCAGCTATCATTAATTCCTATTTGCAATCATTGTGACAGCAAATATTAAGTTAGTATCTACTGTGTATACGGTGGGCTTCCTTGGTGGCTCAGCGGTAAAGAATCCACCTATAATGCAGGAGATGCAGGTACAATTCTTGGTTTGGGAAGATCTCCTAGAGAAGAGAATGGCAACCCACTCCAGTATTCTTGCCTGGGAAATTGTACAGACAGAAGAGCCTGGCAGGCCACAGTCCTTGGAGTCGCAAAAGTCAGACAAGACTGAGCAACTAAACCACCACCACCACCATGGACAGGGTGCAGAACTTCCTCCAAATAATCATCTCAAAAGTTGTGTTGAGGTATCTGGGTTCAGCCTTATAAATATCTTCCAGTCCCATGGAGAAATTTTTGCATTATCTAAGAAATGGGAATGTTATTATATACAGATTCTACTGGTCTCATTCTTAAATTTAAAAAATATAGAATTGTATCCCTCTTTTGCACAACTCAGACAATGTATTCCTTGTGGGTTAGAAAACTCCAATTTTACAAGTATAAAATCAAGAACTAAGTCGGGTCTACCTGTTGACTTAAGAAACTGACTAGAATTTAACACATTACTTTGAAAATACAAAAAGAATTATTTATGCTTCATAAATTTGTTTTTCAAAGTAAAATAACTAAAGCCACGGTGGCAACATTTCTACAGGAGAAGGAGTTTGGAAGCTGGTCTGAAAAGCCGTACTAACTACCAAGGATTTGGCACCATCATGTGGCCATTTAGATTTATCCACTAAAAAATAAAGTAAGTACTGCCCTTAGCTACACGGCAACTCCATGCAAATCATAACTGATATCTGGAAATAAAGAAGAGACTCTTCAAAACAGTGTTTCAATCCACCCTGTTCTCTGTCTGACAGGGGGCAAAAGATTATCATAATTAAATTACTGTCTGATGCATAAAGCTAGCTTGCCAATTTCGAATCCAGTTTTGTCGAGTCCTGCTGAATTCACTGACCGGATGTCACCTGCCTCTTCTCCCCTCCATCCCTACTGCCACCCCCCGAGGGCAGACCCTCCAGTGGGTCTCTCTCTGGATCTGTCTCCTGGGCTCCTAAAGCAATGCCCTTCTCTAGTGCCTCCTGCCGTTCTCCACTCTGCTGCCACGGGGATGTGTGTGAAAACCGAGCCTGCCACTCCTAAAGCCCACCTAAAACCCTTCCATGACGTCCCACTTCTCCCAGGAAACACGTCCAGTTCCAACTCCGCCTGCAGGCCACCAGCGCTGTCCAACACGGGAGGCTCCGGCCACGCGTGGTCCCTGAAAACTTGAGAGGAGGCTGGTGCCAATGAACTGTGCTGTGACTGCAAAAAGCACCCCAGACTTTGAAGACTTCAAACATAAAACAAGAACATCAGCTACCTTATTAATAATTTTAGAGTATAATGAGAATATTTTTGGACATTACAGGTTAAATACAGTATTTAAAATTTTTTTCTATTTTATGTAATTTTTAAAGGTTACTTTCCATGTACATTTACCACAAAATATTGGTGAAATTCCCCCTGTTGTACAATATATCCTTGAACCTGTCTTATAGCAAATACCCCGTAGCTCCCCTTCCCTCACCCTTGCACGGCCCCTGCTCCCCACTGTAATCACTGGCTTGTTCTCTATGTCTGTGCGTCTGCTTCTTTTAGAATACAGTATATCATTAAACTTATTTCCACCTGTCTGTTTTCACTCTTACAATTTGGACCCACAACCTGGGGATACAGGGAAGCAAGGAAGCAAAGTGCCTTTCCCTGCGGAGTTTCCCAGTCTCCTGGGAGAAACAGAAGACAGACAGGTCAGGGCAGGAGGCAGCACAGGCAAGATGATGATCCGTGCTGAGGAGAAGGGGCTTCCCTGGGGACTCAGAGGTAAGGAATCCGCCTGCCGACGCAGGAGACTCAGGTTCGATCCCTGGGTCGGGAAGATCCCCTGGAGAAGCGAATGGCTACCCACCCCAGTATTCTTGCCTGGAGAATCCCATGGACAGAGGAGCCTGGCGGGCTACAATAGAGTCCTTGGGGTCTCAAAGAGTCGCTCAGGGCTGAGCACACAGCACAAGAAGGGAGTAGGAGCCAGGATGGGTGGGTGACTTGCAGGTAAGCGACCTGAGGCAAGGCCCCATCCAGTAGGTGATTTCCGAGTCTTAATGAACGTGAGGGAAGCCAGGCAGAAAAACCACTAGAGGCCGAGGAGACAGCAAGGGGGGGAGGTTGTAAGGCAGGGGCAGCCTTGGCTTACTTAAGACACAGTCAGAGGTCAGGGAGGCCGAAGCTTCCCTGAGCAAGAGGAGAAAGAGGAAGTGGGGGTCGGGGAAGTGACGGGACACATCCCTGAGGGGGACAGGAAAGGGGTCGGGGAAGTGACGGGACACATCCCTGAGGGGGACAGGAAAGGGGTCGGGGAAGTGACGGGACACATCCCTGAGGGGGACAGGAAAGGGGTCGGGAAGTGACGGGACACATCCCTGAGGGGGACAGGACAGGGGCCAGGAAGTGACGGGACACATCCCTGAGGGGGACAGGAAAGGGGTCGGGAAGTGACGGGACACATCCCTGAGGGGGACAGGACAGGGGCCAGGAAGTGACGGGACACATCCCTGAGGGCAGGACAGGGGTCGGGGAAGTGACGGGACACATCCCTGAGGGGGACAGGACAGGGGCCGGGAAGTGACGGGACACATCCCTGAGGCTCTTAGAGGAGAAAGGAAGGACTTCAGCTGAGGAGGACAGGAAGCTACCAGAGACCCCACACACCACACGCAGGTTGACTGAGAAAGCTGTTTCCATCTCCAACTCTCCCTGACTCCAACCCGAACGCCGAAGCGCTCCACTCCGCTTTTCGTCTAAAAGCTCTTTCTGACGTGACCAATTCCTGACATGCCACCCCAAGACCGGCTCCTCACCTAGGAATCCTTCTCCTAACCATATCTACATGCTCCTACATAGCACTTAAATAAAAGGCATTTGCAGTAAAAAGTCTTCTGTCATCAGCTCCAACATGTAAAAAGATTAGAAGGCATCACTCTTTCTTATGAAAAGAAAAAGGCGAATAAACTAAAAAATCAACAACTTCTCTCAGACCTGTCAGAGAACTGAGGGGCAAAGCACCCTGAGGTCTGGAGAGACGGGTGAATCCAGAGAGTCACAGTCAAGGCCGGCGGAAGCCACTGGAGGCAGAAATTGGCAGCCACGGTTTCCACATGGCAGCTACAAATAGATTGAGAATTTGACTCCCAGGTGCTTGGCAGGTGTCGATGGGTCTTCTGAGTAAGAAATGAAAACCAAAAGTGAAACAACTACACGAGACTTAAAAATAGGTTTTGATGAGAAGAACCTCTGTACAACAAAAAGGAAGAAAAGTTTAAAAATAACTAGGACACTCGAGGGTTTATTTGTGGCATAGGTAACAAAAGATCAGCACCCATAATACATAAACAGCACCGAAGTATGAGCAAGTTCTTGAAGCTTCCCAGGTGGATCAGGGGTAAAGAATCCACCTACCGATGCAGGAGATGCAGGAGACGTGGGCTCGATCCCTGGGCTGGGAAGATCCCCTGGAGGAAGAAATGGCAGCCACTCCAGTATTCCTGCCTAGAAGATTCCATGGACAGAGGAGCCTGGAGGGCTACAGTCCGTGGGGTGGCGAAGAGTCAAGACAAGACTGAGAGACTGAGTACGCATGTGCGCGCATGCGTGCACGCGCGCACACACACACACACACACACACACACACACACACACACACACACACACACACACACACACACACACACACACACACACACACACACACACACACACACACACGTTCTTGAAACATTGTTTCCAATACAGAAAACCTGGATTATATTCACTCTAGGCAGGGTATATCCATTCCATAAGGTTCTATGAAACTGATAAAAAATGGACTGTTACCTTCTGTCTTAGCAAAATCTCCATGTTTTGTATTTAAATAACATAAGCATGATAAATATTGAAAGTCTTATCTCAAAACAAAGTATGTAATTTATTCAAGACTTTATTTTATGGTTCCACAACAGAGTTTTCTTCAAAAAGGTCCTTTGTGCTTTTCTTTAGGTTAATTTTCTGGATATTTTCTGTTTCATGATGCCAATATGAATGGAATATATTCTCCCATAAGATTTTCTATACACATTTCTATACAGCTCATATAAAACTTGCTCATGTTTTTAGAGCAAGTTTTAGAGAAATCTGTTTTAGAGAAATCTGCTAAATTTCAGATATTAATTTATAATTGGACTCCTTAATGAATTTTCTTATTGTTTCTAGTAGCTTAAGAACTGTGCCTACCCATTCTGTTTCTTTTTTTTTTTTTTGGAAAAGTTTTTTTATTCAGTGTTTAAGTAAGATTAAAAACTACAAGATTTTGCTTGCAGCTGATGAGCAAGAAAAGTTAAACCCAAATTATCACCTGGCTGGCTAGTTAAAATGTTCTGACTCAGAGTCAGATTACTCAGTGACGTAACAGTTACCTTGTGTTGGCTTAGGGATTTGGAGCAAAACAGCCCTAAACAAATGGATCATCTGAGAGCATAGGGCTAAAATGGGCATATGAAATACTGAATAAGAAAGCTGATAAAGGGAGGCTGTCACAGACTTTTTTTTTAGGCTTCTAGCAGTTGGTTACCATATACAAGGACCTAGCAGCCAGTTGTCTGATCTCTTAACTTGTCTGAGTTAAACAACTTTAACCCACTAAGCCCCATTCTGTTTCTTACGTTTCCTCCCCTATACCCCAAGAGGAACTGTTAAATACAACTGCAGTTCAGGGGAATTTTACTGCTCAATACCTGGGAACCATAAAGTTGCTCATATTTGAAAACAGAACAGTTTTACAAAATCGAGTAAGTATGTATATGGTCCCTAAGCTAAGGTTCCTAAAGTCTTTCTCAGTCCAGGCAGCAGTGATCCCAGTCTTCAGGCAAGCAGCTCAATCTCCAAATGAAACCTCAAGCAGGAAGGAGCCTGAAACCCAAAACTGAGCTTGTGTGACTGACATTGGGCTGCAGCATCCTAGGTGAAAGAGGAAGCTCGTCTGAACCCTTGAGAGACTCCCCAGAATAATGTCCTGAGCACTGAAAACCCCTACGCTCTCACTTCCCCTTCACCCCTGAGAACTGCAGTCCAACTCCTTTTCTTCCCTCATCCCCTCTCAAATTTATATTCCTCTTCTGCCATAAAACTTACTCTTTTTCAATGTGTGGGGGCCCCAAGTTAACTTCTGGACACAAATATAGGGCATTTTTTTACAGTCCCATTGAAATGTTCCACAATCGCCTAGGACATTCTGGAATTTGACTTGACTTCGAGGAACCAGAAGACAAAATACTGTGCATGATGACTCTTTGCTTTGAAACTCATACAACTGTTTCTTGAGAATTCCTGCCTGTTGACCTTAAAAACATGCCAAGTGAGTAATTAAAATTCCATTGTTTAAAAAAAAACCACTCCATTGTTTCTGCTGATTTTATGTTTTTATGTTGGTTATTAATTTAACAAAGGTCTGCATGCCCACAGCTGCTTTAGGAGAGAAAACTTCTCCACAAATCAGGAGAATCAAACAAATCAAAACAAAACTGAAAAGGAAGCCAAAAAAAACTTTTAAAATATTCTAGACCTCAGATAGGGCTTTGAACAGCAGGGCTTTAACCCAAAACTGTGCCTGGTACAAATAGTTCTTCACGTTCCATTTACCTGACTAGCAAACTGGGAGGTCTGCAGTCCAGCAAGCTCTCACGAGCACCCACTGGGGAATCTGGTTCCTCCAGCCCCGGCTCCACAGACCTGGCCGCTGTGCTTGGAAGCTCCTCGCCCCATCTTGGCATGCATCTGTGTGCATTGGCATAAAATTCCATCTGTGCTATAGGGTGATTTTAATTACAAGACTGGATCCGGCAGATAGATGAGAGAATGCAACGAAAGTTCTCCACATGATGAAACTGCAAATTCTGGCATTTTACTTTTTGATTAGCTGATGAGGTCAAACTATATTGTTTTTGAGCAAAAGCCTTTCTGCTGAAATCACGTCTTTTGGGAAAAGGAGCTGTGAAGAGCTGAGCCGTGACACTGAGCGGAAGGCTCTCCCTAAAGTAAACTGCTAGAGGCTCTGCAGGAAGGGATTAAATGAAGAGCTCTGATATCTACTCGGCCACATGTGATACAAAGAGAACAAATATGCAGCTGAGGAGAATCACAGGTAGCCAGACTCAGAGAATTTAATTAGCTTGGCCACAACTGAACCACCTATTTCCACCTTCTTACAAGTTTACTGTGTTCATCTCCAGGCTTAGGCTGAATGCTTAGTTTTCCATCTCAGTTAAAGTCTAGATGTGTAAGCCGCAGGAGACCACACTCTTCTCATTATGCATGTGTAAGTTCTACTGGTGCCCATTTCTTTCTGTCCGCAGAGCTCTCTCTTTGATTCTCAGGCTACTGCACATTGGTTTTATGCATCAAGTATCACTGATAAAAAGCCCAATACCATTCTGATTTTCTTTCCTCTTGTAGTTAATTTGGTTTTTATTCCTCAGGATTTTCTTTTTATCTTGATTGCTTTGAAGTTTCATGCCAAGTTATTCATTTTTGTGAATGGTGTAAGGTCTGTGTCTAGGTTCACTTTTTTTTATTTTAAAAGAAAAAAAAATGTAGTTGAATAAATGTGACATGTAACATTGTATAAATTTAAGGTGTGCCTTGTGTTACTTTGATACATTTTGATATTATAATATACCTGTCATTGTAGTGATGCTTATCAGCAGTATTTAATTATAGTACAATATTATTGACTGTGTTCATTGTACTGTGTATTAGATCTCTAGGGCTGATTTACTACTGGTTACAAGTTTGTGCCCCTAAACTCCATCAGTCTTATCCCCTCAGCCCTCAGCCCCTGAAAACCACTATTTTACATTCTGTTTTTCACAAATTTGACTTTTCTAGATTCCACATACATTTTCACAAGTTTGACTTTTCTAGATTCCACATACAAGTGATAGAGTACAATAGGTTCATTTTTTGCTTCTGGCCTTCCAGTTATTCCAGCGCCATTTGTTGAAAAGGTTATTCTTTCACTATTGAATTGCCTTGGCTCATTTGTCAAAGAGTTGTTAGGGTTTATTTCTTACCTCCTTAATCTGTGTCATTGGTCTGTATCAATCTACACATCTGTCACCAATACCCTGCTATCAGTTTGCCCTGTAAGAAAGGTTTACCAATGTGCCCTCCCAATAACAATGTTTTACACTTTCTCCATATACCCATCAATAATGAATGTTGTCTGTCTTTTAAACTGCCATATGACCCAGCAATCCCACTCCTGGGCATACACACCAAGGAAACCAGAACTGAAAGAGACACGTGTACACCAATGTTCATCGCAGCACTGTTTATAATAGCCAGGACATGGAAGCAACCTAGATGCCCATCAGCAGATGAATGGAAAAGAAAGCTATGGTACATATACACAATGGAATATTACTCAGCCATTAAAAAGAATACATTTGAACCAGTTCTAATGAGATGGATGAAACTGGAGCCCATTATACAGAGTGAAGTAAGCCAGAAAGATACACACCAATACAGTATACTAATGCATATATATGGAATTTAGAAAGATGGTAACGATAACCCTATATGCAAGACAGAAAAAGAGACACAGATGTATAGAACAGACTTTTGGACTCTATGGGAGAAGGCAAGGGTGGGATGATCTGAGAGAATAGCATTGAAACATATATAATATCAAGTGTGAAACAGATCGCCAGTCCAGGTTGGATGCATGAGACAAGTGCTCAGGGCTGGTACACTGGGATGACCCAGAGGGATGGGATGGGGAGGGAGGTGGGAGGGGGGTTCAGGATGGGGAACACATGTAAATCCATGGCTGATTCATGTCAATGTATGGCAAAAACCACTACAATATTGTAAAGTAATTAGCCTCCAACTAATAAAAATAAATGGAAAAAATAAATGAAAAAAAAAATAAAATATTTTTCCAATTCACTGAACTTCCGCCCCAAATCTACTTTTTGAAAATGCCTAATAAATTGTTTTTGTTTAATGATTTGTTGATACTGTTTGCATATTATAGATATTGAACTTATGTTATCAATATTGCAAATAGTTCCCTTCAGTTTCCTAATTTTCTTTTAACTTTGTTTCCCTTTTATCACACAGAAGTTCTGCATTTCTGTGTAGTCAAACCAGTTTTTTAAGTTCATGGCTTGGGTAAATGTTTTACTTCTGGGTTTCATTTCTTACTTAGAAAAGCCTTTGACACCTGTCAGGTCCCTAGGAGTCAAATTCTCAATCTAATAGTAGCAATCATGTAGTACCTGTATTTACATATTTTCATTAGAAATTTTTGCTTTCTTATATCATCATTCTAATTTTCTTACAGTTATCTAATATTCAATGGAGCTAATACATCTAATATTATCTCAAAACAGTGTTTGTGTTTTACATGAGATACAAATAAAGTGGATAAAAATAAACATATATTTCACTCTTAGATATACACACAGAATAATTGAAACTGTGTGTTCAAAGATAAACTTGTGCAGGGCTGTTCATACAGCACTAGTTACAAGATCCAAAAGGAGGAAGCAAGCCAAATGTCCATCAAATGATGAACAGATACTAGATACTATCATATTAAGTGAAGTAACTCAGACAGGGAAACTCAAATATATGATATCACTCGTAGGTAAAATCTAAAATATGACACAAATGAACTTACTTACAAAACAGAAACAGGCTCACAGACTGAGAAAACAAACGTATGGCTCCCAAAGGGGGAAGTGGGGGCCAGAAGGGAAACATTAGGAGACTGGTATTAACACATACATGCTGCTGCTAAGTCACGTCAGGCGTGTCCAACCCTGTGCGACCCCATAGACGGCAGCCCACCAGGCTTCCCCAGTAGATAATCAACAAGGACCTACTACAGCAGAGAGAACTCAACTCAGTATTCCATAATAACCTACATGGGGAAAGAATCTAAAGAAGAATGGATACACGTATAACTGAATCTTTTTGCTGTACCCTTGAAACTGACACAACATTGCAAATCAACAATTAGCGAGCGGACACGCCAAGTTGCTTCAGTCATGTCCAACTCTTTGTTAACCCACGGACTGTGGCCCGCCAGGCTCTTCTCTCCATGGGATTCTCCAGGCAAGCATACTGGAGTAGATTGCCATGTCCTCCTCCAGGGGATCTTCCCAACCCAGAGATCTAACACTTGGCTCTTCTGTCTCTTCTGTCTCCTATACTTCAATATAAAATTAAATTTTAAAAAATGATGACAAAAAAATTGATGACAAAATGTGGTATACCATACAGGGGAATAGCACTCGGAGTGAAATACTGATACATAATGAGCCTGGGAAACCTTATGCTAAGGAAAAATAAGTCAGACACAAAAGTTCTCATATTATATGACTCCATTTATATGAAGTATCAAGAATAAGTTAATCCAAAGAGACAGGAAACATATTAGTGGTTGCCAGGGACTGGGGAGAGGCAGCAGGGTTAATAGAAATTGACTGTGTAATGAGTGTGGGGTTTCCTTACGGGAAAATGAAAATGTTTTGAAACTAGGGAGAGGCAATGGTTATACAGCATTTGTGAATATAATAAATTCCATTGAGTTGGACGCTTTAAGTGGTTACATTTATATCACGTATGGAGAAGGAAATGGCAACTCCAGTGTTCTGGCCTGGAAAATCCCATGGACGGAGGAGCCTGGTGGGCTGCTACAGTCCATGGGGTCGCAAAGAGTAGGACACAGCTTAGTGACTAAACAAGGCAACAATATCATGTATATTTTATCTCAGTGTTTTTTTAAGGTACAAATATATCAATAAATGTTTCTTTCTAATGTGACGATCTTAGTCTCTACCCACTGCAAATGACTGTTATAATTCTGAGATGAAGGAACTTTTTAGTTACCCCAATATTAGCATAGAACTACATCATGACCAAATATTGGGGTGACTAAAAAGCTCCCTCAGTTTTTAAGTAAAAATAAAAGACACATTTTCCTTTTCAACAAGAACTTTATTGAACAACATATTCACCATCTTCTTCTACTACATTCTACCATTTTTCAGGCAACTACATAATTCCACCTTCCCAAAACTTTCTATCTTTTTGAGCAAAAAATTGTTCCAGATGCCTTTTACAGTCTTCCAGGGAATTGGAATTTTTTTCATTAAGAGAATTTTGTAGAGACCAAAATAAATTGACATCTGAAGTTGTAGTGTCTGGTGGATACAAGCAGATGAATCACAGCTTCCCAGCCAAGCTGTAACATTTTTGCCTGGTCATCAAAGAAACATGTGGGCTTGCATTATCCTGATGGAAGATTATGCATTTTCCATTGACTAATTCTGGAGACTTTTCATCAGGTGCTTCTTTCAGTTGGTCTAATTGGGAGCAGATCTTGTTGGAATTAATCGTTTGGTTTTCTGGAAGAAGCTCATAATAGAGGACTCCCTTCCAATCCCACAGCATCACCTTCTTCAGATGAAGACTGGCCTTTGGTGTGGTTCATTGCACTTGTCCCAGATCAATGGGTTGTGCCACTGGCTGCAATTTCCCTGCCTGGTTTTCCTGTCCTTTGCTATGTAACATTTTGGCTCTCTCCCATGGTGGGCAGAGTGTGATGTCACCTCTGGTTTCCAATGGCTGGCTTTGGCCAGGGGATGTTAAAAATGGGATGCAGAGAGGGTCTAGGAAAATGATTGTGCAATTGAGTGTAGGCCTTTCCTAGCTAGCCTGCTGGTTCCAGAAGGGCAGTGAAAACAGAACTTCCCCAGTTAAACTGGTTCAATAAAATTCTGAATAAATCAGCCAGCCATCTGAACCCCAGCATGGCACAAGCCACCATATCCACTCTTAAGAATTTATCCAAGGAAATGTTTTAACAAGATAAAAATAAAATGATGCACAAGAATGTTCAGCAACATATTGATTACAATATGGGAAAACTAGAAACCTAAATATCCATGAATGGGGGTCTTTTTAAACACATCATGATATAAGAGAATGAAAACTTATGCAGCTATAAAAATTGAAATAGACATTTTGCTTCTTTAAATGGGAAGATACCCACTACATATTATAGAATAGAAAGGGTAAAACAACTTAGGGAACAGAATGACTGACATGAACTCATTCATGTAAAATGTGTACATATTTCCACATATGTTACGTACATGAGAAATATCTGAAACAGTGTTATTTGAGGTTTTCTCCCAATTGTCAGGGTTTAGGTTTTTGTTTTCCTCTGCATCATTTGACTTTAAAAGTATACATGCATCATTTTTACAGAAGCAGTGAAGTGTTCAAAAGCAAGTAAATTACTCATCTTTAAAACTAAATATATGGATAAAGATGATGTGGTACATAGATACAATGGAATACTAACCAACCATAAAAAAAGAATGAAATGATGTCATTTGCAACAACATGGATAGACTTGGGGGGGTATTATGTTAAGTGAAATAAGTCAGACAGAGAAAGAAAAAAACCGTATGTCATCACTTATATGTGGCTCTAAAACCTGCAACAAACCAGTGAATATAACAAAGGAGCAGACTCACAGATACAGGGAACAAAGTAGTGTCTACCAGTGGGGAGAGGGGGTGGGGAGGGGCAAGATAGGGGTAGGTATTAACAGGCACAAACTACTGTGTATAAAATAAGCTACAAGGATAGACTGTACAACACAGGAATGCAGCCAATAATTTATAGTAACTAAGTGTAGCATAACCTTTAAAAATTGCGAATCATCATGTTGTATACCTAAAACCTATATAATGTTGTACACAAGCTACACTTTAATTTTAAAAAAGAGATTAAATATAGGAGAAAATAGACCTTTGCTCTTAACTTAATTCCTGATTCATTGTCAAGGTTCATACTGGAAGTCCCAGTTTTTCTGCACACACACAAAAAAGAGCAGCTACTCATTTTAAAACAAGTTTAATTTTTTTATTAAAATTGGGTGGGAAGTACAAAGGTGTTTGTTATGTTATGCTTTGTATTTTTTTGTATGTCTTATTTCATAAATATTTTTGAAAAAATGTAAAACCTGTTTTATTGCCCAATGTATTTGATCACAAAAGCAATTTTTTTACTTCTGGGCCTCTTAATATTCATATTGAAGACTATTTTTAATAATTTACTCAAAGCCTCTAACAAATAAGCATCATTTAATAAAGCTATTATTTACTGAACTCCTACTATAATCAGTGCACTATATCAAGGCCATGGGAAGTTTTTCTTAAGTACATGACAAAAAGTCAACTTATAAGAGGCAAAAACTTCATATTTTGAAGAATATTCTCCTAGTAGGATATGATACAAAGAACTTCTGCCTATAAAATTATCTCAATGTCAAAGCTAGATTTCATGGAGAAGATGAATCTCATGCATGAGATTCTCAGAATAGACAGCATAGGTGTTCTAGGCCCATGCTTCCATCAGCTTAAAACTTGGCTCCAAAAACTGGACAGTCAATAGCAAACTTTAATTACACCCCAATTAAAAGCATCCTGGCCACAGGGTACTGAAAGGAATACGTTTTAAAGAAAAAGAACAAAAACAGTGATATTAAATAGGAAGCTTAGATCAGCAACCCAAAATTGGCCAATATCCCAAGCTGACTGTTCTCCAAGACTACTTGAAGTTGCTGAAGATGGTTTGTTGTCAAAAAGACTCTAATGTATATACCTCGGTCTTGGCTTCGTATGTACACACAAATTCAGCTGTGACATTTTCAACTCATTTCCTCTACTTTCTACCAAAAATGAGGACTCAGCTCATTTGTAAGAGTTTTGCATCATTGCCAAGGGACACACTGCAGCCAGATTTCTCAGCAGAGGACTGAATTGGTGATATACTCACTTTAGTTCTTCAAAACAAAATACCTGCTAGAGGTAATATTTGTTTCTTCAAATCCCTGCAGTTGATTCTCCAGTATAGTGGCACTTAATGTTGATTTGCATTAAACTCATTTTCCCTTGGGTCCTGCCTTCCCTCACTGTCTGTATATCCCTAAAAGTCAAGAACAGCACCTACTCATCACTGAAACCCCAGGACACCTACGATCTGTCTGGTAAACAGTGGTCCCTCAGTCAGTCAGTCAGTTAAGTCGCTCAGTCTCCCCTGACTCTTTACGACCCCATGGACTGCAGCACACCAGGCTTCCCTGCCCAACACCAACTCCCAGAGCTTCCTCAGACTCATGTTCATCCAGTCGGTGATGCCATCCAACCACCTCAACCTCTGTCGTCTCCTTCTCCTCCCACCTCAATCTTTCCCAGCATCAGGGTCTTTTCCAATGAGTCAGTTCTTCGCATCAGGTGGCCAAAATATTGGAGCTTCAGCTTCAGCATCAGTCCTTCCAATGAACATTCAGGACTGATCTCCTTCAGGATTGACTGATTCAATCTCCTTGCATTTCAAGGGACTCTCAAGAGTCTTCTCCAACACCACAGTTCAAAAGCATCAATTCTCCGGCGCTAAGCTTTCTTTATAGTCCAACTCTCACATTCATACATGACCACTGGAAAAACCATAGCTTTGACTAGACAGACCTTTGTTGGCAAAGTAATGTCTCTGCTTTTTAATATTCTGTCTAGGTTGCTCATAGCTTTTTCTTCCAATGAACAAGTGTCTTTTAATTTCATGGCTGCAGTCACCATCTGCAGTGATTTTGGAGCCCAAAAAAATAAAGTCTGTCACTATTTCCACCGTTTCCCCATCTATATGCCATGAAGTGATGGAACCGGATGCCATGGTCTTAGTTTTCTGAATGTTGAGCTTTAAGCCAAATGTTTTACTCTCCTCTTTCACGTTCATCAAGAGGCTCTTTAGTTCTTCTTCACTTTTTGCCATAAGGGTGGTGTCATCTGCATATCTGAGGCTATTGATATTTCTCCCAGCAATCAGTCCTTCAATAAGCAGTTCTTTTTAAAGACCTTTTGGATGATATTTATTGGTTCATTTTTGGCTGTGCTGGGTCTTCGCTGCTCTGTGTGGGCTCTCTCTAGTTGCAGTGAGCTGGGGCTGCTCTCCAGTCTCACTGCGGGCTTCTCTTTGTGGTGGCTTCTTGCTGCAGAGTGCGGGCTATAGGGCGCACCGCTTCAGTAGCTGCAGCTTGCGGGCTTGATAGTTGAGATTCTCAGGCTCTAGAGCACGGGCTCAATAGTTACCGTGGCGCCCAGGCCTGATTCCTCCGTGGCATATGGGTGATCTTCTTGGCCCAGGGATCGAATCCATGTCTCCTGCATTGGCAGGTGGATTCTTTACCACTGAGCCACCAGGGAAGGCCAAAGATGTTGTTGTTGGTGGTGGTGGTGTGGACCATTTTTTAAAGTCTGTATTGAATTTGTTTCAATATTGTTTGTTTTATGTTTTTGGTTTTTTGGCCATGAGGTGGGGGGGGGGGGTCTTACTCCCCAACCAGGGATCAAACCTGCACCCCCTAACTGGAAAACAAAATGTCTGAACCACTGGACAGCCAGGGAAGTCCCAAACAATGGTTTCTTAATCAATTAATACATTCTAAGCCTGTTTCTAATTCTGACCAATAAAACTCAATCTGTTTTGCATATAGGGTTATCGTTACCATCTTTCTAAATTCCATATATATGCGTTAGTATACTGTGTGGGAGAAGGCGAGGGTGGGATGTTTTGAAAGAACAGCATCGAAACATGTATATTATCTATGGTGAAACAGATCACCAGCCCAGGTTGGATGCACGAGACAAGTGCTCAGGGCTGGTGCACTGGGAAGACCCAGAGGGATGGGGTGGGGAGGGAGGTGGGAGGGGGGATCAGGATGGGGAACACATGTAAATCCATGGCTGATTCATGTCAATGTATGGCAAAAACCACTACAATATTGTAAAGTAATTAGCCTCCAACTAATAAAAATAAATGGAAAAAAATGAAATTAAATAAAATTTTTAAAAAAGGAAAAAAAAAACCCCAATCTGATGAGATACACTAAAAAGGACACTGGATCTTAAGTACAGAGATGTAATAGATACTATTGGTTTTCATCTCTACATTCACTTTATAATACTGTCATCCCTTGTGGCAAAATCTGCTTCCCATGACTGAGACTAAAAATGCCAGATATTCATTTTAGCTGCCCTTTTTGCAGTTAGTGACAATAAATGCAACCAAACTCAAGCCTTACTGATACACTGGGAAATCTGAGAACTATTTCTTGGAAAGATGTGAGAGGGAAAGTCGCTCAGTTCATGTCCAACTCTTTGCGACCCCATGGACTGTATAGTCCAGGCCAGATTCTCCAGGCCAGAATACTAGAGTGGGCAGCCTTTCCCTTCTTCAGGGGATCTTCCCAACCCAGGGATGGAACCCAGGTCTCCTGCATTGCAGGCGGATTCTTTACCACCTGAGTTATCAGGGAAGGTGCATCTCCTAATTAAAACGGGGGGAGAAGGAAAGAACGAGAAAGATAGAAAGAAGACATAAGAGATGGAAAAGGAGAAAGGGAGGGAGAAGTAGATGAAGTCATGCAAGAAGGAGGGATGGGGAGGGGGAGAGAGGGAAGCACAGTGGCAGAAATGGGCAGGAAAGGAAGGAGAAAGGAGGAGGGAGGAGGAAAGAGAGAGAGAAAGGATTCCTGACTCTCTCTTCTGCTTTGGATTGATTCTATAATGTGAAGAAGTGATGGCTGGAGCTGTTGCAATCATCTTGTGGCCTTAAGGGGTAGGTCAAGAGAATCAAAGAGACACAAGCCTGGCTCCTTGAACTAACCTGTAACCACTTGCTTCCAGTCTTCTGTTTATGTGAGATTGCTAATGTCTTTTGTGATTAAGCCACTATGATCCAGGTACCTGGTCACATGTACCCAAAAGCATCCTATCTGATACAGAAAACACAGGTTTAAGACCCAGCTCTGTCACTTACTATCTGTATGACCTTAGAAAAATATCTTAATATCTCTTATGCTCTATTTCTCTATCATGGCCTTCCTCACAGGAATTGTATCGTGAATGGTTATGAAAACTATTTTAATTACAGGTTGAAGCTAATGATATTCTCACACTTTGTCAATGATTGTTGACAGACCATGTCCTCAAATCTCAAAATCAACAGGTAAAGAAAAACATACCATAGAAACAAGATCACAGTCTGCTGATGAGCAGAAGCAATTAAATTTCTCACATCTCCAGATTATCTTCTTTTCAAAGAGAATTCCCAGAGACTCATTTGACCCAACCCAAGAATTAGCTGGGGTTTTTTTTTTTTTTTTAAATGCAACACTCTACCATGATTTTAAATGCCGATTTTAGTCTTCTTAAAATATCTTGAAAGTAGACAGAGAAACATTTTTCTGGAATGTAATTATTACAAACATGGACTAATTACAGGAGCAACCTAAGGGCTGTTTTTCTGTACAGTTTGTATATACTCACTCACTGTGGGTAATGGCTCAGTCACTTAGAGCAGCATAGAATTGCTCAGCACTTACAGTTAAGTCTTTTCTATACTTTTACTAAGTGAAAACACACAAATACTATAAGACTTGGAGGCAAGTAAAGGGTTCAGGGAAAGTGTAAGTGTTTTCCATCAAGGTCACTTAGGCTCTGATTCAGGATGGTTTGTGCTCTAGATGCACACACGTTCCTATGGGTAAACTCCAGCCTGCTGACGCTCAATCAAGCAGAAGTACAACCTGCCCTTGAAATAAGAGGCTTGGGTTTGAAGACTTCCTGTTGATCACAGTAGACGGTAGACTACTCTTCTGTCTGCTCCACACGTACACACTTCCCTCTCTCCCTCCTTCTAGGAACAAACTCTCCCCACCAGTCACAGGCTTCAGCGTGTGACCCAATCAAAGTGGCGGTCATCATCACACTGGGACAACATCGTCCTGTGTGAGCCCAGGGATTGGTTCAGGGATGCGCATGTCGAGCCAATCAGAATCCTTCCCTGGGTTCCCTGTATGGACGTTAGGAAAACCCCATCTCCAATAAAAGAGGCTCTGCTGGGACCCAGAAAGGACTAGTTTCATCTTCTGAGTCAGGCTTTTAGCTTCTGCACACTGGCAGGCTGCCAATCCACAGGGCTTCTGGCAAAAATTCTCTGATTAATTCAAAGATGTGACTCAACTGCTCCTAGAAATAGTAGCAATTTTAAAATGGGTGGCAAAGTCAGCCATCATCTGAGCTCAGAAAAGACCTGACTGAGCTGTACCACTGGACACAGTGATCAACATGACAAGCAGAAGCAGAGAGTAACTTAACAGCAAAGATTAACTGACCCAGAGAAGAATCGAGAGCAGCACCACGCAATAGAATCTTCATGTGACCCACCCATATAATTTTAAATCCTCTAGCAGCTATGTTTCAGAAAGTAAAATGAAAGGTGAAAATAACTTAAACAATTGGTTTAATCTAACATAGCCAAATCTTATTATTATTTCAACAGGCAATGGATATTTTAAAATTATTAGTAAGACATTTTGCTTTCTTTTAGTTGTAAGTCTTGAAATCCTGTGTGTATTTTTTTTAATTTACTTATTTATTTTTTGGCTGTGCTGGGTCTACATTGCTGCGTGTGGGCTTTCTGTGAATCGCGGCAAGTGGGGGCTACGCTCTAGTTGCGGTGCATGGGCTTCTCACTGCAGCGGCTTCTCTTGTTGCTGAGCACAGACTCTGGTGCATGGGCTTCTGTGGTTGTGGCTCACAGGCTTCGTTGCCCAGTGGCATGTGGGATCTTCCCAGACCAGAGATCAAACCTGCAACGTTCCCTGCATCAACGGGTGGATTCTTAACCACTGGGCCACTCAGGAAATCCTGTGTGTATTTTATACTTATAGCTGACCTCAGTTCAGACTAGCAGTATTCTATGTGCTCAATAACCTCATGTGGCTGGTGGTTACCATATTAGATGGTGAAGCTCGAAAGAATAAGATAACCTGGTTTTTAACTTTTGCTGACAGTTCCCTAATATCTGTTTGAGCTGGTAATCAGTGACTCCCCTAGATTCAAAGCTTCATTTACCAGAAAAATACATAGAAACTCCATGTTGGGTATTGTAAATGGCAAAGTCAAGATTTCATGTGGGTGTGGGTAGACCCAAGTGTGTGTGTCAAGAATCTGAAACACCTTGTGTGGACTATGACACCTGCTCAGCAAAAACACAACCACGGACCATCCCTCCCGCACTTACACCCGGGCTGTTGAGCAACTCTCTTGGAGAAAAATCACGTAACTTGGAGCACTGGTACCATTACAAATTCAAGGCTTTAAACCTCAACTGGAAACCTCAACAGTTCTACCCAGAAATTCTGTCCCTGATCCATCCCCTTCCCCACTGTCCTCAACAGCTCTTTCACACTTTCACGATTTTCCTTAAGCCTGTTACCTCGGCATACCACCTTCCTCTGTCAGTTTCCCATGCATAACTCTAACCTTCCTTCATAGAGAAACGGAAGCTTCATGTAAGAATCCCATTTCCCTAAACCTGTTTATCCTTCAGATTGCAGACTTCAGCTTTTATCCATCCTTTTCTGCCTCTTGTCCGACTCCTATCACCTCCCACCTTCTTCAGAGCTTGCTCCAATCTGTTCTACTTCCTGCCTTTCTTTGGCCTTTCTTCTCCACTTCCTCTTTCTTTTTTTAATTTTTTTTTTATATTGAAGTATGGTTGATTAGGGGCTTCCCAGATGGCTCAGAAGTAAAGAATATGCCTGTCAATGCAATAGACGTGGGTTTGATCGATCCCTGGGTCTGGAAGAACCCCTGAGAAGGAAATGGCAACCCAGTCCAGTATTCTTGCTTGGAGAATCCCATGGTCAGAGGAGCCTGGTGGGCTAACTCAGCAACTAAACAACCACCACAAATAGTTGACTAACAATACTCTCTTAGTTTTGGGTGTACAGCAAAGTGATTCAGTAATACATGTACACGTAGCCTTTTTCAAATTCTTTTCCCATTTAGGTTGTTAGGCATAATATATCTGCTTCTTTCCCTTCAGTATATAAACATGTTCAAATTTCTATTGTATTGAAAATTATATACATCCAACGATTGCTATTGCTTCCTTTCTCTTCATCCTCTCTAAGAAATCTGTCCCCCTTTCTCCATGAAGATGGCCCTAGGATCAGCAGAGATGCCTCTTCCTGGAGAATCCAAAAGAGACTGCTCTTCATTACTGGCTCTCAGCAGGCTTTGAGTCGAACACACTCTCTGTCTTGAAAATATCCCCACCATT
Organism: Cervus elaphus; assembly: GCF_910594005.1. Lineage (NCBI taxonomy): Eukaryota > Metazoa > Chordata > Mammalia > Artiodactyla > Cervidae > Cervus > Cervus elaphus. Next base: position 46,820,539 of record NC_057846.1, read on the forward strand.
CACTCCATGGCACAATAGCTCTCCTGATTTCTTCCATTTCTAGCTACTCTTCACAGTCTCTTTGCAGCTTTCTCCCCATTTGCCGATTATTAAAATATCGTTGCTCCTTACGTTTCAATCATCTATGCCCTTGTTTTTCCAAGTGTGGTCTAAGAAACAGTAGCATCGCCATCCTCTGGACCATGATGGAAATTCAGACTTGTGGGCCTTCTCCCAGGCCTTCTAAATCAGAATCAGTATTTGCACAAGATCCCCAGGGGATTTATGTGCACATTCCAGGCTAAGAAGTGCTGCTTTCCCTGGCCTCTTCTCATCCTACGCATTTCTCCCAAGCAATCTCATCTGCCCTTACAACTTTCATCAGTACCCTTATACTGATGATGCAAACGTGCATCTCCAGCCCAGCTCTCTCTTCTGAGCTCCTTGCATGTTTACGGGCTTTGTCTGTTTTTTGTTTGGGTTAAGCCATGAGGCATATGGAATCTTAATGCCCTGACTGGGTATCAAACCCGTGCCACCTGCAGTAGAAGCACGACATCTTGACCACTGGACCATCTGGGAAGTCCCCCTTGCACAAATCGCTGTCAGGATATCTGCCCAGTTTACATAACACAGATATCAAATTTGTACGATTCCACGGGCAAATTTGATCCCATGTGTTCAGATAAGGGGGAGATGGTGAGAGAGGAGTAATCAAGGACCTCACCTTGGAGCTGGCATTAAACATGACCCAAACCCAGGAAAATGGGGCGGGCAGGGATTCAGATAAAGGGCGAGTGAAAGGAAACCTAAAACATGTTTGTCTTTGTAACTGATGTGTAACACTTTCTCCCAAGGCAGTCCCCTCTTGCCAGGAAATCTGAGGAAGAGGAAGCAGTTCAAGACTTCTTCAGCTGGGGTGAGAATTTGCCTAGATCTCTTGGTCTCTCTCCTCTTCCAATTTCTTTTTATTCATTGAACAGATGTCTAAAAGTTCCTATTATGTGTCAGTACTGTTCTAGGTGCTAGAGATAAAGTAGTGAGGAAAATGCAAAAATTGTTGCCCTCACATTCTTCATAGAAATATTTCTTTTCTCCCCTTAATGAGTCACCTAAAAAAGAGATGATCATACGAGTTGAGTCCTTCAGTGACCAAGCTCCAGGACTCAAGAAGAAATCCAAAACATCACCTGAAATCTTTAAGGGACAGGCTTTCCATTTGTGAAACCTACCAGTAATAGTGACTACGCAAAAATGGCCTGGATCCTTCATGTTCCCATTGGCCCTACAGAGAGGCTTGATGGAAGCTGAGCCCCTGGTAAGCCAAAATGACTGATGCATTTATTCTAGTGCTTATCTATGCTAGACTCTGAGATCACAAAGAAAAATAACAGCTCTGCCCTCCAGGAGGGATAGGAGGTGAACTGTGAATGGAACAGTGCAAATCCACCACATCTGAGAAAACTTTTCCAAGTAGATTAATAGATTTATCAGTGTAAATCAAAACACTGTAAGACAGCCTGCCGTATCCCTTGTTTAGCACAGATTTCACTTGTGACACAGTCCCCATTCTTTGGACAGGCTAATTAAAACCAGCACTCTAGTCCAATGACAATAGTGCACCAAAAAATTAACTAATGAAACACACCCACAGAAGTAGTCTAGTCGAGTTCAGCTATGAGCAGAAAAACACTGATAACAAAACACTAAAGCACAGAAAATCTACAGTGGGATTGTAGATTAACTGCAAAAATGGAAAGTTCCCCTGATACCTTCATAGACTGATCATTTCCTCAAATCCCAAAGATCGTGGCCTTAATTATGTTTGATAATTGCAAAAGTCTGCCACACTTACATCTTCACATTTTTCTCTTTATATTGTATTTCAGGGCTTGTCAACTACAAATTGGCACTTGCCATGGGCACTTGCCATCTCCCTCTGATTTACAAGGATTTACAAGGATTAAATCATGAGCCGCTGTAGTCATGCAGTCAAAGCCACTGACCTTCAACACCCTGTGAAAGGAGCTCAAGGTGGAGAACAGAAATGAGGCACTCGGTGCTCTGGGCAAAATGCGCAGAACAGGCCTTCACAGTTAGGTATTTTCAGGAGAAGATTTTAGGAGCCCAATTCTTACATCTCCTCTCATCTAGAAAAGCACTAAAATCCTTCATGGTGACAGTCTGCCCCTCATGACTAGCAGAAACCTTCCACAAAAAAAATATGTGTTTCATTGCATGTACCCTCCTTCACCAAAATCACATGTATACTGACCTCCCCCCCTGCCTCTGTGGAGCAGTTTCTCAGAGCTATCTGAGGTGCTCTCTCCCGGGCTATAGTCTTCTTTTTGCCCCCAATGAAACTCAACTCACAATTCTTACATTGTGCATTTTTTTTAAGTTGACATGCTGATAAAATAGGGAAGAGAAAAGTAGAGCTTTGATATCAGGCCTCTTACCTGTTTTATCTCAATCCTAATATCGCATATTTCTAGAAATACACAATAGTGCATAATAGGCTTCTCTATCTTGGATTGGTATTGCTGTATGTTAGCTATCATTGCAAAATTATTGTGTCTCCTACATGGAGACTAAAATTACAGACAATGGTTACTGACAAATTTCTCTCCAGTTCACTGATTCCTCAAAGAGAATGGATTTTCTACCCAGCTACAATTAATTATCATTGTTAGAGAAATCAGAATGCATGGGACAGCTTGAACAGAAAACACTGCGCGCTTCCCTTTCCACTGTATCATATCAGGAATCACATTCTCCAAAACCAATTTGTATCCTAGAATCTTTCTAAAGAAATAGCTACCCACTATATAAGCTACCTGTGGAAAAGTCAGGCACAAAAAAAATACTCCTGAACTGTGGGGATGCAGTTTTGGGCAATGAGAGAAGGCATCAGCAAACAGCAAATGTTTTATCATCTCCTGTTGGTCCCAAGAACGTGGAGGATCTGGGAAAGTGATCCTATGGTACCAGGCAGCCCAAGATGGGACGATCCAGGGTGTTTAAGTTAGTACTTCTGCCTAACACGGCACCCAAAACTTGATGCCTGAAAACAGCAGCCATAACAACAAAGTCCTACTGTTGAGCACAGAGAACTATATTCAGTCTCCTATGATAAACCATCATGGAAAAGAATACCAAAAAAAAAAAGAATATATATAGTTATATATATATAAAGAATATATATATATATCTGAATCACTTTGCTGTGCAGCAGAAGCTCACACCTTGTAAACAATTACACTTCAATTAAAAACCAGCATATCCGTGTATTATTCCCACCTGTGTCTGGGTCAGCCGTGCAGTCCGTGGATCCGAGCACACTCGTGTCTGCCGCCAGCTGGCAGGTGGGCCATGCTCTGGCTGACCAGTGATGGCTTCAGCAGAGACTCTGCTCCACGAGGTCTTCTCACCTTTCAGCCCACTAGCCTGGGCTCGTTCTCGTGCTGGTGGCAAGGTGAGAAGAGGAGCATGCAAAGCCCGTGATGACTGGGATTGGCCAAAGCAAGCCACCGGCCAACCCAGATCCCCGGGACAGGGCAACGGACCCTACCTCCAGACGAGAAGGTCCTCAGAGTCACTGCAGAGGGCTACAATACAGGGGTAGAAAATTATGGAAGTGTCTTGGCCGTAAGTCTAACATCCCTGCGAAACCCCTGGCTAGCCTCCTTAGATATCACATTTCTACCTGGCACATCCCTGGGCGGCTGTCCTTACTGTGACCCTGTCTTGCAGTTGCTCAGTTGCCGTTCCCCTCTAAAGGCAAGTCAGAGGAGTCAGAGCAAGAGGGGAAGAGGAAGACACTGCCTGTGTCTGCAGGGCTTTACCATCTGTCCACTCGCACCAGTAACACATCCAAACCCGTGCTCTGGCCCCCTGACAGGTGGAGCAAGCTTCCCTGCCCCTCAGCTTTGGGACAGCACTGTGCCTTGCTTTGGCTGATGAGACGTGCCAACAGCAAAGGCTGAACATGTGCTTGTGCATTACGTTTATACTACTGTGCTTGAGTCTTTGCCGTGAGAAAAACATACTCTGGGTAGACGTTGCCCCTTCAGCATGGAGCAGACCAGCCCAGATCACCCAGAGTGTATGAGCCAAAAATAAATGTTTGTAGTTGCGTGAAACCGAAATTGACTGAGTTATTGACAAACTCAACTGAGTAGATGAAGTTGGTTTACAATGTTGTGCCAATCTCTGCTGTATAGCGATGTGGCTCAGTTATACACATACATACATTCTTTTTTTGATATTCTTTTCCATTTTGGTTTATCCCAGGAGACTGGATATGGGTCCCTGTGCTGTATGGTAGGACCTTGTTGTCCATCCATTCTCAATGGAAGAGTTTGCATTCACCACCTTCGTGAAAAGACTCACCATTATTAAATCTGCTGATTTTTATTTTTAAAAATAATAGAAGAAATGAAGAAGACAAGGAGGAAAACAGAAATTCTGAAGGCAAGAAACCAGCAAAGAGGTGATGAAATCACCATCTTTAATCTGGGTTTATTCAACACATGAATTTTCTGGAAAGAAGTCATACAGAGTTGTTTTTGCTTACTGAACATTCCAAGCATTAAACCAAGAGCATCTTTTCTATCTCTGTGTGTGTGTGTGTGTGTGTGTGTGCGTGCATGCATGCATGTACTTCTTGTTTTAATGGTAAGTGCTGCTTGTGACTAATCATTAAGAGAGAACTTTGCATCATTTTCATAAGCATAATGGGATACACTGGTGTTTGTTAAAGATCTGTCCCATATTCCCCCATCTGTGAAATAGAGACTAAGATGCTAAGATGCCTCAAGGGTTTTATTTTCTGGGGATTTTTTTCCCCTGAAGAATAATGGAAAAGATATTTGAAAAAATTTAAGGAAATACAAAGTGTTATAAACACTAAATAATAATTACTTGTAAGAACTGAAATGAGAATTGCTTTGCCAAGAATCTTGAGTAAGATTATAGCTCCATTATTTCTGAGGAACAGCTAATGAGAATCCTCATTAAAATTTCTAATTTTCTACTGACCAACTCTTTACCAGGTCAAAATTATTAGCAAATCCCTATCAAGCATCGTGAAACAGAAAGATATTCAAGGCAAGCAGTTTCATTTCTTTTTGGAATATGGTTGACCAGGGTTGTCAGAAGTCACACAGCCATTGCAGAAAGACACAGTACTTCCAGCTAGAGAGGAAAAGACTCATTCCCAGCAGACAAGGCTTCACAAAGATACTAGGCTGGGGCTTCTAGTTAGTTGGAATGCTAACTGATGTGATATTTGTATACTACCCTTCCAGAAGACTCACTGCTGATTCACTCATGTAAACCACTAATCATAATAACAATAATAACAGCTACTATTTATTCAACAGCAAGTATATTCCAGGAACTTCAAACTATCATATCCTTGACACTTATCATGTACACTTCTTTACGTATAAAAGATGCTAATAAATGTTCCAAAAGTGAATGAATATTTATAAGTACTGTTGGCACCTTAACTCCTTCTTATAGACAGGAAACAAACAATTTGGGTGGTAAATGACAGAGTCACTTTTTTGAATCCAGAGCCTGTTCTCTTTCCATGACATCTCACTTCCTCTCCCATGTGGACAGGAAGAGCAGAATGGAAATGAACAGAACCCTTGCTCTTTAGACATTTCCCATCTCAACCAGGTGGAGATGTTACCTGCCACATCCTGAGTCAGGCTGAGTCCAGCCATCCTACAGGTGAGGTGGAAGGCCACGGCCCAGCTCAAGCGACTTTCTCCACCCCCAGCTCCGGTGCCTCTGAGGCTGTGCCCTTCGGAAATCAGTTTGAGGAAAGGTATCCTGGTGCTCCCAAGCAAAGAGTCCAGCCAGTAGGGCTGCCAACACCACCCCTGCCCTAACTCTCCTCCTTTGCCCCCACCCCGCCAAAGGACTGACCTGCCCCTGGTAATCAAACACGGCCCTGTTACCCCACAGCAGGAAAACACTTGGGCAAGTCTGGGCCTCCAGGATCCCTTCCTTTCCCTGTCCAATCCTCCTCTTATCTACCGGGCAGAACACCCCCCCACCATCATCCCCACCCCGTCCCACTCAGCACACCACATGCCGCTCTAGTGCTAACTAAGTATCATGAGCATAAAGTGTGAAGCCAGAAATCTTGGCTCTGCCATTTACTAACTGACTTTCAGAATGTCACAACGTCACCTAGGGCTTGGTTTTCTCATCTATAAAGGGGGGGCTAATGTAAACATTTTAAAAAGTACTTAAAGGCAGGCCTTTCAAATCTCACCAAAGGTGGCATTAATCCAGGTACTTCAGGTGGGCTGTCAAAACAAGCTTGGGTGAAGAAGAATGATTTTTTAAATTGATTTACAACATTGTGTGAATTTATTCTGTACAGCAAATGTTAGTTGTTCAGCTGTCTCTGACTCTTTGTAACCCCATGGACTGTAGCCCACCAGGCTTCTCTGTCCATGGGATTTCCCAGGCAAGAATACTAGAGCAGGTTGCCTTTCCATTCTCCAGGGGATCTTCCTGACCCAGGGATCAAACCCAGGTCTCCTGCATTGCAGGCAGATTCTTTACCATGTCAGCCACCATCAATGGGATAAAGGATAAAGAAGATATGGTACATATACACAATGGAACACTACTCAACCATAAAAAAGAAATAATGCCATTTGCAGCAATATGGATGGACCTGGAGATTATCATACTAAGGGAAGCAAGTCAGAAAGAGAAAGACAAATATCATATGATATGGCTTACATGTGGAATCTAAAAATATGGTACAAATGAACTTATTTACAAAACAGAAATAGAGTCACAGATATATAGAAAACAAATTTATGATACCAAGGGGGAAGAGGAAAAGGCATAAGTTGGAATTTGGGATTGACACATACACATTACTATATGTAAAACAGCATGACAACAAGGACCTACTGTGTAGCACAGGGAACTCTACGCAATAATCAGTAATACCCCACATAGGAGAAGAATCTATAACAGAGTGGACACGTGTATATGGATAAGCTCGTCACTTTGTTGTACACCTGAAACTAACACAACAATGCAAATCAATTATATTCCAATAAAAATTAATTTAAAATGATAATAAAGATCTGCCAAGCACCAAAACAAGGCTGGTGTAGAGTGAGCTGAAGTGGTGTAGATTATTTAGGAGCTTTTCAACCATTGCAAGGACTTCAGTACTTATTCTGAAAGGGTTTGAGCTAAGGAGTTGTGTAAATGGCTTAGGGTTTATAAGGGTGATCCTGGCTGTTGGGTTTGAGAACAGGCGGCAGGGACTCAAGGAGAGAATCAGGGAGACTTACGACAGGGCCACGACAGCGGCGTGGACAGGAGAGGGCAGTGATGTGGACCAGAGCAGCGGAACCTGGGAGAGGGCAGAAAGTGGACAGATCCAGATATATTTTAAGGTTATCAGAATGGGCAGAAGTCTGCAAGGTGCAGCCAAAAATAAAGAAAGAAAGAAGCAAAGCAAAAAGGAACATGATTCAAAAAGGTGTCTTATCTTTATAGTCTGGGACTGAAAAACCTTAATAGGGGAAGAAGAGGGGGAGAAAGGACACTTATGGGAAAACAAATGACTTTTAGGAGAGATAAATGGCCCCTCAGGAGAACAGACGACAGGTGCGGTTTCGTGACAATGTCTGTTTAGATGTGGCTCCAGCTTCTCGTCTGAGCAATGAGTCCATCTTCCCTCTTCCCTGGGTGTGCATTCCTGGAAATGTTACCACCGTTGAGCTCTTCTGAGAGTCTCTGCTCTTAGGCAGATAAAAAAGGGTTCGGGGGAAAAAAAGTTTATTCTCAAATGACTTCATTTCAAAATAATATTTATGCCTCAGTGGCATATTCTGAACTCTGCCACTGTGTTCTGCTACCTTTATTTTAGAGATACATACTGGAATGTTTCAAAGTAAAATGTATGAATGTAATCTGTTTCAAAATAATCAAGAAGAAATAAGAAAAGTGAATGGGCCTTGGGTAAGACAAGATTGCTCGTAAATGGGTTAACTGCTGATGAATACATGGGGGTTATTATATTTCTCTCCAAATACTTTTAAAAATTAAAAATTTTTCCATCATAAAAAGTACAGAAGGACTACCCTGATGGTCCAGTGGTTAAGGCTCCACACTTCCATTGCAGTGGGGCTCAGATTTGATCCCTGGGATAAGATCCCACAAGCTGCATGGTGCAGCAAAAAAGAAAAAAAAAAGAAAAAAAAGTAAAGAAGCAAAACAAAAAGGAAACAAAATAAAACACAATAGTAATATGGTTTTTAATTAATTGCTATTATTGAACACATACTCCAGGAAACACGCTAACCACTTTACATTTATTACCTCTTTAATCTTCCCAACAACCCTGAGAAGTAGGTTCTATCATTATTCCCATTTTATAGATGAGAAGCACAAAGTACATTGCCAAGAACACAGAGCCCATTAGAGGTCAGAACTGGTGTCTGAAACCCTCCTAGGCTGGCTCCAAAGCCGATTCTCCCAAAATTCTAGACAAGTTACTTATTAGATTCATGTGGCTTACCAATCTGGGAACTCTATTCTCAGCTCCCAAGCCTCTTTCCTAGTTAATATGCTGCTCTGGTGATATCTTTCTGGGGGGTCACCTCCTGGGTCTTTGTATTTGACATTATTATTCAATTCCTTTTTCTCACCCACAATATAAAAATTAAGCTTAGTTAAATCCTTCTGTATCTGAATGCATTTTTTATCAACCTTCTCCCTTCTGCTTTAGTCCAAAATATAACAATAACAAGAAATCTTTTAGAGGAGAAGAAAAAGACCCAACGGCTTGTATAAAACATGAGCATTTGAGTCCTGTTAATCTCCAGCATACAATTTTAACTAGGCAGGGATAGATTCAGGTCAGGAGGCAGTATTTTTAACCATCACTGTGTACAAAGGATTTTACATCGGCAGTATTAGCATAATCTTTAAACAGACATCAGAAAACAAAACCACAAGCTACAAGGAACCTTGAGAGGTCATCTCATCCCCCGCTGCTCTAGGAAGGGGTGGGCCTGAGCCAGCCAAGAGCTGCAGCTTTCTCATCTTTCATCTCTTCAGAAGGAATGTCTTAAGGTTCTTTGTTAAAGCTTTACGCTTTACACTGCTTATTTTAGGGGAATTAATGTCTGGATATGGAGCTTTTTACCTTGACAAAGCTTTTCTCCTAGTTAATAACAGGTCACATGGATGACACTATAATAATAGTAACTGTAATAATAATAGTATTAATAAACCTATATAGATATAGAAATATGAAATAATAAAATCCAAACCAATTGAATTTTCTGGACTTAGCAACAAAGCTCCTAGAGAATTCATTAATATGGAAAAGTCCACATTCATCTTTTAACAAAATAGCCACTCTCTGTGTAGAATAGAGGCTTAATATATTGATAACCTTATTTGAGGCTCAAAACCATTGTTGCATGGGTAATATTGTTGATTCTGAAACCAAGCAGCACCCTCTGGGGCCCTCCTAGGTACAAAAACTCCTCTGTGTCCCCATTTGTTGTTTATAGAAAAAGGCTTTAGTCTCTTAGACCTTCCCTAAGCTCCAAAGAAAAGGCAGGTGCAGTTACTAATTAGGGAAACATGAGATCCCAGAAACAAAAGAAAGCAGTTAAAGAAGAAAAAGAATGACAACAGTACAGTGATGAAACCGTCCTACGTTCCTCCTCAAGAAAAATACATAACAATCTGATGCATATTGATGCTTTTGAACTGTGGTGCTGGAGAAGACTCTTGAGAGTCCCTTGGACTGCAAGGAGATCCAACCAGTCCATCCTAAAGGAGATCAGTCCTGGGTGTTCATTGGAAGGACTGATGCTGAAGCTGAAACTCCAATCCTTTGGCCACCTGATGTGAAGAGCTGACTCATTGGAAAAGACCCTGATGCTGGGAGGGATTGGGGGCAGAGGATGAGATGGCTGGATGGCATCACCGACTCGATGGACATGAGTTTGAGTAAGCTCCGGTAGTTGGTGATGGACAGGGAGGCCTGGTGTGCTGCAGTCCATGGGGTTGCCAAGACTCAGCGACTGGTCTGTGCCTATCTCTGAGCAGTTCTGCAGGAACTGAGACCTCCCCCAACCCAGGTGGAGGATAGTCACTACAGGCTGAGCACAGGAACAAGAGCCCAGATTGGCGGGAACCAGAACGTTGATGATTAAGATCCCTGAAACATCACCCTGTCACCTCCCACAAACCAATCAGAAGAAAGTCATGCACCCTGCAGCCCTCCCCTCAAAGGCTGCCTTTAAAACCTCCCCCTGAAGACCATCAGGGAGTCTGGGCCCTTTGAGCATGAGCTGCCCATATTCCTTGCTAGGTGCCCTGCAATAAACACTTTCTCTTTTCCTTTCACCATAACCCAGTGTCAGTAAGTCGGCTTTGCTGCGAGGCAGAAAGTGGACCCAAGTTTGTTCCAGTAACAACTCCATTTATGGATGAGGAAAAGGAGGGGTTTTTTCCTCCTTTTTCTTAAATAATGATTTAAAGCAATCAGAGGGTGGTTGATGAGCAATCAGAGGCTCATCAATCATGAGCTGATTGATCACAAAAACTGCAACTCCCCTCCCACACCTGACCTTTAAAAATGCTATCCTGAAACCCATCAGGAAGTTTGGGCTTCCAGAGGACTAGCTGCCCCTGGATGCCTTGTCTGATGCCCTGCAATAGAGACTGTGCTTTCCTTCACCAGAGCATGGTGTCAGCAGATTGGCTTTAACTGGGCACTCAGGCAGGTGGACCCAGGTTCAGTAACATCATGGAGATGAAATCAGAAGGTGTTAAGAAAAGTACTTGAAATACTGCCCCGCATACTACATAAGCATTGTTGTTGTTGTTGAGGCACCAAGTCATGTTCAACCCCGTGACCCCATGGACCGCAGCACTCCAGGCTTCCCTGTCCCCCACCATCTCCCAGAGTTTGCCCATGTTCATGTTCATTGAATCAGTGATGCCATCCAACCATCTCATCCTCTGTCACATCAGCTATTGCTACTACAATTATTGTTACTATTCCAGTCCCCAAATCCAGCTTTCTAAATTTATGCTGCAAAGTTTCTGGATCCCCTACTGGCACAGAAAGACTAGCTGGCTGAACATCTCTGAAAATGCGCTTCCTTGAAGACTTAGAGCAGGAATTAAGCAACTACAGCCCACTGACCAAATCTGCCTCCCCACTTCCAGCTCCCGCTGCAGGTCACGGCCTGCCCCGGCCGCTTGCGTAAGTATTGTTTGTAGCTGCCTTTGCACTAGAAGGGCAGAACTGAGAAGCAGCAACTGAGACCATATGGCCCATAAAGCCAAAAATATTAACCCTCCAGCTCTTTACAGAAAAAAACTGGCTGAGCCCCAAGCTAAAGGCATCTTTGTTCAAAACAACATAATTAGGCTTTTAAAATTCAAGGTACACTGCTTTCAAGCAATTCTAAAGAAACTACCAAAATATCCATGACCCTTCCTCCTTGGTCCCAGAGATCAAAGCTGAGCCTCAAATAACTAGACAGAGAAAAGCATTACAGCCTCTGCTAACCTCAGCCAAGAGTTCCACCGACTGGACTTACTGGTGACGGTAAAAACAACTCTCTTGGTTTTTCCAAGGTCATGAACAAACTGCTCTTCATTGCTGTCTTCCTGAAACAAAGATATTTTAAGTCACCATTAAAGCTAACATTTTTCTGTTTGTATTGGGGGGGGGGGGTGTGCTGACGTGTGTGTGCCGCATGCTTGGCTGGATTCTGGGAATACAATTTTTGTTCCCAAGAACAATAAGATTTCTCTTCTCAAAAAGTTTACATTCTAACAGAGGAATTTAAAAGCTCAGAAAAAAATATTTTTAAAAGGAGATCATTTCTAATAGTGATAAGAGATATGAAGGAAAAAAACAGGGCTCTGGGATGGAGAGAGATAGGGGGTGTCCTTACGATTGGGCGCTAGGGAAGACTCTCTCAGGAAGAGGCGTTTTGCTGAAACCTGAATGTCAGGAGGAAACCAATATGCACAGAAATGAAAACGGACAGAGCAGAGCAAAGACAGAGGCGGAAAGGAGCTTGATTCGTCTGAGGAAGAAAAAGAACACAGTGCGGCTTGGATGCAAGCAGTATGAGGCCGGCCGGAGCGGGCCGATGTTTGCCTTTCAGCCACTCTGAGGTGGGCAGCCACGGGCAGCTTTCCAGCCGAGAAAAGGCATGATCTGATTTACATCAGAAAAAGATCAATTCAGTCAGCAGTGACTGAAATCCTGGCAGGCCCCTCCGGGGCCCCAGAATGGGCTCCTGTTGAACACTCAAATTAATTTTCTGAGGAGACACACATGCTGACAAAGCAAGAGATTTTATTGGGAAGGGGCGCCTGGGGGGAGAACTTAGGGGAGCCCAGGAGAACCCAGGAGAGCGTAGGGGAGCCCAGGAGAACCCAGGAGAGCGTAGGGGAGCCCAGGAGAACCCAGGAGACCGTAGGGGAGCCCAGGAGAACCCAGGAGAGCGTAGGGGAGCCCAGGAGAACCCAGGAGAGCGTAGGGGAGCCTAGGAGAACCCAGGAGAGGGTAAGGGAGCCCAGGAGAACTGCCCTGCTACGTGGCTCACAGCCGCAGGTTTCATGGTGATGGTTTAGTTTCTGGGTTGTCTCTGGCCAGTCATCTTGCTTGTCCCATATTTGTTCTTACTCAGGGTCCTTCCTCATGGCGAGTGCTTCTCTCAGCCAAGATGGACTCCAGTGCAAAGGATTCTGGGAGGTTGGCAGGACATATTATGGGTTGGCATCTCCTCCCTCCTTTTGTTCCCTCTGAACCCTCCCAGGAGCAGCACCTTGCTTCTTGTCAGGGCCTCCTGTTGGGAGACAACTCATGCAAGCAGTCCTCATCATGCCTGAGCAAGGCACGTAGTTTCAGTCAACAATTCCCTAACAAAATGAAAGGTGCTTGGGAAGCAATGGAAAGTGGAGGCAGGAGGACCAGAGAGTTGGCTCTTGCAGGAACTTGGGGAGACTGTCAGCTATAGTGGCTGTGAAGGCAGTGCTGTGCAGGGGATATTTGGAGGATATAGTAAGTTAAGTTCTGGAAGGAGGAGCTGTGGGAAAGCAAACAGGGAAAGAATCATGGGTGCCTCCAACTAGTCTTATGGTTGGGGGAGTAATTTTCTGAGATCCACTCGTTTGTTCATTCGGCAAATGTTTATCAGGAACACACTTTGTGCCAGGTACTGTTCTAGACACCAGGGATCATAGCAGCAAAATTAGCAGCAAAAATCCCTACTCTGGGGGCTTCCCTGGAAGTCCAGTGGTTAGGAGTCTGCACTTCAACTGCCATTGGCCCGGGTTCCATCCCTGGTCAGGTAACTAAGATCACACATGCCAAGCAGCACAGCCAAAAAAAGAAAAAAATCCTACTCTGGTAGAATTTAAGCTCTAGGAGAGAATAGAAAATTCAGAGGATTATAGGGGAAGCAAAGACTTTGGGAAGGAAGACAAGGGGAATCATTTACCAAATCCTTCAATTCTGATTCTGACTCCTAAATATTCCTTGCACTAGTTCAAGCTGAAAACAGATGGCAGCTGCATTAAAGCCGTATTCAGAATGTTAATCAAATAGGAGGCTGTTAGACTGATATGGCGCCAATGTCCTGGCAGCCTGAGTCAGCAAACCAAAATCTAAGGCTGAAATGCCTCAAGGTTATTAAAGTGAAACTAAGGACAGCCAATCACATTCAGCCAGCCGGGCTTTAGGCTGTATCCAACCAGCACGTCCCTGCCTAACTTCCTACAAGCCAGCCTCTGAGCCCCAGCCGGTAAAGCTGCCTAAACACAGTTTGGTGCTGGCTGACTTGACTCAAAAAACGTTCAGATAAACTCTTAAAATATTTGAAATGCCTAAGTTTATCTTTCAACACGGAGCATACTTGAAAGACACTGAGAGGGACACTTTCCACTGGGCAGAGCTGCAAACAATGCCTCTGGTCCTTCACTTTGCACAGAAGTGAGACTGTTTCAGTATTCCTGGACAGTAGCCAAAGGTCTGGGCTTTAGTCAGGGGTCTGGAAAGAAAAAAACCTGGAAGATCAGAGACGAGACAATCTGGGGTGGAGGCACGCAGAGGCACACACAGACCCTCCATGGAGGGTGCAGACTTGCATATCACATGTTCACACCCACCAGAAACATCCACACGTTTATCCATTGAACAACCCGGGAGACAAAACGACCCGGCCACCCAGAACTTACACAAGAGGTGTCAGAAGTAGTCACTGTCCCAGAGATGGGGGCCATAGACAGCACTGTGGACTCCCAGTTACCAAGATGGATCAGCTGCCGCTGCCTCTGCATGTCCCAGCAAGCTGCAACGGGAGGGCCTGTGGGCCATCCTCATCGGTGTCAGGACTTCTCTGGTGGTTGGTCCAGTGGTTAAGACTCTTCACTGCCAAGGCAGTGGGCATGGGCTCTATATCCCTGGTCAGGGAACTAAGATCCCACATGTCGTGCAGCATGGCCAAAAAAAAGGCATCCTCACAGGTGAGGATTCCAATCCCAGGCGTGGGTTTGCCTTTGCTGCCAGCACGGTGGTCTGCGGGTCCACAGGCACGGGACCCCTTACAACGCAGCTTATGAGTGCTGGCTCAAAAACTCAGGCGTTCCCCGGGCGAAATCTGAAGCTGCCCCGCAAACACTGAAGGCAAGGAGGAACCAAACCCAGGCAGGTAGGTGGCAGATTTAATAAGCAAGGGAACGTACATAGGAGGACTGGCTTGGGCCCCACAAGACCAGGCGGTGTCTCCACCCTCCCGCCAGATCTTAATGTTCACGCAGAGACCTTAACCGGTTCAGTCATGTGTTCAGTCCAGAAGGTCTCAACACCTCACTGCTCTCTCTCCAGGCTGCATCCTTGCAGATGGATCCCACTGTGGGAAAGGAGGGTGGGAAGGTACATTTCAAGGTTGGGGAGGGACTAAGGAGCCTCCGATTGCCTGGGACCAGCTCAAGGGTCAGTCCGAGGTCACATCCTCTTTAAGAGCCCCCTCGACACTCCAGGCCTTCCCAGTGGCTCCTCCAATCCCACTTGCACCCCCACCCTCTCCAACAGGCTCTGAGAGGTCAGCAAGCCATTTCACCAGCATCAAGACGGCTTGTGGCTTGTTTGGCAGCAATAGGCACATGGAGAGAAAACAGAGATCAGAACGATTCCCAAATTAAGTAACACCTTTTCCCCATCAAGAGCCTCATGATCCAAACCACGGATTTACCAAAGTTCCCTTGGCTGTGGGTGGATCACTCAGGGTGTTCGCTTGTGTCTCCATGTGACTTTAATAAAGAAGACACACTCACAGATCCATCAGGTGTGAACATACAATATCGTGTTTAGATAACAAACACACAGGCACCTCCTTGTGAAGCAGTGAACGTCCCAGGCCATTTTAATTTGGAGGACGGCTTTTCTCCCTAGAGGCATTGTGGTATACAGGGAGGGCTGGCTTTGCCAGCTATCGTTCAAGGCTTGCTGGGTGAACTGGGGAAGGGCTTCTACGTGGGCTAAAATAGCATCCAGGCCGATGGAGGGATGAAGAGAACAGGCCCGCCTGTCCTCGAGGAGGGGGAGTTGGGCAGCTTTAGGACCTGACCTGGTTGAGCACATCACACATGCTGGCCGGAGGAGGCAGCCCAGTCAGGTGTGAGATGGACTGGGGTGGGGTCCACCCGACCAGGACCCCTCTCTCAGTGGTAGATATTCCACTCCGGGAACGCTGCTTTTCCACAGCCAGCTGACAGCACCACAAGGGTTCCCCCTGGACACGGGAGCAGGACGCAACACTCCTTCCTGGGTGGGACGTCCCACTGCAGATCCCCGAGGATGCCACCTGTCCCAGGCGTGGGGGCTTGGTTCTCCCAGCAGCACAGCACGTTGACCCACGGTGAGAATCAAGGCACTGCTGTCTGCTGACACTTCGATCCTTCACGGGGTTGTGATTTTCAGCAGGGCCCCCAGGCTGGCCTAGGGGGCAACAGTCCCTGCCGGTTGATCACTCAAGTGCATGAAGTCTGGGACAGCGTCTTAGTCCACCCAGGCAAGGTGGCTGGACCTGTTAGTGATTTAATCTGCCACCTGCGGCTTTGAGGGCAGAGGGAACCTCCTTTGAACACCATGCTCCTTTGCTAGTCTCGCACATCCCAGGCTTTGACACGTGTCCCCCGGTCACTGTTTGACGAGGGAGTCAGTTCATGGCACTCTGCTTCTCTGATCACCCGAGGGTGGCGGCCTGGTTCCTGCGGCGGTGGGAAAGCTTGAGTTAGTCCAGAAGCAGTGTCCACGCAAATCAAGGCATATTTAGAACCCTCACTTAGTTGAAATAATCCGGTTGCCAACCCATCACTGGTGGCGGGGGTGGCCCCAGACTCCTCTGGCAGCTGCCATGGGCACTGTTTAGAAAAGGACATGCTGATGCTGCATTAACCAACTCAGTGTATTTCAAGGGCAATGTAGGGTCCTGGCAACACACCACCCCATCCTGGCGCTGCGGCGGATGCCCTTCCTGTGCATCCCACCTACTGATGATTCTGCTGAAGGGCCAGTAACCAGGGCTGGTACCCAGCCTGGGGCATCAGCCTCCCAACTGCCAGGGGTGTCAGCGCCTCCTGAGTGGGGACATGGAAGACAAGTGAGGTGCCCCAGGCTCTTGCAGGGGGATGCAAACCTCCCCTGTCTCTCCATACATCCTGACCACACGAGGGGTTATTCACGAACATCCACTTCCAGGTCCCCATTGTCCAAGCCACCAGGTTACTCCCTTGAGAACAGCCCAGCTGTCAGGACAAAGGGCAAATGGCTAGGGCTCAGGAGGGCCCCCCAGCTCAGTGCTGGCTTCAGTCCCCAGCTGCTGCATTCAGCCCCGTGACAAGAACAGATTCTTATTGAACTTATGCAAATAACTGTGTTGCCACGAATATAAGAATACTCATTCTAAGATCTTCTGAGCTCTGGAGAGATCAAGTAGGGAGAAAAAGATAAATGTTTCATCTTTGTTTCCAAGGGTGTAAGTCAGCAAATTGCTGATAGTTTAAAAAACAAATGCTTTTCTTAAATCTGGAGAAAACATTAAAGAACCAACAATGTTTCCAATCAAGAGTCATAAAAATCATGGTCATCCTCAGCAGTTTTCCATCAGAACTCTGTGAATCTGTATTCAGTTTAGTTGTGTGATCCCAGTTATCAGAAAGCTGTGAGTGAAGTGGAAATGAAAGTCACTCAGTGGGGTCCTACTCTTTAGGACCCCATGGACTATACAGTCCATGGAATTCTCCAGGCCAGAATACTGGAGTGGGTAGCCTTTCCCTTCTCCAGGGGATCTTCCCAACCCAGGGATTGAACCTAGGTCTCCCGCATTGCAGGTGGATTCTTTACCAGCTGAGCTATCAGGGAAGCCCTTTGGAAAGCTACACTTTTCCACAAACCTTGAAGGAACGCTTCAAGATTCTTCTTACAGGAACACTGCAAAAGCATCAGACCATGACGAATGTCTGTAAATGACAGAAGGACTTTAAAATGGCCACGGATGAAGATCTGATGAGAGTTCATTATAGCACAATTGGCAAGGAAATCTGGTCATCTCTGGGACTCGCATCCTCCTGATGACCTCCTCCGACACTAAGCAGGGGACCTGCTTCGCAGCAAGGACAGGCCGTGGGCAGAGGCTAAGGACACGGGATCCCTGGGTTGTGTGACACGCCCTGCCATGCAGAAGCAGCCGGCCTCCCAGAGGGCTGAACTTCCTTCCAAAGGGACCCTGAATCACCAGCTTAGATGCAGCTCCTGAAGGGATGTGGCACCCATCCTCAGAATGCAGCATCTGCTTAAATCAAAGACTTTCTCTCTCTCTCTCTCTCTCTCTCTTTTAGGTGCTAACTTAGTCTGACTTTCTGGACCCCATGGAAAGAGTTCACCAGGCTCCTCTGTCCATGGGATTCTCTAGGCAACAATACTGGAGTGTGTTGCTGTTTCCTTCTCCAGGGGACCTTCCGGACCCAGGAATCAAACCTGAGTCTCCCGCATTGCAGGCAGATTCTTTATCAACTGAGCTATGAGGAATACTGTATGGGGCTAAGTCCCCAGTAAGAACACCTGGGTACAGAAAGGGGCATGGGGAACAGGAGTGACCCACTTACCATCAGCCCCACTGATCTAATCACAGTGAGGAACTTCATGCTTTCCATTCTTGCCACCCTGAGCTCCACAGAGTTAAAGCTCTGATCTCCAAAGGGGACACACTCTCTGGCCAGGGCACACAGCCAGTGTCTTATTAGAGCCAGGACACTCTGGCCTCCCGGTGCCCCAGGGACCAGAAAGTCAGCATACTGGCCGTGGGATTTGACCCCGACCAGCTAGGGGAGGCGGTGCTTCTTCACAGTGGGATGGGGGGATGTGGACGCCATCCTGGCTGTCCACCTGGGTGCCTCCTGATGCCAGGGCTCTCTGACCCCGCAGCAACTGCTGTCTGAGAAGGGTGTGTGGTGGGACTGCCAAGGGCTGGCTTCCAGGAGTAAAGATTTGAGTCACCAGGCAAGCTGCCAAGTCCTGCCAACATAATGGCTGAGGGAGAAGGGAATTTAGAAAGAACAGTGGCTTAGGGAGAGGGTGGCTCCTGACCAGGGCACGCCTGGAAACAGACGCAGGGCCAGGGGCTGCTGCTGACCCCACTGACTGTCCTCTTCTGAATTTTCCTGCAGAAAGGGAGGTCCGCAGGAGCCGGAAGGAGCTGCCCCCTGAACCAGCTGGGAGTAGACCCCTGGTACAAGGGGTGCAGCACAGGGGCCAAGGAGCATTCATTCTATAGGACTCCATTTATATAAAATTCTAGAAAAGGCAAATCTTATCTACAGTGACAGACAGCTCTTCTGGAGGTAGGGAGACTGACTGCAAAGGGGCACGGGGAGATTGTCACAGTGATGGAAATGCTCTGTGTTCTTTTATCTTACATCTTCAGGATTCTATTTATTTATTTATTTTTATTGTTTTTGGCTGCACTGCATGGCTTGCAGAATCCTGTTTCCCCAACTAGGGATGGAACCCACGCCCTGTGCAGCTGAAGCATGGAGTCCTAACCACTGGACCACCAGGGAATTCCTGGAAACGCCCTATATTCTGACTGAGGTGGCAGTTCCACAAGTGGAACTATTTTTATCAAACTTATTTGACTGTATACTTGAAATGGGTGCAATTTACTGCACATAAATTATGCCTCAATTTTCAGGCTCAGCCACCGCCTCAGCTCAAGGTTGTCAGCCAGCAAAGCCACAACCCATGTGAGCGACAAAATGATTGCTGCTTCCCCTGCACCCTGTGAATCGCCTACAAGAATCTCTTGGGGCCAACCCTGACCAAACATACGGGAGAGCGAATTCTGGGAAATGTATTCATAGTTCAGCCTGGCCAACTTGACAGGTTACAGAACCATTGTAACACCCCAAACATGCAATGGTTTCCAACTATTCCCAGTGCCTTAATAAGGCTTATGAGGTTCTGGGACTTCCCTGGTGGTCCAGTGGCTAAGACACTGTGCTCCCAATGCAAGGGGCCCAGGTTCAATCCCTGCTCAGGGCACTAGATCCCACATGCTGCAGCTAAGATCTCACATGCTGTAACAAAGACCCAGTGCAGCCAAATAAATAAATAAATTATATATATATAGCATATATGAAAGAAGAACAAAATATATATGATAATATATAATTCATAATATATATGAAAGAACAAAATTATTTTTAAAAGTTAAGGTTCTTTGTGACCTGATTTCCACCAGACCTTCTGGCTTTCCCTCCTGCCTGCTTCTCAGGCTACATGTATTGACATTCCGTGCTGATGCTCTTTCTAAATTTCCCAGTCTTTCCACACTATGCCTCCTGGCTGGAATGTTCTTCCTTATGTCCCCCTATCCTGGCTGAGACCTGTTCACCCTTAAGGCCTCAGCTGCTTTTAGGGAACCACTTCATCCCTGGTGGCCAGTACACAAAACCACATCCACAGCTGGCTCCTAATAAACTTCAACTGAGCGAACTGTGTGCCAGTGAGAATTATGACTGAGGGTCAATGAAAGAACATGGCTGGAGACTCGGGCTATGGAGATAAAGTGCTACGGCAAAGGTCAGCAGGAGGGTAACACACACAGCCCGTTAACATCTCACGTCTGTGCCCCCAGCCTCCCAGGAAACCGGTGGCAGCACTGAGAGACATTTTTGGTCGTCACCGCTGGGGAAGGAGGGGGCACTGGAATCTAGTGGGCGGGAACTCGGATGCTGTGAAGCATCGTAGGATGTACAGGACAGCCTCCTCTTTCCTCAACAAAGAAGCACCCTGCGCAAAACATCCATGGTGCCAAGGCTGAGAAACCCGGACAAGAATAAACAGTGCCTGGGTATTGTTATATAAAAATATGCATTTATATAAATGTATTATTTCTCAATGCAGTTTATAACAGTTAAAAACATCAATATTTAATTACAAGTGATTTGTCCTACATGCCAGCAATACAAAGTGTTGCATTAGTACCGCCGAAACCAAAGGAATTAGTGAGCGCAATTCGTCTTTTCTCAGCTTTCCATTCCTGTGCCTTGAGTGGCACGTAATTGAGATCAAACTGCGGCTCTGTGCAGTCCAGGTTTAAAGTAGGCGGCAGTTTCCGATGATGACAAGCCAGGGCGGTAAAGGCGGCCTCGGCCGCCCCGGCAGCCCCCAGGAGGTGCCCCGTGGCCCCCTTGGTGGAGGAGACGGCAAGGGCGCGCGCGTGGTCTTTGAAAAGCTGTTTGATAGCTTTGTTTTCAGCAGCGTCTCCCAGAGGCGTGGAAGTAGCGTGTGCGTTGATGTAGGTTACCTCCTCAGGTTGGATGCCTGCATCTTTTACAGCAGCGGCCATGCATCTAATAAATAAGAAAAAAGCAGTTGGACTCATCAGAAC
Organism: Cervus elaphus; assembly: GCF_910594005.1. Classification (NCBI taxonomy): domain Eukaryota; kingdom Metazoa; phylum Chordata; class Mammalia; order Artiodactyla; family Cervidae; genus Cervus; species Cervus elaphus. The sequence goes on from NC_057846.1 coordinate 46,841,511, forward strand.
GACATTTCATTTTAACAAGGTATTCAGCATCTGTGGGCTTCTCCAGTGGTTCAGTGGTAGAGAACCCACCTGCCAACGCAGGAGACATGGGTTCAATCCCTGGGTCGGGAAGATCCCCTGGAGAAGGGAATGGCAACCCACTCCAGTATTCTTACCTGGAGAATCCCCATGGACAGAGGAGCCTGGCAGGCTACAGTCCATGGGGTCACAAAGAGTCAAGCATGACTGAGTGACTGAACACGCACTCATTGTCCGTATGACTACAGATAATGGCTACAGAAATATCCAGGTACACTGGATAAAAAGAACCCGTTATGTTCCCATAACAGAACAGCATCTTGGATTACCACGTGCACTAGAATGCCCTCTGCATGGGAATACCAAGGCACCCCCAGTACCCTGGACTGATTCATCACTGTGACATAAACATATAAACCTATGGATTTTATAATCTCTAATAAAACATATTTCCATTTTATTTGAACTGACCTTATTTCCTAGAGGAAAAAGTAAGGTAGACTCAACCCCAGAATAATTTTTCTTTGGGGAATTTCTTATCAGTGGAGAATGCATACAGAGTTAAAATAAGGAGAAAAGATTTATAACTATGTTTTAATTTTTTCTTTCACATTTAAATGTAAAGCTTTGCATATTTGCCAATAATCTAAAAAAAGTCCGTGCCATCACTTTAATGCTTCAAATATCTTTCAAAACCTTCTTATTCAGGCCATAAGAATTCTAAGTGAATGAAGTACAAAGCCAAACCTCCAAACAGACAAATTTAAAAGTAAAATATTTCAAAATAAATAAATAAATAAAACATTTCTCTGGGAAAACCTCTGAAAATCTCATGGATATTAGCACCTCCTTATTCAGTTCCGGGCTGCCTCGATTTCCTTAAAAGGTAGCTCAGAGTATAACCGGAAGTGTGATGAAGGGTTTCAGCGAAATACGACAGTCTCCTGATCCAGCTGGCTGCTACGCTTGACATTTCCAGTACCAGCAACTACTCAATAAAACTCAAAAGGATATTCAAACGTTTTCAAACACGGTAAGGCAAAGAAAACACTGTTCAGTCTAAAACAGAGACAGCACACCAAGGCCGGATACGACCATTTCCACTAAGTTGAGACTCCAACGGTCTTATCTGAAGAAATGGGAACAAACGAGCAGTCTTTACCTGAAGGCACCCTCTCCTCCAGGGTCGGGGGCGGTTATGTGGCCGGCATCCCCGGAGAGTCCGTAGCCCACGATCTCGGCGTAGACCCGGGCCCCTCTGCGGAGCGCATGCCCGTGTTCCTCCAGGACCAGCACGGCCGCGCCTTCTCCCATTACAAACCCGTCCCTCTGGGGGTGAAACGGCCGACAGGCGGACTTCGGATCCGCGTTTGTGCTCAGAGCGCGAGCTCTGGCGAACCCAGCGAGGGACAGGGGGCTGATGCAAGCATCTGCTCCCCCGGCCACCATCACGTCCGCATCTCCGTGGGCTACGAACCTGAACGAGTCTCCCACCGCGTGAGCCCCGGTGGTGCAGGCCGTGGAGACCGCGTGGTTGGGGCCCTTGAGCTTATGGCGGATGCTGACCTGGCCTGCTGCCATGTTGACCAGAATCTTAGGGACGAAGAATGGGCTGACTTTACTGTAACCTTTGGTCTGAAACGTCAAAGCGGTTTCGGAAATCACCTCCAGAGGAACCATTCCCATGCCGATTGCGACACCTGTAGCCGCCTGATCAGCTTCTGATTGAGGGTGCCAGCCCGCATCTTTTAAGGCTAACTCAGCGGCCGCGATGGCCATCACCGTGGGAGGCGACATGGCCTTGGTATCTGACTTGGGCACAAAGTTTTGCTCGTTGAACTGCCCTTCATCACAACCTCTTGGCACATAAGCGGCAACGCTGCACGGAATGCTCTGGTACTCCTCGCCAATCAGGGAGACTATTCCACTCTCTCCCCGGACAAGGCGGTCCCACACCAGCTGAGTTCCAACGCCAAGAGGGGTCACTAAACCGATGCCGGTGACGACGACTCGCCGACGCAATCCGGGTGCTGGCGCGGTTGCCAAGAACCGCCTTTCATTTATTAATCGCTGGCATGATCCTGCACGTATCAGATGACATTTGGTAATCCTTAGGAAACTTTGCAAGCCGTCTGACAGCATGGTTGAGATTCAGAGGGTCAGCACCTTTCCTGTAACAGACCACAACAAGCCCAGCAGGTATGGTCACTGTGGTTTAAAACACCTTAAAAGGTCTAGGAAACAACATCCAGGGTGTGGTTTTCAGGCGCTCGGTTGTGAGCTGTTAAGGGAACGCAGGGAAAATAACGTTATGTCATTTTAATTTATACTTATCATCGAACCACCTGTTTGGACGCATCCCTTTTCAGACTCCAATTACCCTAAGATATTAGAAGACAGAGTGAAACGACGATTCATTCGAATCACATAAACAGAACTTGACTATGGAAAACACACGGGCATTCCTGGCCTGATACAGGCTGCGGAAAGCATTCTTTTGCAGGATGACCAAGACCGTATTACATTTAATGCTCCTGGTGTTAGCGGCGTAAAACACATTTCGGGCCGTAGTGTTCGAGGTAGGGGTGAGAGGACTTTTTGGATCCTCAGCAGGGAATCAGGATTTCTGCGACCGCGAAGGCCAAGGGCGAGGGGAGGCCGGGGACAAGGGACGGTGGCCAACTCCCAGCACCGCCTCAGACACCCGAGGAGAGCGTGGAGAGAGGAACAGACAGTAGGCCCTGGTCCTCCACGCTGCTCTCCGCACCCGCCCCCAACCCGATGGGGCGCCGGAGCGCGAAAGCCAAAGAGGGGCGAGCGGCCACTACCTGCACCTGGTGCAGCCCGCGCAGCCGCAGTTCCCGGCGCCCGACGGGCGATGCGCACGCGCACAGGCACGTCCGCGAGGGCGCGCACGCACGAACGCGAGAGCGCGTGCGTGTGCGTGCACGCCCCCCGGTGCGCGCGCCCGCCGGCCCGAGCGCCCTTCCCCCGCGTCCCCTTGGCGGAGGTCAGACCTTCCTGGAGGCGGATCCCGGCTCGGGGCCTGTGGCCACGTCGGCCGCTCCAAGATAAGCTGGAACGCACACGAAATGCAAGGAGAGAGCATTTTGCCCGTCAAGAGGGGATTTTTTATTTTTTTTCTAATAATGCCCAAATAGTCTCCTGTTGTGGGGAAAAGGGGCACCGTCAGATTCTGCTGGACTCCTAGGGAAGAGTTAAAGACGTTCCTGAGTCCTTCCAGTGATGTCTGGGTCGCCCACACCTGTTTGTAGTAGCAGAGTAGGCCGAAATAAAATGCCCAGCAGCAGGAAGTCGACTGTTGAGTTTTGTTGTTGTTCAGTCGCTACATCCTGTCCGACTCTTTGCGACCCCATGGACTGCTTTGTGGTATATCTAAATGCTCTGCAGCCACTTAAAATAATTCTGTGTGTGACTATTAATGTAGGGCTTCCCGGTTGGCTCGGTGGTAAAGAATGGCTTGCCGGTGCGGGAGACACGGGTTCCATCCCTGGAGAAGGAAATGGCAACCCACTCCAGTGTTCTTGCCGAGGAGCCTGGACGGCTACAGTCCATGGAGTCGCTAAACGTGGAGTTATTTATTAATGTGAAAAGCATTTATTAATGTGGAAAGCCATTGATACTTTATTAGAAGATCCAAGTCGTAGCTTGTGTTTTTACTTTTTAAAGGGGATTTTTTTTGGGGGGGGGGTGTTGTCTGGAAAGTATGTACAATAATAGTGATGTCCCTCCCACACACACCTTTTTTTCCGCAGCGGTGCAGAGACTTGAGGGATCTTAGTTCCCCCTCCAGGGGTGGAACCCAGGGCCACTCGCAGTGGAAGCACTGAGCCCCACTGGACCTCCAGGGAATTTCCTCCCACCCTTATTTTCGCTTGGTTTTGTTTTCTGTCTTGTCTACAGTATACAAATAAGCCTTTCTAATAATAAACTTATGTTTACTTTTAAAATTTATTTTCAGATCTTGGGTGGTGCTCAAAATATCACACCCAGTGTCTGACAAGAATGAAGACAGGAATAGAACAAAGAAAAATGTAGACATTTATTTCCAAGTCTTCGAAAAATTCAGCAACTTATTTGCTCAGAGCTGACTGAATTTATCAAGGGAAAAGTAACATGAGCGTATTGTTTAAAATGCAAGAAGTCAGCAAGGTAATATTTATTGGAAGAGCGAACTCATTGGAAAAGACCCTGATGCTGGGAAAGATTGAAGGCAGAAGCGGGGAGACGGGATGAGATGGTTGGATGGAATCATCGACTCAATGGACATGCATTTGGACATGCATTTGCGCAAACTCTGGGAGATAGTGAAGGACAGAGGAGCCTGGCATGTTGCGGTCCATGGGGTTGCAGAGTCAGACCTGACTTAGGGACAGACCTGACTTAGGGACTGAACAATTAACAGCTCATGTGCTGTCCCAGATGAGTTTGGTTTCCTTTTTCCTTTTTTAGTTTTTGGTCCTGCTGGGCAGCTTGCATGATCTTAGTTCTCTGACTAGGGATTGAATCTGCACCCTCATCCCTTAGCAATGAAAGCATGGGGCCCTAACCACTGGGCTGCAACTGAATTCCCTGTCCTTTTCTCTCCTTTATATAAAGGGTTGACTATATACTCTGCATCTGAACTTGTCAGCGTATTTGTCTCTTTCTGGGCAATGTCTCTTGAAGCATTATTTTCCAAGTAGAGTGCTTTGCCGTCTTTCCCAGCTCTAGAGGCTTTGGGAGAAACTTAGCTTTTCCTGGTTAGTAATGGATTTAAATGTGTCTGGAAATACACTTTTTCTAAAATTGTTCCCTAATATGAGCTTGAGTCATCCTTGATCCAAGGCCTGGTCCATTACTTCTTAGTGCGACCTTCTTTCAATGATAGTAGAGTTACTTTAAGAGAAATTAAAGCAAACGTAGTTATAAAATACAACTAAAACTTAACGAGTGAGAAGTACCCAAATTTGCTGTCTCCTCTCTTCACTGATATAGTGTTTTCAAGTCACAGTGTGAAAAGACCTAAAATAAATTTTATGAAGCCAAACTCATATGCAACGTTAACAGTTTTAACACGCTGTTCTTTTTTCTTTTGTACATCACAAAATTATCTTGGATAAGAAGTGACAAGTTGATTAAAATATTGTAGAAAAGTAAAGCCACTGATAAGTCACTTCATTTTCATTTCTCCCTCTGATCTTTGGTCTGGAAAGGGGTGAGGAATTTTACGATGTTCTAATAGCTGTGTATGATTTAGTGCCATGTGTGTGCATGTGCTCAGTCACTTAGTCACGTCTGACTCTGTGACCCCGGGGACTGCAGCCCGCCAGGCTCCTCTGTCCATGGGATTCTCCAGGCAGGAATACTGGAGTGGGTTGCCATTCCCTACTCCATGGGATCTTCCCAACCCAGGGATCAAACCCCAGGTCTCCGGCATTGCAGGTGGATTCTTTACCATTTGAGCCACCAGGGAAGCCCTTTAGTACCATATTCCTTGCCAAAATACATTGGTATTTTATCCAAAAACCTTCAAAATGGCCCCACTTACCATAGTCTCTTGTTCAGCTATAGGTTTACTTAAATTTTTGTGATTTGGTTCAAAACTGTATTCCGAGGTATAGTTCCCATTCTCTGTCAAAATAGATTCCCACCCAAGATGACTGTTCTCTTGCTCTGCTCAACTAGAGTCTGTTTCACCTATATCTGTTCACATGACTGACCTTCCTACACACTTGCGCCAGCCCCAGCTAGTGATTGTTCTAATCTTTAGATCAGAACCACCACCCCCCCCCTCCACCCAACGTGACAGTTTATCAAAGGGGCCATGAGATATGCCCCTCTGCTTACTTCTCCTGGTAACCTATGAGCTAGCCGAATATCAACCTGGGTCCCCTCCCACTGGAAGCAAAGACCCCCGCCATGACCTGCCCACCTGCCCACCATCTGTGGCACACGTGTAAGATCCTTCCGTCCATTAAACCATCGATGTCTCTGTCACTCATCCTGAGCCCTTTTTTCAGTCTTGAAGCTGAGCAAGTACAGGGTTTGCAGGCCTATGGGGTGCAGACCAACACCCAGCAAAACTGAGCTTATCACCTCTGGATGGACTTCAGCTTCTCTTTTTTCATCTCTGTATCTTTGCTTGTACTTTCTTTTCAACATTTCTGCCTAACCTGAGCCAGAAACTGGCATATGAAAATGAATAGGGTATGGTTCTTGCTTTCAAGAAGTTCATTGTCTAGTAGAAGGAAATAGCTGTGAAGACAAATACATGCAAAGTACTGAAACAGGTGCTGTAATAGAAGAATATAACAATTATAATAATATGAAAGAGACAATATAATACTATGGGTCAATACTACCTTCCAAAGTCAGGAAAGTCTTCCAAAAAGTTGACCTTTGAACTTGCATCATGAAGGTGAGTAAATGTCTAGTAATCTTGGTGGGAAAGGACATCCTGCCAGGCAGAACAGAACAAACTTCTGAGACCTGGCATCTTCTACATCCTGCTGGTAGTAGTTCAGTGTGGCCAACACTGGATTTGAGGTGTGGGACAAAGCAACAGGGAATGTCTGAGAGTGAAGAATGGGCTGATGGGAACAAGTCTTGGGTTTTGTGCAGAAGACTTTGGATTACTCCTGTAGGTCAGAGATGGTATGTGGGCAGCCCCAGTTGCAACCTATGGACTGCAACCTTCTTTTATTGAATCTAAATTCCTCTAGGAAGGAAATGGTACACTCTCTCATTCCCTACCCCAGGATCCCTGCTACTCCTTTTTGTCTTGAACAAAGCCACTTATGTTCAAATCTCTTGCCTAATTTGTGACATCACTTGACTGTAGAGAGTGTGCTAAATTGCTGAAATTTGGTCTCTGTACACTAGTGCTGGATTAAATCTCAGGGGCAAGATTCTGGGTAAAAACAAAAATAGCTTTATTGCTCTGCCAGGCAAAGGGGGTCATAGCGGGCAAATGCCCTCAAGACTGTGTCCTGTCCTAGACGGGGCAGTGAGGAATCATGGTGTTCAAGGAGCAGGGCGTGGTCAGCTGTGGACGTCCTTCTGATTGGTTGGTGGTGAGGTAATCCAGAGTCAGCATCATCAACCTTCTGGTTCCAACTGGTCTGTGGTCTACCTGCTTGTGGGCAGCATGCAATTAACTTCACCTGATGGGGGTTTCAGAATCTGCAAAACAGCTCACAGGCCAAGGCTCAGAATATTGTCTATAGTCCTTGAGAAAGGGATGAAAGGTCCTTGACTTTGTTTAATGGCAAAAGTATTGTTTTGTCTTGACTGTTTCCCTTTGACTAAAGTCTTTCTACAGACAAAAGGCAGGTGGAGGACATGGGTGGGGGAGGTCTATTCTGGGAAGGTTTTATAGGGGTCTTGCTCGGTTACATGTGGGCAAGGGGTAGCCACAGAAGACTTCTCAGCAGAAAAATAACATGATCAGAGGGGTGGTTTAGAAAGAGCATCATTGCAGTATGTGCAGGGGGCTGGAGGGTGTGGGAAGGGCAGTGGGGAAGAGAGTGCAAACTGGTGGGGCCTGAACTAGGGCAATGGAAAGGAGGAGAGATCGCTAGGATGCTGTCCTTAAGTGGGGGGGGGGGGGGGTCGGGGCCCGCGGGGTTGGGGGGGGGGTGATCTTCCACAGCAGGGATGTTCGCCCCTTCCCCACCCCATTAACCTACAAATTTAAGGGTTCTGTTCAAATTCATTCTCTTCCATGAAACTTCAGTGACAGTGGAATTTTCCTTCCTCTAGTTTGGAATACTTCTCAAACTTTACTGGGCACCTGAAAGGCTTACTGCGCAGGTTGCTGGGTCTCACCTGTAAAGATGGGGCTTGGGGGCTTCCCAGGTGGCTCAGTGGTAAAGAATCCGACTGCCAATGCAGGAGACAGATCCCGTGTGCCGGGAAGATCCCGTGTGCCCCCGAGCAACCCAGCCTGTGTGCCACAGCTACTGAGCTTGTGCTCCAGGCCCCATGAGCCGCAACTGCTGAGACCCGAGTACCCTCGAGCCGTGCTCTGCAACAAGAAAAGCCCCTGCGAGGAGAAGCCTGCACGACGCAGTGAGAGAGGAGCCCCCACTTGCCACAACTAGAGAGAAGCCTGCGCAGCAGTGAAGACCCAGCATAGCCAAAAATAAGTAAAATTATGAAAAAAAAAAGATGGGGCTTGAGAACATCCTGACGAATTCCCTGGTGATGCTGCTGCTGGTCCAACCAGTGAGCGGACTCACAGGGACTCCTGTGAAGACAGCGGGCCCGTGCTCATCGCCACTGCTTGGGTGCAGCACAGCACCTTTAGTAGCCACTGCATAACTATTTGGTGAGTGAATGAATTACAGAATGAATGAATAAACACATACGCGTATGCATACACCACTTAGCACATTTCTTACCAAATGGTTATTTCACAGTGACTCTTTTCGTAGTCCTTCCTACTAGATTAAATGTTTTTTAATGTCATTCATCTCAGGATGCTTTGCAGAGTGTGTGCTCAATAAATAGTAATCAGTTACATACGTAATACGATCATACAATAGTGAATCATCACATACTCCTGAAAGGCTTCAACCCCTCTCCTTGCCAGTAGTCTTCATTTAGGTCAACCTTTTCATTTTTTATGACAAAACCTGTCCCAGGGAAATTTTAGTGAGTCGTATCTTTATTTCATCTAAGAATGGTGCCACCATATGTCATATGTCACCTAAAGATGGTGTTCTTAATAAAGCTGGAATCCTAAAAGGAAATTCATTATTCTGAAGCAAAAAAAAAAAAAAAATCAAGTGAAAGAACAGAAAGTTCAAACCTACTTTAAACTAGAATATCCTTTTATGTGTTTGAAGCAGTGGTGGGTATAAAGAGATTAAGAGTAGCTTAATATCTTCGATTTTTCTACAGGAAACTGAAAAATCAAAATATTTTCAACTTACGGAAGTAGAAGAAGCAGACAAGGAAAAGAAAGAGTCAAATCCCTTATTATAATAGATTCCTTAATAGCTCCATAAATGGTATCCTAGAGAGATTTTAGTTACTCAAAGTAGAGAGTAATTGGGAAGGATTAAAATTTCAGATGAATTAAAATAAACAATAACTCAGTGAATTACCCTTGAAATGACAATTTTTATGACTTTATGGACTGTATGATATAATAATAGCATTAATTTTGTAGCACTGGTTTTCACACTGTGATTGCATGTTTCCCACAGAAGCACTCACAAGGCCAACACCTGTGAAGGGAAAAGCTGAGTTGATAATACTCTGTTCCTCCTCACACCACATATGCATTCCTGCTTCAATCCTAGAATGCCTCCACTTTGGTGTTTTATATATACTAGGTTTTCTCTTAAGATTTTATTTGGGGGAAAAAAAAAAGGTGTTCTAGATCTTAAAAAAAAATTCTAACTATTAGATAGTATAGGTAACCTTATGTGATTATTATAGAATAAATAAGTTGATGGAAAAAGAAACTCCAGGGGAATACAGTTTGTGATGGAGACAGCTAATCACAATCCCAACCCCCACCCCCATCCTCCCTGCTTGAGAGTTGTGAGTGCTCCCTGTCCAGCTAAGGACTACATTTCCCAGCCTCCCACCCTCCCCAACCCCTGCCGACTTTTACCTAGTTGGGGCTTCCTTTTCACCAGCGATACAGTAAAGAAAACGCTGTTTGTCATTTCTGGGCCCGTGAAGCAGATATGCCTTCTTTGTGCCCAGCCACTAAGTAAATGCAGAAGTCTCTGAGGCCATATAGCAGTAGTTAACAAACCACAAGCTAAATCCAGAAGGCTGCTTGTTTTTGTAAATAGTTTCTTTGGAACCTTACCATACCCATTCCTTCTAAAGTACAGTTGACCCTTGAACAACATGGGTTTGAACTGCCTGGGTTCACTTAATGCATGGATTTTTTTCAGTATTAAATGCTACAGTGCTACATGGTCTGCTCTTGGTTAAATCCTCAGATTCAAAACCACTCAATACGATCTACGAGCTACAGTGGAACCTCACATATATACAGAGGACGTTATGCACAGAATTTGACTGCCAGGGAGCATAACACTGCATGCTGTTCACCCCAACGCCCCCTGTTAGGGGTGTTAAGAGCAAACTCTACTGTCTGCTGCAGAGGCAGAGAGTTAAACAGTTGAAACAGAGACCCTATGGCCACAAAGCCTTAAACATTTACTAAATGGCACCCCACTCCAGTATTCTTGCCTGGAAAATCCCATGGACAGAGGAGCCTGGCAGGGTTCAGTTCATGGGGTCGCAAAGAGTCGGACACGACTGAACAACGGAGCATGCATGCATATGGCCCTTTTAAAAAATGCTTGTTGATCTCTATGCTGTGGGATGAAAGGCGCCTGGGGCCCTGAATCACTGCACGGAGGAACTGACAAATGAGAACTGCAAGGGTAAACTGCTGTGTGCACAAGAAAGATATTTCTTATGTTAAATCATGGGAATCTTTAGTTACAGCAGCTAACAACAAATTATCAGTTAAACACACCATTCTTGGAACCTGGTCCAAGAATATTATATTTATCAATATATAAATATTACATATTTATCAAAATCTCACATGCATCTGGCAATTGAACGATAACTGAAGTGGGTAGTATAGCTCAGGGACTTGCTCAGAGTCCTGGAAGAAAATTTCAAGCTTGAAAAGCAAACCGAAGATAAAGCATCAAGAATATCTAAAGAAACTTAGACAAAAACTTACCTTTAAAATCTATCATCAAGAAACAATGTTTGTTGAGATTTGGAAAGGAATTTCTGCAAAGAAAGGAGGCATTGGTAAAGCACATTTTCAAAGGCATGGAGAGGCAGAGCATGGATTAAAAAGGTTAGGATCCATCTTTTAAGAGGAATAGAGGACACTCATCATGGCCTCTACCTGCACAACAAAGTCACAAATTGATACACACCCTTACTATATGGGATGCATAACTTGCTGTCTCTCCTTTCCCCTCTATCCTATTCTGTCACTATTGGGTCTGTGTTTTATTTTGGTCAATAGAGTCCACCACCTGCAACCTGCAGTTTCAAAACACTTCTTTACAGAAACATCATACTATCTGGGCTGGGAATGATGCAAGAGATTTTCAGTCATTTATCTAGTTCTAAAAGGAATCCATAGAGGGGAATCCCAGCAGAGTTCATAGCCAGGCCTTTGGTTTTGAAAACTGCTTGCTCCTTCCTCCTGGGGTCTTTCATCCCCATTTATTTAGGAAAGCCTGACAACCTGCGAGGAGGAAGCTGTAAGATATTTTCATTTGGGAAAAAGCTGGCAGTTGGAGTACAAGGAGTTTCTCCACTGTCTTGGCTGGATCTATTGAGGTTGGCCTTGGGACACAGAGGAACCCAGGTTTCCGCAATGTACCAGCCAGCACCCACTAGCCCTGGCCAAAGCCCGCGGCCCCCTGTACCAGCCCTTCCACCCCACCCCTGGCCCAGACTACTGAGTCAATTCCTAGGCAGGTTGATAAGAAACCTTCTCTGTCCCTTTTCATACTTTAATGAAACTGTTACACAGAAGCTCTTGAGTGATCAAACCTGGTCCCTGGTCCCGAAGCTAAATCTTCAGAGATCACACACCTGACATCGTTTACTGGAAGCTACCACTACCAGACTGCTACTGTTGCTGCGAAGTCACTCAGTCGTGTCCGACTCTTTGCGGCCCCATAGACTGTAGAACCCCATAGACTGCAGGACCCCATAGACTGTAGCCCGCCAGACTCCTCTGTCCATGGGGTTCTCCAGGCAAGAATACTGGAGTGGGGTGCCATTTCCTCCTCCAGGGGATCTTCCCGACCAGGGATTGAAGTCGCCTCTCCTGCATGGCAGGCGGATTCTTTACAGCTGAGCCACTGGGGACGCCCAACACCCCTGGGCAAAGCCCCTTGTTCTGGACGATCAAGACCCCATCCCCGTCTGGTCGAAGATCCTTGGGCCCTGACCACCAGGTTTCTCTCGGCCCAAAACCTCGAAGCTCCCAAACAGACCCCAGCAGGCGGGGACAAGGCCCCAGCCCCGCCTAGACGACCCGTACCTGAAGACCAGCCCCGCCCCTGAAGACCAGCCCCGCCCCTCCCCCGCCCTTCTCCCCCCGCCCCTCCCCTCCCCCGCCCTTCTCTCCCCGCCTCTCCCCCGCCCTTCTCCCCCCGCCCCTCCCCTCCCCCGCCCTCCGGGCCGGCCGCGGGCGCCGTGCGCCGGGGCGCCTGCTCAGAGCGCGCGCGGCGCGGGGCGGGAGCGGACGGCACGGGGCGGGGCTCAGCCGCGCTCGAGCATGGCGGCGGCGGCGGCGGCGGCGCTGGGCGGCTCCGCCGGCTCCGCGTCCCCGGCCGTGGCTGAGCTCTGCCAGAACACCCCGGAGACGTTCCTGGAGGCTTCCAGGTTGCTGCTTACTTACGCGGACAACATCCTCAGGTGCGGGCCGCGGGGGGACGCGGACAGCAGGCAGGGCGCGGCCCCCGCTCGGCCAGGGCTTGGGGGGCGCCCGGCCGGTGGTGCCGGGGGCGGGGGAAGGGTCGCCGGTCCCGGGCCCCCAGGATGGAGACCCGGCCCGCCCAGCCCCGCCCGAGGGGAGGCGGTGTCCTGACCTGAGCCCTGGCGTCGCGCGGGGCGGGGACGGGGAGACGCGCCCGGGGCTCCGGCTGTTGAACCGTCTTCCGAGTCCGGACAGAAGCGGCCACAAGCGTCTCACGCCCCCCGCGTGCGTTTTCCCCGCCGGGCGCCTTCAGCTGCCACAGGCGGCTGAGAAGTTCGTCAGGGGCGCGCCGTTCTCCGGTCGGCGTCTTGCGGGCATCCTCACGCCGCCGTCGTGTCCGCGAGGGCAGCCCTGTTTGGGGGCGCTTTGTTCACCCCCAGACCTTCGAGGGACCTCGCGGCTTGGGGGCGTCGGGAAGTGGAGTTTGGACGACTTCCCTCGTCTCTTAGCTCCCACCACGTGGTGCCCAGAGGGACCTGAGGTGGGGGCGGGAGACGGGACCTGAGGTGGGGGGCAGAGGGCACCTGAGGTGGGGGCGGGAGACGGGACCTGAGGTGGGGGGCAGAGGGCACCTGAGGTGGGGGGCAGAGAGGCGCCTGTGAAGGCTCCGCCCGCCCCGACCCCTGGTGCGCAGTGTGTTGGCATGAAGTCTGAAAAGGAGATTCCCTCTCAGCTTCAAGGCTCTAGATTTCACGTGACCTGATTTTGGAGACGTTAGTTGCGAGTGCAGTGTTTTAAGCCATGGCAGTTTCAATGCTCAGTGAAAGGCGGTCAGTCGTGTCCGACTCCTTGCTACCCCACGGGACTATCCAGTCCATGGAATCCTCCAGGCCAGAATACTGGAGTGGGGAGCCGTTCCCTTCTCCAGGGGATCTTCCCGACCCAGGGATCGAACCCGGGTCTCCCTCATCCGTTGGTGGCTTCTTTACCAGCTGAGCCACCAGGGAAGCTCTTCATACAGGTCACCTTGATGACTTTACAGGTGAAGCGGAGGAACAACACATGGAGCCCTTGTCCTGAGCCAGCTGCTCCGAGGGGTGCGGTGTGCACAGCGGCACGATTGTGACCTATGTGGGGGCTGTCTCCTTCCTCTGTGACACCTTCTCGGCTCGATTTCCCTACCCCAGGAGGTCAAACAGCTCTTAAGAGCTCAAGGCCAATGCCGGAGGATTCTGCCCTGAGTGAACCCCGAGGCAGAGTTCTCCAGAGCCCATCCGCCGCAGGGACCTCCCGCCTGGGGAGCCACCCAGCTGTTCAAACCCCGTTATTGGGAACAGGGAGTTGGCCTTACAATGAGGATTCACTTCTGTTTTCAACCCAGTGAAACCACAGATGCTGAGATCAAGGTGTTGTGAGGAAGGAAATCCTTTTGCATCACAGTTATCACTATGAATGTTTACCAAACTCATAGAAGAAACTTGGCATACTGTTCATGTATGTTACAGTCTTTACCGTGGCTTATGTTTTCTATCTTAAAAAAATGTTTGTCTATAAAAAGAAGTTAGAAGTTGAACTCATATAGGTGGAGATTGTGTGAAAAACTATCTGTTCTAGTTTGTCTTAAGTAGTAATATTAGTTCCCTGTTCTCATAGTCTTACAGTTCAAACTCCTTTGATCTTGGTGGCGGGGAGCCACGTTTTCTTCCCCTTCCAAGTCCATTTACTAGCTTGCTTGTTAACAGAAAAGCCCCAGACCTCCTGAGCCCTTAGCCTTTCTGCACTACAGATATGCTAGAGAACAGAGGAGACCCCAGTTTTCTGTTTGTTTTGATGCTTTAGGAAATCCTTTAACCTTAGAGATAAGGGAGGGTGTTGTCTTGATATCCCTTGCAACTACCTCAGGGTAGTTATTTTATAATATTTTATACGGTGAATGCTAAAAGGAGAATTTCATTTGCAGTTTGTTTTTAAATAGCAATATTTGTCACTGCACACAGGTGAAAATAATAATTTGGTTTAAATTTTAAATTTCTGCTTCAGATTATGCTTATCCTGTTCCCCAACTAAGTCATAAAGCTCGTGAAATTATAGAATGAAGTATATGCTAATTTGCATGCACAATATACCATGGGTTAGAACCATTTTTTTCAGTTCACTAACTTCTTGATAAAAATCCACTGTCCTCAGTATCCACCTTTCAAGAATCTGTAATAGTTTTACTAACATTCCACATGGGCTCCCTGGAAAATTTGCTTCATTCATTCTTTAAAAAAACATTTTATTTCCCACTAATTTCCTTTGCAAACTGCACACAGTTACTGGTTATGAACTGCACTGGGTATGATTGGGAAGGGCTAAGAATGGAAAGTGGTTTCTTTCTTCAAAGAAAATATGTCTCGGAGAAAGACACAGATACAGAAAATAGCCATAGCATAATATCTGGAGGACAATTCGAGGATGATGTTTAAATGCTTACATATTTATATGAGAGGAGATAGCAGGGACCTGATGTGGTTTTGAGAAGAAAGGTTTGATAAGATGACATGTATTTGACGTGATATGCAACAGAAAGCACTTGTAGTTTCTAGACTCAGAGCATAATGAGAGATTCGTGTAGAATGATGATGTAAGAAGGCATGGGTTTCACGTCTGAAGTTGTTGCAGTCAGCATGTGTGTAACTGGATGAATGGAGAGACAGTTGTAGGCGGGGGCTGGCAATTCTTGATGACTGAGTGCCAGGGGTACAGCTGGTAATGGGAGGAGACGGAACGCCTGAAATAACTTCTGATTTCTCATCTGGGTTACCATTGACACCTGGAGAAACTGAGCCAGGCAGTTAATTGAGAATGGATGAGTTTGTTGGCAACTGTATGGTGGACAGTGTTTGTAATCAAACCAGTGAGTGGGTTTAAGTCCCTGTCAGCCGTTTTCTAGGAATGTGATTATAGGTGATTTATGTAAACTCTGGGTATCAATTTCCTCATGTTTAACAACTTATTGACCAGAGATGTATTAATACATCTTCTGTTACCCAGATGTTATTGACCAGAGTGTTTCAGTACTCAACTACATAAATCGTTGGCCACCGGTGTTAGTTTCTACAAAAATCCCCTGGTCAACAATGTGTTAACAGGAAAGAACAATACTTAAATTATAAAACTGTCGCAGAAGAAAGAAATAAATAAAGGACATGGCACACATGTTGTTTGTTTCTCTCATTCAGGTTTTCCTGTTAAGCTGGGTTATGTGCACATGTTTCCCATGTTGTCAGCTACAGAGAATGGTAAAGTTAGAGCCAGAGATGGTTCCCAGATGATTCTAAAGGCAGAGAGATGTTTTTGAAATTTTACTTGTACTTCAGAATAACAGTTTTTCAGAAGGACTAAGAAATAGTGTTTCAAATGACCTACAAAATGACTTCTGTGATGAGTGATAAAAATACAAGATTATAGAATGCACTCATGTACTAAGTTTCCACTTGTGAGAAGTCTTTTTGGGATTGTGCATTCCAAAGAAGAAGAGGACAAGTAAATTGCTCAGATATACTTAATTCCTAGCATTTCAGAAATTCTGAAGCAGAAACATTTAAGTTTTCCTTTTCTGAGGAAAGGAAAGCTGTGACTCAGTGGGAGGCTTTTTGCTAACATGTGTTAAAGTCTTAGAAATACAGTTGATTATGACTTTTAGGGTGAAAAGTAGGGCTTTTTCCTACTACTCAGTTGTAAATTGTCAGCAGGCTCCTCTGGCCTCCATTATCTCCCAGAGTTTGCTCAAATTCATGACCACTGAGTTGGTGATGCTATCTAACCATCTATCTCATCCTCTGCCGCCCCCTTCTCCTGCCTTCAGTCTTTCCCAGCATCAGGGTCTTTTCCAATGAGTAGGCTCTTTGCATCAGGTGGCCAAAGTATTGGAGCTTCAGTATCAGTCTTTCCGATGAATATTCATGATCCTTTAGGATTGACTGGTTTGATCTTCTTGCAGTCCAAGGGACTTTCAAGAGTCTTCTCCAGCCCTAAAATTTGAAAGCATCTATTCTTTGTCACTCAGCCTTCTTTATGGTCCAACATCCATATGTGACTACTGGAAAAACCATAACTTTGACTGTATGGACCTTTATTGTCAAAGAGATGTCGCTGCTTTTTAATATACTGGCTAGGTTTGTTATAGCTTTCCTTCCAAGGAGCAAACATCTTTGAATTTAATGGCTGCAGTCACTGTCCACAGTGATTTTGGAGCCCAAGAAAATAAAATCTGTCTCTGTTTCCACTTTTTCTTCTTTTGTCTTCCATGAAGTGATGGGACCAGATGCCATGATCTTATTAGTTTTTTTTTTAAATGTTGAATTTCAGGACAGCTTTTTCACTCTCCTCTTTCACCCTCATCAAGAGGCTCTTTAGTTTCTCTTTGTTTTCTGCCATTAATGGTGTCATCTGCAGATCTGAAGTTATTGATACTTCTCCCAGCAATCTTGATTCCAGCTTGTGAGTCATCCAGCCCGACATGCAGATGAAGTTATCTGCATATAAATTAAATAAGCAGGGTGACAATATACAGCCTTGATGTACTCCTTTCCCAATTTTGAACTAGTCCACTGGACTAGTTCCATGTCCAATACTGTTGCTTCTTGAACTGCATACAGCAGACCACGTTTTGTGAGAACTTTCCACTATGACCTGTCTGTGCCCCTGCGTGGCATGACTCAGCTTCATTGAGTTATGCAAGATCCATTGCTGCAACAAGGTTGTGTGATACATGAAGGGATTAGTTGTAAATACAAAGACTAATTTTTCTATGGATGAAACAATTTGGTGATACCTGTGGGTAAGACAACTCACAAGACACCAAAATGTGTTCAGAGTGACGGTTGAGTAAGATTCAGGAAATTTTGCTGCCCTTTCAAGCCTCATCTCTTCAACAGCATCATCCAGCAACCAGAAGAAACCTCAAGCTAAGGTACAAAACAATTGCTAATCAGCAAGATAAATACTGGAAGTCATGGAAATAATTAGTGGTCAGCAGAGATAGGAAGAAAAACATCAAAGAGTTATAGCACAAAAAATTTGAGAAAAATCTGTAGAGAATTAACGGAAGATCAGACAAAACTGCAGGTGATCCTTAGGGCTGCTTTAGATTCCGCCGGGTAAGGAGAGTAGTAAAGAGGTCAAGGAGAGTGACTGCACAAGGCTTAAACTGCGAAGCTAGATGTCTAGGCGTGTGTGTGTGTGTCCCTCTGTGTGTGTGGCGCTTTTCCAAAGGCAGGAAATGGGAGTTGATGGATTTGAGACCTGAAGGTCCTGGAGCCAAATTCTCTAAGCCTTTGAGGGCTTCAGAGGTTGATTTTCACATCAGTCTATACTCACGACTCTGGCCGGTCTGCTCAACACATTTTAAAAGAGGAAGATATTTGGGTAACTGGACATTATTGCCTTTTTTTTGTTTGCAATATGTGTTGAATGAGAAAAACAGATGAATAATATATGAGGTTCATAGATAGTGTACAAAGATAGGAAATTGCCTAGATGCTAGAGAGGACAATCTAAACTGTACAAAGCCCATATCAAAGATGCTGCATCGACAGTTACTTTGAAACACATCAAAATAATAAGCTGTATCAGAATGGCTCATGTAAGTTTTATAAGAATTTTTAAACACTAGTGGAAAGGGGAAGAAAAATTAGAAAATTAAGCGCAGTAAAAGACTTTGATTATGTAGAAATCTGGGAACTGTTGGGAAAAAGTAGATTAAGAGCTCTGGCACTTTTGCACCAGTGGAATGTACCATCCTGGTGGTACTGCTTTGTTTATCACCCTGTGGGAGGTGTTGAGAATCATGAAAAGATGCCTCATTTATCTGTAACCAGCTTTGATAAAGGTGCGGTTATGCTGTCGTTTAATGTTTACATTGTAAGGAAGAGTGGCATGCTTGTGACCTAGTGTAGCAGAGAAGCCCGGGAGGCTAAACGTTTTGCTGTGCCCAGGCAGCTCCCACAACAAAGGCCAAAGGTCAGTATTGCCAAGACTTAGAAACTGATCTAATACACAGAATAAAATAGTAAGGCACTTGTCTCTCCTTGTGTTTCTGTCATTTTATGACAGAAAATGACAGTTATCTGTCATTTTCAGATGACCTGCAATGAAGAATAGTGCTTTTGTTTTTAATTTCCAATCCTTTGTAGACCTATAACTTTTGTAAATTACAATGAAAATTGCATGGCAATGTCAAGTTACTGTAATAATAACTGAATGCTCTCAATTTCTGTATTCCTCATGGATGAATAGCAAAGAGTAGATTAGCACCAATCTGGACACTTTAACACTATTTTAGAGCTTTTGTCTCTGAATATTTTGTAATAAACTTGTGTAGTTTTTAAAATTAAAGAAAAGAGGTTTTAAAAAAAGTTTCATGTAGTGTTTATGACAGTTTGGCAACAGGAGCTGCTTGATGGAAAACAAATGTGAAATTTGTTGAAACTTCCACAATTAAAATACCTATTTTGGTTTTGTTTTTATATCACAGTATCTAGAGAACATGTTAAGTTTAGGACTAAGGTGACTGGTTATCTGCTAGCATTTGGCCACCTTGCCATTCCAGACCCCAGACTGATGGCCTCAGGACTTCCTCTGTGGACACCTTACGCAGCCACAGAAACCTTAATGTTGTGCTGACGGAAGCCACTATCACTGGACTTCCCTGGCGGCGCAAGACGGTTAAGAGTCTGCATGCAGTGCAGGGGACCTGGATTTGATCCCTGGGTCAGGAATATCCCCTGGAGAAGGGAATGGCAACCCAGTATTCTTGTCTGAAGAATTCCATGGACAGAGGATACAACCCATGCGATCACATAGAGTTGGACATGACTGAGTGACTAACACTTTAAGTTTCACCATTTTTAAAGGTGTCACTGTCAGATATGAAACCTACTTATCCTGAATTATGTTCAGAAGGCCTTTTTTGAGTATAATTCCATGATTGTCTTTAACCTTTTATTTTTTTTTTCCTAACAATCTTTCTGGTTTATCAAGATTATTAAAAATCTCAAAGATGTTTCATGTGCTGGTCTCATCCCATGTGTAATATTCAAAATCTTAATCATTGTAAAAGAAATTCAAATCTTCATTTTATATTATTACCATACTTATTGTTGACAAAAATATATCTTGAGCTGAAACAAGACTTGTAGTAAAAACCATTGGCCTAGGGAAGGAAGAAAAATCAAATGACTGTTAAGTTATAACTAGGTTCGTGTTTGTCAGAAGTAGTATTTGAGGAACTTTGGTTCATTTTTATGTAACTTCTTAGTTTCTTGTATTCATTTCACAAGCATTTATTAATTTTTAATAAACTAAATTATTAACATCATCTACATGTCAGGTGTTACTCTTGATGATTGAGATCCATCAGAACAAAACAGGCAAAACTTTCTTCCCCTGTCTGGAGCTTGCATGAGTTTTTCTTCTTTTTTTTTTTTTTTTTTTTTTTGAGTTTTTCTTCTTAGCAGCTGAAAAACTCATCAAAGTCTTTAATTTTAACAGCACAGAAATAGAAAGTTGCATGTATTTCCCTCCTGGCAGCATTAATATGATCAGCTGTGAAGGTGAACAGTGATGGTGTGCGAAGTGTGCCCTGAGGGAAGAATCACCAGATCAGGGTGTCCTTCCATAGCGGCTGTCTGTAGAGTCGGAATCTCTACTGCCTTGAGGGAATATAGCCAGTGTAAAACGTAGAAAAAATGTAAAAACATGGTGAAAATTATAAATTGTTATATATAATCAGACTTTTTTTTTTTTTAAATCAGAAACCCTAATGATGAAAAATACAGATCTATCCGGATTGGAAACACAACTTTTTCTACTCGACTCTTGCCTGTCAGAGGAGCTGTTGAATGTTTATTTGAAATGGGATTTGAAGAGGTAAGTGTGTTCGTGGCTTTCTCTGCAGTTTCTGTACAGAGCATTCATTGTAATGTTGATCAGTGATTTCTAAACAAGATAATATTTTTTAATTGATTTGTTCGGGAAAGCTATGGAACTAGTTATTTCTTCACTTATTGGACATTGAAAAATCACAGTAAATATACTTTAAAATCACAGTAAAATATAATTGCTCTCCCATGGGGAGAATTCTTACCATCTCAGTCCTTTAGGGAGGTCAGACGTACAACCCAGGGACTAAATTGTGACTCTTCTTAGACTTTGAGCCAAAATCTGCTATGTGAGCACAGAAGAATGGCCTCCAACCCCTGTCTACAGGAAGAAATGAAAAGGGTAAAAACAGAAAAGTCGAGTTTAGCTGCCACACGTAAGGGTTCTCCTCTGTGACGGGAGACAAGACTCTCAGTGTTTTGTGTTTGTTTTTATTTTTAGGTCACACAAAAAGTTTGGTGTTTCCATCTTGTGGAGTCTGTGGCATAGTTTAATTTTATGACACAGGAAAGTAGCTGTCTAGATGATGAGTTTTCTGTGTGTATGTCTATGCTTAGCCATTTCTAGTTTATGGAGTACTGAAAGATATCAAAGCTGGTTCTAGAGACTGAGTGATCAGTAGCAATTAGAGCTGGCAAGGCTGTGGCCTTGGGTGCACTTGCCTCCCTACCTCTCTGCTTCCCTCCCCCCATCTGCTTCAGGCCTTAGGAATCCAGTGGTGAAGAGGTAACAGATCCCGTCTCACGTGGAGCTTGCATTCCAATAAGGCAGACAGACAGATGTGAAAGCATAGATGTGGTAAGGCTTGAAAAGACATTGTAAGCCGCTGTATTTGGGAGCAGCCATGTAAGGAAGAGTGGTCGGGGAGGCCCGGGAAATCATATTTGAGCTGGGACCTGAGGGAGGAGAAGCGGTTGAGGTCCCTGACACTCTCAAGTGAGGGCTTTTCAGTCACAGAGATTCGCCCTGCAGAGGACTTCTAGCAGGTGTAGCTTTGGCACAGAAAGTAGCCACAGAGGCAGGCAGAGGTGTGGGCGTGGAGTTTGGGGAACTGTGGTAAAGACAACTTGGTGACAAGTGGGATGGGAAGCCAGTGTGGGATGGGAAGCCAGTGAAAGGTTTTAAGCAGGGAAGAATATTTTTAAAGATTGCTGTAGCCATTGTAGAGAGAATATTCTGAATGTTTTGCATGAGGGTGAGGGATAAGCCTGGAGGCCACTTAGAAAGCTTATTGTTTTCGTCTCTCTGAGAAATGGCAGTGGTTTGTGTAAATTCTGTGATGGTGGGCTTTCTGTCTGTGTTTCCTGTGCTCTGGCTCCTGGGGAAGGACCAGCACACATAGGCACTCAGTGAATATTTGTTGGATTAAAGACCAACAGCAGTGGGGATGAGGGAAATCCTGGATTTCTTTTTGAAGCAGAGTCTGTGGGACTTGCTGATGAATTAGGTGTGGAGTATGAGGGGAAGGAAGAAGTCAGGGTGACATCTAGGTTTTGGTTTGAGCAACTATGTGGATAGGAGTTCCATTCATTGAGACAGAAAAGTCCTGGAGGGTAGCAGGTGTCAGAGGAGGAAAAACTACTAGCTGTCTTTTGGATAATTATAACTGGTACACTGTTAAATATTCAAGTAGAGGTATCAGGGAGAGAGGGAAGAAAACTGTGATGATTGCAAAGGAGAGGGCAGGATAGTGTCAATTATTGTGTCATCCGCTGGTAGCTGCTCACAGGCATCTGAGCATAAAGAAGTTAAAACTATAGACAGGGAAGATTGAGAAAATTGCTAATTTTGTTCAAGGAAATGCAAATTTTTGAGTTAAATGATAGGAAAATTAAGTAAATGATTCCTGGGTTGGGAAGATCCCCTGGAGAAGGGATAGGCTACCCACTCCAGTATGCATGGACTTTCTTGGTGGCTCAGCTGATAAAGAATCTGCCTGCGGACAAAGGATTAATTTCCAAAATATACAAGCAGCTCATACAACTCAATACCAGAAAAACAACCCAATCAAAAAGTGGGGAAAAGACTCAGACATTTCTCCAAAGAAGACATCCAGATGGCTAACAAACACATGAAAAGATGCTCAACATCTCTCATTATTAGAGAAATGCAAATCAAAAACTACAATGAGATGATATCTCACAACAGTCAGAATGGCCTTCATCAAAAAGTCTACAAACAATAAATGCTGAAGAGGATGTGGAGAAAAGGGAACCCTCTTACACTGTTGGTGGGAATGTGAATTGATACAGCCACTATGGAAGACAGTATGGAGACTCCTTAAAAAGCAGGAATAAAACCACCATTTGACCCAGCAATCCCACTCCTAGGCATACACCCTGAGGAAACCAAAATTGAAAGAAACACAAGTATTCCATTGTTCATTGCAGCACTATTTACAATAGCTAGAACATGGAAGCAACCTAGATGTCCATCTACAGATGAATGGATAAAGAGTTTGTGGTACATACACACAATGGAATATTACTCAGCCATAAAAAGGAGTGCATTTGAGTCAATTCTAATGAGGTGGATGAACCTAGAACCTATTACACAGAGTGAAGTAAGTCAGAAAGAGAAAGATAAATATTGTTTATCATATAATCAAATTATGTGATATAAATATATATAAATCATAAATATTGTAATGCATATATATGGAATCTAGAAAAATGGTAAACATTTATTTACAGGGCAGCAGTGGAGAAATAAACATAGAGAATAGACTTAGACATGGGGAGAGGGGAGGAGAGGGTGAGATGTATGGAAAGAGTAATATGGAAACTTACATTACCATATGTAAAATAGAGAGCCAACAGGAATTTGCTGTATGGCTCAGGAAACTCAAACAGGGGTCTGTATCAACCTAGAGGGGTGGGCTAGGGAGGGAGATGGGAAAGAAATGCAAAAGGGAGGAGATATATGTATACCTATAGCTGATTCATGTTGAGGCTTCATAGAAAACAGCAAAATTCTGTAAAGCATTTATCCTTCAATAAAAGTAAATTAATTTAGAAAAAAAAAGAATCTGCCTGGGATGTGGGAGACCTGGGTTCAATCCTTGGATTGGGAGGATTCCCTGGAGAAGGGAAAGGCTACTCACTCCAGTATTCCTGCCTAGAGAATCCCAAGGACTGTATAGTCCATGGGGTCACAGAGTCGGACACAACTGAGCGACTTTCACTGTAAGTAAATGACAACTGGAGACTACTAGTTTTTTATTGTTAAATTTTATTGTTAAAAATTCAGTGGAATCAGATTTATCTTTCATTCAGCAGATATTTGAGTTCCAGGAGAGGTGGCCAGCTGTTGCAGTTGCCTGGGAATGTGCTGGTTTTAGCAGTGAAATCCCATACCGCACACAACCCCTCCACCCCAGGCGGACTTGTTGTGGGTTGGTTATACCAGTACCAGGTGACAAGCCAGGTTGAGACTTGGAGTAGTATTAGACACAAACGGAATCACAATCTCAGATAAGACTATCCTGTTTTCAGACTAATTTATATTTAGAGTTTCTGGCTGGCTTTGGATTTCACACTTTAGGACCTGTAGAAGTAAATGTTTTATCAGTGTTAGCCAATAGAACTGAAACTGAACTTTGCCTCCAGAAAGAAACTTGGTAGGCTTTGAGATGCAGTGGGAATTCAAGACCTAGCCTGAAATTTTCAGTTGTTCATTAAAATCCTGACAGCTTTGGACTCACTCGACTCTGAGACTATTCTTTTTTATGAAAATTCTGAGGAGGGGGTGTAGAAAGACAGTGATTCACAGGGTGGGTGACCCATCAGGCCAGCTTAATGGAGTGGTTCTCACCAGGAGCCGTACCCACCCCCAGGGAGGAGTGGGCATCATAGTTTAGGTTGTCTGGATGACTGGAAGATGTCACCAGCATTTATTGGGCCAGGGACAGGGTTGACTCACACCCACCAGTGAGAATCGTCTCAGCAAGAATGTGTTGAGAAACACAGATTTTGTCAAATACTGAAATCCTGGTTGGTTTCTTAAAATGTTTGATCTCATGCATTAAGCCTGTAGTTTTGTCCTTTTACGAAAATGCAGTGATGTTGATTAAACTTTTTGGTACAGACACTTGGTTGATAATCACACATTCTTTCAGGACTGGTCCTGAGAAGATGGAAGGGATGGCACCCCCCACCGTATTAGGGGGGCCTCTCTGAGCTGTGGCCCAGGCAGACCGCTGCCTGTGGGGCTCCCCTTTGCCTGTCCATGGTGTCATCTTTCCTCTGTGTTGCCCTGCACACTGTGCAAGATTAGAGGCTGCCTTGTTTGGTTTTAAACCAGGCATCTGGTTTCTCTTTCCAGACGTTGTCATAGATAGGAGGTGGTTCCTTTCTCATGTTGGAAGATTAGTGTGTTCCAGTTTGTGCCAATCATCGTGTGCGTAATCATCGCAACTGTCGTAATACTTGGCTCTACCCTTCCACCTATTTGTACAGGCTTGTGGGATTTGATCTGTTCAGTCTCAGAGGTGGTTACAACATAGCAATTACAGTTGTGTGAATCCTTTCACTGACGGTTATTCAGAACATCAAACAGGTTATTTAACTTCTCTGAGCCTTCATATTTTCATATGAAAAGCGGGGCTAAACCTAGTACCTACCTTTCAAGGTGGCTATAAGAATTCTTTAGATAATGTGTGCACAATACCTAGAAACATGTTGTAAGTGCAATAAATGATAGTGATCTTTCTTAACGGCTATTTTGGGTAATACATGGAGATCGCTGGCCTGTCCCAGCTTTTTCAAAAAGGATTCACTTGGAGTTGATCTTTCATGTCATTATTGACTAAGGTCTTGGTCAGGTGATTCCTGTAGATCTGTCATCAGCAGGGAAATACAGTCATTCTCAATTGTGGAGTTTAGTTTAAATGCTCATGATCTGCAGATTGGTCTGCTGCATGTTACACCTGTTTTCTCCTATTTGCAGTTGGTAGAATGCTCTTGGTTTTTAATGCTCTTGGTTCTCGACACCTAAAACCTTGATTGAATATATTTTCATTTTACTTTTTGTTTTGTAATTTGCTGACTGTTTTACATTGTGAGCTTTTTTGTAATGTTTATTGTACCTTAGAGCACTCTGTATTATGTGAATTCATAAAATGAATTACTTCTTAAAAGAATTGGATTTTTATTGTTTGTTTGTTTGGATCACCTTAGTATTACTAAATAGCAATCTGTAGTTTTGAAATGACCGTCAGGGTATAATTTTTGTTACTTTGGAAGAATTAGTGGACCCCATAGACTTCTAATCATGCAGCTATTCTTAAAGACTTGAGAAGATTCAAAGGTTGTTATATAACTTATTCATTTTATGTGACCAGTGATCTTGTAGGAAATTTCATGGAGAATGGTTGTATCATATCCTATTACAGAGAAGATAGGAATGTGCTTTTTTTGCAGTCCTTAGGAGGCTTTCTGACTTATTACAGTATTCCTAAGAGATAGAATATTTTTAAAGGTCTTTTGAACCAATAAGATAGGCTAAACATCTGATGCTAAAAAGGAGACAGATTTTCTTAATTTTCTGGTATACCTTTTCCTGTAATTTTTTTTAAAAGTGCCGTAATGGTACAAAGAGAATGATTCTTAAAGTATGATGTGTTCTATAGTGTTGGCTCCATTTCATATATATTTCCCTAATTTTTTAAATTCCAGGGAGAAACACATCTTATCTTTCCTAAAAAAGCTTCAGTGGAGCAGCTGCAGAAAATCCGTGACCTGATTGCCATAGAGAGAAGTAGCAGATTGGATGGATCAGAGAAGAGCCACAAAACAGAATTATCTCAGCACCTTGCAGCCAGCTCTCAGCTTCCTACAGCACCTTCTTCACACCCTGACGGGGTGACCCAGCCTCCAGGGAACAGTGAAGGGCAGGCATCCAGACCCCGATTGGCTCCAATGGTAACGTTAGAGCTAAGCCTTCCTTGACTTGTTCCTTTCAAAGTGTTGAAACAGCAGAAGCTTTGCTTAGATGACTTCATTTAATAGGAAATTATCCTGCTTACAAAAATCCTTTTAAATAAAGGTCCTTAAGCATTTTACTCATAAATTTTCACTGTCAGAAAAATTGTAATGGTTTTTCTGTAGTACTTTTATCAGTAGCAAACGTAAACTCATGTCCTGTTTTAATTTTATAAAACACCTTGTTGCTTTCCTCAATACAACGGAACCTTACATATAGAGTCAGTTGTTAAATCTGTTTTTCTCCGGCTGGATAATTCCAGAGCCTTTAACCTCATTTTCCTAGTAGCCAGGTGATGAGTCATCCCTTAGTGTGGGCTAGGAGTGTCCTAAGTTTGTCTCTAAAAAATAAAGGATAAAGGTGGTAGGGGCCAACAGAGGAAGAGACAGGATAGAGACAGTCCTTTTTATATAATTCCTGATGAGTGGTTTCCCAGCTTTTTTTTTTTTTCAAGAAGATTAACTCTTCTAAAGCATATTCTTTTGTACCTCAGTTGACTTAGGTTAACCTTTAAGTCTTTATAATATTTTCCCCTCTCATTAGCTTCACAGCTAATACTTATTTATAATAATAAACATAACTTTGTTGAGGAATGCTTCCAAGAAGCGGTTTAGTATTGAATCAACTAGTAATGATATTAAGTGGTTGTGGGAGTCAGATGATATGGCATGTGTGAAAGCTTAGTCAACTGTGAAGGGCTTAAGGATTTGCTCTTGGTAACAGTAATTCTTTGTATGAAGTATCTGAGCTGCTTCATTTAGTACAGAGTTATCATAAGTAACAGAACAGAGGGACCACCTGTCTCTAGTGGGACAGAATAGTAATCCGAGTCAGTCCAGTCCTTAGAACACTGATTTCCAGTTTTTCTTTGATTGCACATCTTCTCAGTGACAGTGTTGAAAACATAACCAAATAAGTGTCTCTTTACTTATGAGTTCCCTACTTCTAGGTGTATATGTTAATATACCTTAAACAGGAGTCACATACAGGATTAAAGCATGTCATTTGTTACACTTGGGGTAACTGGGGTCTTCATCAGTTTTGCAGTTAAGGTTGATACAGGTATAGAAGCATGCTTAACTTTTTCTTGGTTTTTAGCACCTTTTCTTATGAATTTTCTAATTAAAGTGTGAAATATATCTTTTAAGATTCCCCACTTTATCTTTTGTTGAATCTCCGTATTACAGTTTAAAATGCACAGTATTGACCAGTCTTAGGGAAAAACATAAAATGCAGGGAGATATTTTATTTTACAAAACAGCTGTTTGCTGGACTAGTTAGAATTTCTTTTTTTACAAATTTTACAGATTTTCTGAACCTTCTTTAACCTCTTTCCTTATTTAAAATTCTTAACCTCAAAATTCAGTTGTAGTTTGAGGTCTTTAGAATTCTGCTAATTGCCCGAAAGCGTATGGATACTACACTGAAAACAAAATGTCATTCTGTTGTCAGAACAAATGCAGAGTTTAGAAGCAATAAACTTCAAACACATATGCTCTTAGAAGGCTGTTGTATATTTATTCTTATTTCTCTAGTTCCTGGGATATAGTATCTTTTCCTGTTTCTTAAGGGAGTTGGGAGAAATTAGATTGAACCTTTCATATGTATATGATTTTCTGTGTAGTTTTGGCCGTGCTGGGCCTTTGTCGCTGTGCGGCCGCTCTCTAGCCGTGGGGCAGGGGCCGCGCGCCACGGTGGCTTCTCGCGTGGGGCACGAGCTCTCGGGCGCACGGGCTTCAGTAGTTGTGGCACGCAGGCTCTTCCCAGACCAGGGATCAAACCCGTGTCTCTGGCATTGGCAGGCAGATTCTTTACCGCTGAGCTACCAGAAAAGCCCTAGAATGAGTCTTGTTTTTATAGCCAACTCCTAGTTCTATGGATTGGTGAAAGACTGTTTTTTAAAGTGTCTTGTTACTTAAGCTCTATCACTGTTACTGGCTGTACTACAGAATTTGGTAGTTACGTTCTCCTGCCTTTCTCATTTTGAGTGTGGATATTAACTGAATTAAAATGGACCAAGTCAAACAGCAGGAGAGAGATCGACAAAGCATTTAACTGCATATAAACTAGACATGTGCTAGGCACTGATGAGCTTCTTAACTAATATAATATTTCTCTGGTTGAAACTGTATCAAGTAAAAATTCTGAAATTTAAGGCAAGATGATGGTCGCTGATGTTGTAAGATGTAAAATACTGGAATATATTGGTGCTCAATATCAGTAGTTTAGTTAGAAACTTATTTTGCTGCTTTTTCTGGATATTTTATGTAAATGGAATTATGCACTGTGTATTCTGCCTCAGGCTTCTTTTAGTTTGTGTTTGAGGTTGATCCATATTGCAGGCTGTATCAGTATTTTGTTCCTGTTTATTGCTGAATAGTATTCTCTGGAGAGCATTTGGGTTTGCCCTGTTTGCCTTGTTAGTAGCAGTACTGCTGTGAATGTCCACAGACCAGGCTTCGTGTGGACATATGTTTTCACTTCTCTTGTGTAGACTCCTAGAAGTGAAGCCACTGAATTATATCCCAACTTTTATGTTAATATTTTAAGAAAGTGTAAGCTGTTTTCCAGAGCTATTACACCGTTTTACATTCTAACCAGCAGAGTGTGAAGGTTCTAAGTTGTCAGTGTTCTCACTGATACTTGTAATGTCTTTTTTGGACTCCCCTGATGGCTCAGTGGTGAAGAATCCACTTGCGAGTGGAGGAGACTTAGGTTTGATCCCTGGGTCAGGAAGACCTCTTGGAGTAGGAAATGGTAACCGGCTCCATTTTTCTTGCCTGGGAAATCCCATGGACAGTTGCGTGGCATGTTCTTTATCCATTCCTCCATTAATGGACATTTTGGTTGCTTCCATATCTTGGCTATTGTAAATAGTGCTGCAGTGAACACTGGGGTGTTTGCATCTTTTTGAACTATGGTTTTCTTCAGATGTATACCCAAGAGCAAGATTGCTGGATCTTACAGTAGTTCTGTTTTTAGCATTTTAAAGAATCTCTGTGCCATTCTCCTGGAGGAGGACATGGCAACCCACCCCAGTATTCTTCTCTGGAGAAGTCCATGGACAAAGCCTGGTGGGGTGCAGTCCATGGGGTTGCAAAGAGCCAGACACGACTGAGAGACCATCGCTCACTCACTCATGCTGTTCTGCATAGTGTTTGTACCAGCTTACGTGCCCACAGACAGGGCAGGAGGGTTCCCTTTTCTCCACGTTTGTTCTTTATCGACTTTGATGATGGCCATTCTGACCAGTGTGAGGTGATACCTCATTGTAGTTTTGACTTGTATTTCTCTAATAATTGGCATTGTTAAGCATGTTTTCATGTGCTGTCTGGATATCCGTATGTTTTCTTTGAAGAAATGTCTACTTAGATCTTGTGCCTATTTTTTAATTGGGTTGTGTGTGGTTTTTTGTTTGTTTTTTGAGCTACACGAGGTGTTTGTATATTTTGTATTTTGGAGATTAATCTTTTATTGGGTTTTTCCTTTACAGGTATATTCTCCCATTCAGTAAATGTTCTCTTTTCACTTTGCTTATGGTTTCCTTTTCTGTGCAAGAGCTTTTAAGTTTAATTAGGTCTCATTTGTTTATTTTTTAAAATTTTCATTAGTATGTGGATCCAAAAAGATATTTGCTACAGTTTATGTTAAAGGATGTTCTGCCTATGTTTTCCTCTTAAGAGTTCTGTAGCATCACTCTTACATTGAGGTCTTTAATCCATTTTGAGTTTATTTTTGTGAACGGTGTTACAAAATGTTGTTTTATTCTTTTATATGTAGCTCTCCATTTTTCTCAGCACTGCTTATTGAAGTGACTGTCTTTGCTTTTTTGTATTTTATACTGTGGATTTGTTTCTGAGCTTTCTCTCCTGTTCCATTGGTCTATATTTCTGTTTTTGTGCCAGTACCATACTATCTTGATTAGTGTCACTTTGTAGTATAGTCAGAAATCAGGGACCTGATTCCTCCAGCTCCATTTTTCTTCTATGTATCAATTTTGTATCCTGCAACTTTACCAAACTCATTGATGAAATCTGGTAATTTTCTGGTACCATCTTTAGGATTTTTCTGTGTGTAGTAGTATTTCGTCTGCCGACAGTGACTTTTCCTGTCGAAGTTTTCCTCCTACTTTTCCAACTTGGATTTCTTTTATTTCTTTTTCTCCTCTGATTGCTGTGGCTAGGACTTCCAAAACTTTATTGAGCAACAGTGGCAAGAGTAGACACCTTGGCTTGTTCCTGATCTTAGAGGAAATGCTTTCAGATTTTCACCGTTGAGTATGATGTTAGCTGTAGGTTTGTCATACATGGCCTTTTTTATGTTGAGACATGTTCCCTGTACACCCACTTTCTGGAGTTTTTTATCTTAAATGTTGAATCTTGTCAAAAGCTTTTTCTGCATCTCTTGAGATGATCATATGGTTTTTATTCTTAAGTTTGTTGTCATGGTGTATCATCCTGATTAATTTCCAGATATTGAAAAGTCTTTGCATCCCTGGGATAATCCCACTTGATCATGTTGTATAATCCTTTTAATGTGTTGTTGAGTTCAGATTGCTAGTATTTTGATGATTTTTGCATCTGTGTTTGTTCATCAGTGATGTTGGCCTTGTGTGTGTGTGTGTGTGTGTGTGTAAGTGATCTTTGGCTTTGGTAATCAGAGTGATGGTGGCCTTATAGAAAGCGTTTGGAAGTATTCCTTCCTCTGCAGTGTTTTGGAATAGTTTTAGAAGTGTAGGTGTTAATTCTTCTCTAAATGTTTGGTAGAATTCTCCTGTGAAGCCATCTGGTCCTGAACTTTTGTTGGGAGTTTTTTAATCACAGTTTCAGTACTTGTGATTGGTCTGTTAATATTTTCTGTCTCTTCCTAGTTCAGTCTTGGGACATTGTACCTTTTAAAGGATCTGTTCATTTATTCCAGGTTGTCCATTTTATTTGCATATAGTAGTCTCTTATGATCCTTTGTATTTCAATGGTATCTGTTGTAACTTGTTTTTCATTTCTGATTTTTTGATTTGAGCCCTTTCCCTTTTTCCTTGATGAGTCTGGATAAAGGTTTATAAATTTTGTTTATCTTTTCAAAGAACCATTGGTCTTTCCTATTGTTTGTTTCTATTTCATTTATTTCTGCTCTAATCTTTATGTTTTGTTTCCTTCTAGTAACTTTGAGTTTTGTTTGTTCTTCTAGTTGCTTTAGGTGTAAGCTTAAGATGTTTGAGATTTTTCTTGTACCCTGAGTAAGATTATATTGCTATAAAGTTCCCTCTTAGAACTGCTTTTGCTGCATCCCATAGGTTTTGGATCATCATGCTTTTGTTTTCATTTGTCTTTAAGTATTTTTTAATTTCCTCTTTGATTTCTTCAGTAACCCATTGGCTTTTTAGTAGCATATTGCTTACTCTCCACATGTTTGTATTATTTACAGTGTTTTTCTTGTTTATTTCTAATCTCATGGCATTGTGATCAGAAAAGATGCTTGTTATGATTTCAGTTTTCTTAAATTTACTGAGATTCACTTTGTGGCCCAGCATGTGCTTTGTCCTGGAGAATGTTTTATGTGCACTTGAAAAGAATGTGTATTCTGCTGCTTTCAGATGGAATGCTCTATAAACATCAATTAAGTCTGGTTGAATGTGTCATTTAAGATCCGAGTTTCCTTGTTGATTTTCTGTCTGGATGATCTGTTGATTGATGAAGCTGGGGTGTTCAGAGTCCCCCACTGTTACTGTGTTGCTGTCAGTTTCTCCTTTCATGGCTGTAAGCATTTGCCTTATATAATGAGGTGCTCCTGTGTTGGGTGCATATATATTTACAATTGTTCTGTCTTCTTCTTTGATCTGTTGATTTTTATATGCTGTCCTTCTTTATCTCTTTAACAATCTTTATTTTAAAGTCTATTTTGTCTGATATGAATACTGCTGCCTCAGTTATCTTTTGATTTCCATTCGCATGGAATACCTTTTTCCATCCTCTGACTTTCAGTCTATCTGTGTCCCTATATCTAAGGTGGGTTTCTTGTAGACAGCGTATATGCCAGATCTTGTTTTTTTATCCATTCAGCCATTCTTTGTCTTTTCATTAAAGCATGTAGTCCATTTGCATTTAAGCTAATTATTGATAGTATATTCTTACTGCCATTTTGTTAATTGTCCTCCATTTGTTTTTGTAGGCTTTTTTCCTTCTTTTCCTCTTAATGTTCTGTTGTGATTTGATGACTAACCTTTAGTGTTGTGTTGGGTTATTTATTCTTTGTTGTGTGTGTCTGTCATGTATTTTCAGTTTGCAGTTACCGTGAGGTTTTGATATAGCATTCTATATATATGAACAAGATTGTTGTAAGTTGCTCATCTTTGAATTTCAGATGTGTTTGTGCTCTCCTCCTCTCACAATTGCTAGTTTCAGTATCATGTATGTGTGTGTGGTGGGAGCAAGGGGGTGATTTCCTGTCTTGACTGTATGTTTGCACTGGTGAGGTTTTTCACTGATCATTTTCTTGTTTCTAGTTGTGGCCTTCTCTTTTTTGCTTAGAGAAGTTCCTTTAGCGTTTGTGGCAAAGCTAATCTGGTGATGCTGAATTCTCTTAGCTTTTGCTTGTTTGTAAAACTTGTGGTTTCTCCTTCAAATCTGAACAAGAGCCTTGCTGAGTAGTCTTCTCGGCTGTAGGTTCTTCCCTTTATCACTTTAAATACAGTGTGCCTCTCCCCTTTGGCCTGTGGAGTTTCTCCTGAGAAATCAGCTGATAACCTTATGGGGGTTCTTTTGTATGCTATTTGTTGCTTTTCCCTGGTTGCTTTTTAATTTTTGTAAGTTACGTGACTATGTCCAGCATGTTCCTCAGCTTTATCCTGCCCAGGACTCTCTGAGCTCCTTGGGCTAGGTGACTGTTTCCTTTCCCATGTTAGGGATGTTTTCAACTATTATCCCTTCACACATTTTCTCAGGTCCTTTCTCTTCTTCTTGGGTCCCTGTGGTGAGTATGTTGGTACGTTTAATGTCCCAGGGGTCTCTTAGACTGTCCTCACTTTCTTTCATTCCTTTTTTTTTACTTTCCTCTGTGGCAATGATTTCCCCCATTCTGTCTTCCAGCTCACTTATTCATTCTTCTGCCTCAGTTATTCTGCTATTGATTCCTTCCAATGTATTTTTCATTTCAGTTAGCATGTTGTTCACCACTTGTTTGTTCTTCTAGGTCATTGATAAACATGTCTTATAATTTCTTGATCTGTGCCTTCATTCTTTTCTGAGACCTTGGATCATCTTAACTATCGTTACTCTGAATTGTTTTTGAGGCAGATTGTCTATCTCTGCCTCACTTAGTTGTTGTTCTGGGGTTTTATCTTGTTTCTTCCTCTGGAATATATTTCTGTGCCATCTCATTTTGTCTAACTTTGTTTATTTGTGGTCTCTGTTCCTCAAGTTGCAGGATTGTAATTCTTGTTTCTGGTGGGTGAGTTTGGTCCAGGGGCTTGTGCAGCCTTCTTGGTGGGATGGACTGGTGACTGCCCACTGGTGAGTGGAGCTAGGTCTTTGCCTTCTGGTGGACAAAGCTTGTGTCTAGGGTTATGTTTACTTAGAGGCAACTGTGGGGTCAGGATGACTTTAGGCAGCCTGTCTGCTGATGGATGGGGTTGTGTTCCTGCCCTGGTGGCTGTGGCTTGTGGCCCCAGCAGGGGAGCCTGCAGCCTGTTGAGTGAGGCCAGGTTTCGGTGTCGTAATGGCTGCCTTTAGGAGAGCTCACGTCAGATGAATATTCCCCAGTACCTCCGCCACCGGTGTCCTTGCCTCCACAGTGAGCCATAGTCGACCCCCACCTCCCTAGGAGACCTTCCTAAACCAGCAGGTAGGTCTGGCCAAAGCTCCTGTAGAGTCACTGCTTTGCCCCAGGTCCCAGTGCACATGAGACCTTGTGTGCCCCCCAGCCCTGAGGCGCTCCTGCACTCAAGCCCTGCTAACCTTCAAAGCCAGATGCTCTGAGGGCTGCTCCTCCCAAGGCCACGCCCGTAGGCTGAGGAGCATGACATGGGGCTCAGAGGGAGAACCTCTGCAATCTAATTATTTTCCCGTTTGTGGGTGCCCCCCCCCCCGGGAATATGGGATTTGATTATATTGTGAAAGCGTCCCTCCTACCATCTCATTTTGGCATTTTCTTTGTTTCTGGAAGTAGAATATCTTTTTTTGTAGGTTCCAGTTTGCTTTATCGATGGCTGTTTAGCAGTTGTGATTTGGGTGTTTTTGTGAGAGGGACTGAGCCCACGTCTTTCTCTGCCACCTTTTGTCCTCTCCTGTTTATATTTTTAAATTGACACCAATTCTGTTTATTATTCAAAACCCTTCTCTAATATCCACATCAGAGTTGGATTTGTTGCACCTTGAGGAGGTTAGAGTTAAGTCAGACTTGCAAAAGCTTGGAATGCATACCTGAGACAGTGGGAGCCCACAGGGAAGCGCAGCCTCCTGGCTGACCTGCTGGCTTCTTCCCCTGGCTGTGTGCCTGAGTTGGTTGATTTTTTTTTTTTAAGACTAATGTTTCCTTTTTTAAAAAATTTTATTTATTTTTGCCTGCACTGGGTCTTTGTTGCTGCGCACATTCTTTCTCTGCTGATGGTAAGCAGGGGCCGCTCTTCGTTGTGGTGTGCGAGCTTCGTGTTGCGGTGTGCAAGCTTTGCGTTGTGGTGGCTTCTCTTGTTGGGGTCGCCTCGCAGCATGTGGAATCTTCCTGAACCAAGACCTGAACTGGCTTCCCCCGCATTGCCAGGTGAACTCGTAGCCTCTGGACCACCAAGGGAGTCCCAGTTAGTTGATTTTTAAGCTAATTGAATCTCGTAAGACAACTTCTTAGTCTGGATCTATATGCAGTCTTTTTAAGAGAAGAAATCTATGCTCCTGTTTCCTATTTGGACAGAGGATTTAACTGTTCAATTTATTATTAACCATTCTTAAGAGTAAACTACATCTACATCCCTTTCAATAGGCAGTTGAAATTACGACAAATCTTTAAATTGACATTCTTCATGTCCATTAAAAATGATGATGTGGTATATTTTGATGTGAGGATTATTACTATGTAGGAAAAAAGGCAAAGAATTCCAAAATTAAACAATGTATGTTATGTATAGGTGACTATTTCTGTTTTTCTTGTTAAAAATGCTCATACATAAATATGTTTATTTTTAAAAGTTCTGGAAAACTGTACACAGTCTGATTTTTTGAGTAGTGAAATTTTAATGATTTCTTGTTATTTATACCATTCAGTATTTCCTGAAATTTTTTTTGAAACATTCATTAATGTTAAATATAGAATAAAGTGGTTTTTGTAAGCACTTTCTCTTTAAGTTGCAAATTGATTTTAGATATCATTAAAAATGTATTAAACAGAACTACTATATTTTTTTAAAAAAGCAGATTCTACATGTAAAAGCCATGGAAGCAGAGGGTTGTAAAAAAGCAGAAAGAGGACTAATGGGCTTGGGAAGCCTGTCCTTTACTGAAAAAGTAAAGTTACTGATCCGGCTTCCTCTGCCTTTATCATGTGGTTTGACAGAAATACACATCGTACTTGTTTTCTTATAGAGTCTTAAAGGTCTCTCATCAGAAACCAAATAATTGAAATCCAAGTGTGATTAGTGAAGGAAAAAAATCTTTTTAATCTAAAACAGATTTCATATTTTAAACTCCCATTTGTACTCCAAATAACTTTAACTGTTAAGCAGTAAACTATTGCCTTATGTACATG
Source organism: Cervus elaphus (assembly GCF_910594005.1). Lineage (NCBI taxonomy): Eukaryota > Metazoa > Chordata > Mammalia > Artiodactyla > Cervidae > Cervus > Cervus elaphus. The sequence goes on from NC_057846.1 coordinate 46,877,605, forward strand.
GTTACCCAGCTGCTATAATTGCCATCAGCAAACTTCTATTTTTATGACTTAGTTTTTTTGGCATTGTGCCAAAGAAATAAGGCAAGAAAATAACCTTTATTGTTCAAGATCGTTTGCGTGCCATTAAATACCACAGTGAAGGGGGTAATTTCCAGAGCGAAAAATACTAAATTGAAAATAAAAATTCTTTGGCTGAGTTTTAACCTTCCCAGCAAATGAAACTCTGCTTGTGAAAAAGAAAAATAATATAACCATAAAGGTCTCATTTTTATAGGAATTCTTTCAAATGGTAATGGAAAGCAATTATTCTCCAATGAAAAATAAATAAAATAAAAATGGGCATGTTCCGTTTGCTCTGGATCAGTTCTGGTAAGACGCACTCTTTGTTGCTGTGAGTGCCCTGGGTTTCCCGCCCCAGGTCTGCCCCAGCTCTTCTTTCGTCTTTGGTGGAGTGAGTGAGTCTGCCGCTGCTGAAGGCCAGCCCCTCCTCTGTGCCTGTTTTCCTCTCCTCTGCTTTCTGTGGGGTCACAGGTGGGGCTGTGCAGTCGTGACCTGCCCCTTTTCTTGGAGATTCTTCTCAGTGGTTTTGAATCCTTGCCTTAGGCCAGTTTTCATCTAAGTTTGGACCATTGGTGTTAGAATAGCCTGGGTTTGCAGATTCCTGGGCACACCCTAGACTGGCTAAACCAGAAGAGAGGGAACTTGGAAATCTGCCTTCTTCACAGACAGGTCAGTGGTTACAAACATTTCCTGTAAGCTCTTAGACACAAGTCAGCACACAAATATCGCTAGATCCTGCCTTCTTTTATTTCTCATTTCCTCTTCACTGCAAGTTTCACAGGGAGTCCCCAGTATCCACCCCTGTCCTTACTCCTCATAGTTTTGTCTGGCAGGTTTCCACACTTTATGTGCCCCATCAGCAAAATATTTCTGAGCGTGTCCTCTTGATATGTATTTATTTGTTTATAAGTTGTATACTTACATTAGCGTGCCACTGTGCTGGGTGCATGGTAAAGCGGTGTACAGAGGCAGCGAGGATGGGAGGGTTAGATAGCACCACAGGCTCAACGGGCGGGAATCTGAGCAAACTCTGGGAGATGGCGGAGGACAGGGGAGCCGGGCGGGCTGCAGTCCATGGGGTCTCAGGGCTGGGCACAGCTTAGCAATTGAGCAACAAAAGAGGAGGTAGGAAATAAGTAATATTTTTAATTTAAAAAAATGATTTAGCACTATCATTCAGTGAATGTAGACCTAAGTCTATGTTTTAAATGCTCTTTTGATAATTTTGAATTTGGGAGGCTCACTTTATCAGATCTCAGCAGATTGTGTTCTTTTTTCACATTAAAATTTGGCTGTTGAAGGGGCTCATACCGAAAAAAAAAAGACACATTAGCCCTACCATTTCTTCTTGTACACACTCCACACGTTATTACATTGTAAGTATTAGCCTTATTGCTTAGAGGTCTTTGAAATCTTTTTTAAGTGAGGTTGAGGGTCAGTTTAGTAAAAACTACATAATATAACCTGCAAAGCCATTGAACCGGGCACATGTGGCCTGCAGAAGCTTGAAGGAGGAGTGGGTGTGCCACTGGGTCCCCCCGACTCCGTGCGGCCTTGTTCCCGTGGGGCTGCTTCTGTAGCTGCGGAGGGGCAGCCACTGAGCCACATGCTCAGTGTTATGATGACTTGGTTTTACTTGGGGGCACAGGTAATATAAATAGCAGTTGTAATATTTTCTGTCTGTATCCCAGCAGACCACTTTGTACAGCTCCTGGCCCGTGATGGGACAGCACTTGAACCACTGGGTCTCCTACACTTTGTTTTCCTTATTAACACTGTTGCAGAACTTACTACTGAGATCATCACTGATCTCCATGCCCCTAAATTTAGCAGACTTTTTGGGTTCATTTTTACCTGACCATTCGTAGCTTTAAGCACAACTGACCATTTCCTGGCTTTTTTCTCCTCTTGTAAGTGGTTCGACCATTGACCCAGTTGCTCTGTGGGTCGTTCCCCTTGACTGCACGGTTCAGTCAGTGGGACCTGTTGATTCTGCTTCCTCCGTGATTGTGAATCCATTCACTTTTCCACCACCTCTGCCCGCTCCTGGTTCAAGCCTGTCTCCCTCAGAGCTCAGCAGTGGTTCCCTGTGGGTCTCCTGAGACCTGCTTTCTCCCCACCTCAGCCGGAAGCTCGGAGAACATGAAGCTGGCCATTGTGCTCCCTTGCTGCTTAGGTCTCAGATAGCTCTCCATACAGCAGGAAGAGACAGGGAAAACCTGGCTGTCGCCCACCTCAGCTTCCTGCTTGGTGCTCTGCGCTCCAGATACCCTGACTTTCTGTCTGATCCCCCTCTTTGCATGCTCCCTAGCCACCTACCTACACGTTATTCCCTCTTCACAGGAATGGTGGTCTTCTCCCTTCCCTGGTCACCAGCTTCTTCTCATCCTTCATATTTTATTACAGGATCACTTCTCCAGGGAAGTCTCATTAGAGCCCCTGCCAGGCAGTTACACTGTCCTGTATGTTTGCTTTATAGCTCTTCCCCTAAATATGAATAAACTAGTTGTTATATCCCCTGTATCTAACGGATCATAAAGACTCCTTAAATATCTGAGTAAATTGGCATTGTTGTAGCAATATTTGTTTCTATGTTCATAGGCTCATTATCCTGTGAGGATAATGCCCTTGTCTGGCTTGGCCTCCATTATTTTTCTATCATCTAATCATTTACACACGAACACACAAATTTTGTTGACTTAATGTGAAGATTCTATCATTATTTGTTCAGTGTCTTTCCCCCTTAGACCATAGGGTGATTATCTGTTTTGTGCACACATGCCCAGCATTCGTATACTGACATTATAGTCAGTATTTGGTGTTTTTTTAGTCTATTTCTGCCTTTTTCTATACACATTTAATCCATTCCTATTTACGATGATTCTAATATGTTTGAACTTATTTCAGACATTTTGTGTTATGCCCTTGTTTTTTCTTTTTTCTTCTATTTCTTTCTATTGTTTAAATGGATCAAGTTTTATTCCATTATTTTCCCTCCAAAAGTTAGAAAGTTAAATATCCTCTTTTAATTATTGTCTTAAAATTTTTAATGCAAATATTTACTTTATATTTTTCTAGCATCTGCTCCTGTCCCTGCCACCTTTCTTATGTGATTTTGCTTTTTAATTATTTTTAACAAACAGAACTTAAGTTTTACCAGCTTCTTAGTTTTTATTTAACTCGCTTCTGTTTCTTTTTATCTTGGGTTCTACTCTGTGGTGTTCTATTTATTTACTTTGGTTCTATTATGTTTTGGGGAGTCAGTAACTTTTGTAATAATTTTTTAAAATAGGATTTGGGAGTGATGTATATTCTGCATTGTTAGAGATCAGAAAATGTGTTGTTTTGCTCTTCTTTGTAATTAGTTTACCTGGGTATGCATTGTATGTTCTCATATTCCCTCAGTATTTCAGAGATTTTGCTTCACTGTTTCCAGTGAGATGTCTGATATCACTGAAGGCTTTTAGTATTTTGTTTTTACCTTTACTGTTGTTATAAAATGTCACTATTAGTTTAGTCTTTGTTTTGTGTTTTTTTTTCTCCTGTTCACACTGGCTCTTTCTTTAACCCTCAGAAATTTCCCATTATTTCTTTGATAAGTGTTTCTCTTCCATTATTTTCTACTCTAGTTTCTAGATATTTCCCGTTAGCTGGATTTGGGAAGTTCTGAGTTCATCCTTAGTGTCTTTGTCCTTTTGTACCGTATTGTCAGAAAACGCCTCATCTCAGTCTTGTAATTGTTTGATCACTTAACTGTGTTTGTTTTGCTGTTTGACACACCATCTGTGTTTTCTTCTTCATTTCAGTGTTTAAATTTTTAGTTTCCAAGATCTGTGGGTGTCTTTCTGTGACTCGAGTATGCTCTTGAACTTCTGAAGGCAGGCGTCTTTGGGTCTCTTCTGCATTTGCTGCAGGGCTCCTTCTGCCGTTGACGCCGGTGCACCGTCTCAGCAGCGCTGGTGGTCATGGGCTCTCAGGGACCTGAGAGTCCCTGCTAGCCTGTTGGTGAGCGCTGCGTCCGGCTCTGACGACTACGGGAGAGGGCAGGACGTGCCACCAGGTGGGCTGTGCCAGACCAGCACGGCTTCTGAGCTGGGACGCCTCTTTCCTTTTATCAATCTAGACGTCCACCCTCACAGCCCAGAGACACGCCTTTTTTGTGGAGAAGGAGTGACCACAGTGTCCAGCTGTTCCCGCTGCAGAGCCTGGCAGCCTGCTTAACACTTACTCCAAGACGCCTTCCTGCTTTGTGAAGCCTCTGGCCCCTCCCTCCTCGGGATTATTTTGAGAACTTTGTTTAGTTTTATAACCACTTTCTCTAGACGGCATATTGCCATTGTTTGTTCCTTTTGTCTGTTTGTACCTGCCTTTCTTCTTTCAGGAATTTCTCAAAATTTCTGATCCCTTGAGATCAGTCCTCCTTAGCTAATGCTGTATAAGGAAAAGAAAAAAAAAGACATTTATCAGGACTTAAAGTGGAAAGAGCTGTCAGAAGCGCTGCTCAGAGTGCTGTCTTGGTCCAAGCTGTGCTCAAGGGTTCAACATATCCCTGTTTAAATATATCCTCAGTAACATCTATTCAGATGAAAATATAGCCTTATCTTAGACTGTGATACAGATGTGACTATCTCCTAGTACTAATTTTGTAAAGGTTTTCATTATAATTATTATATTTCAGTGAATCTGTACATTCCTTTATCTATGAACTCATAGAGCCAGTATTTTTTATTATATTATTTTTATAGCATACGAAGAAAAGCTAATTTCATTGTTTTCTTTCTATTAGGTTGCTGACAGTTCAGTCATTCTAAAAGTTCTTCAGTCCAACATTCAGCATGTACTGGTCTATGAGAACCTTGCTCTCCAGGAGAAAGCACTGGCTTGTATTCCAGTCCAAGAACTGAAAAGGAGATCACAAGAAAAGTTGTCTAGAGCCAGAAAATTGGATAAAGGTAATGGCTTTACAGAATCATTCATTGCTAAATATGCATCATTACTAAATCAACAAAAATGCTGAAATGGTGCCCTTTACTGTATACATTGTAAATATGTAACCCAGTTCTATTTGGATTTTTAAGAAGTACAACAGTAGTATAATTTTTTATTGCATATACCTTGTGCACACATCTGTTAAAATTTTTTAACTCAAATAATGTATTTTTAGTTTAATCATTGGCATGTGATTTTTTTTTAAGATATAATATCACCGGAACTTCAGTCCATAAAATATGTGATGGCATTATTAGTGAATTTTAATGTGAATCTGAGAAAAAGCTTATTCAGAATGAATTCATGTGATTTGACCACTGACTCCCTTTAACTGGCAGTTACTGATACAGCATATGCATGTAGAAGCCGACTACCTGGGTGTGGATTCAGCTCCACCTCTCACCTTGAATCACTGAGCAAGGAATTTCATCTCCCTGCTACAGTTTCTTCATTTGATAATAGGAATGATAATTCTCAGAAATAACTATAATAGTGCATGTGAATGGCTCAGAACAATGCCTGCCACATTCATCAACCAATACTTTGTTGTTTTCATTAATAGTCTTAAGGATTTTAGTTGTTAAATTTTTCCAACTTCAGCATTTTTACTTTGAATTTGTATTCAGTTGTTTTTTTCTGTGAACTCATTTCCTAATCCTATATTTTCTAGGGGAGTTCAGTAATATTCTTTTGGTGGTTGATCTTGTATGCAATAACCGTTTTTGTTTTTCCAGTTTAAAAAACTGTTATTTTACATTGAAGCAGAGTTGATTTATAATGTTGTGGTTACTTTCAGATATCCAGCAAGGGGGTTCAGTTGTGTGTAATGCAATATGTCCACTCTGTTAGATTATTTTCCTATTTATATTATTATAGAGTATTGGGTAGAGTTCTGTGTGCTGTACAGTAGGTCTTTGCTTATCTATTTTATATCTAGTGGTGTGTGTATGTTAATTCTGAGTTTCTAACTCGTCTCTCCCTTACCTCCACAAGCATTATACAGCTTCCTGTATAGTGCAGGTAGGTTTTAACAGAATGTCTCAATTCTTCCTTCCCATCCCTTGAGACCCTACCGTCCTTCATTTCACTGAACTAGACACTAGTCACCCAGTAGACTAAGAGTGAGAAAAATGACAGATTTTATGTTACCTTCATTCATTCATTCTTTGGACACTCTTGCAGTATGCAGGCCTGAGTTTTCTTCTTTCTGAAGAACAACCTCTTCTACTGTTTCCTTCAGGGCAGGTATTCTGGTGGAGAAGCCCCTCAGTTTTTCTCTACCTGGGAAAGTCTTTATTTCTCCTTCACTGTTGAAGGTTAATATCACGGGGATGTAGAACTCTAGGTTGGTGGGGTTTTTTCCTTTCTGTCAGTGACACTCGATTCTCTTTGGTTGCCTGCTTGTGTATGATGATAAGTCTGCTGTAATTTCTGTCGCTGTACTCAGGGCCATCTCCAACCCCACCCCAGCTTCATGCAGGATCCTCTCCCTGTTCATTTTCTTCCGTTTCAGTATGACAGACCTGGATATTGTTTTTTGGTATTTATCCTACTTGGTGTTTTCTGAGCATCCCAGATCTGTGTTTTGGTGTCTCATTAATTTTGGAAGATGCTCGGCTATTGTTACTTCAAATGTCTCTTCTGCTCCTTTCTGTCTGTTTTCCTTCTGATACTCCAAAATAGGGTGTCCTGTTATACTCTTATTTATCAGCTGTTTCCACCTTTGTTTGATGTGCTAGGCCATTATGAACCGCCCCCCGCCCCCCACCATAATTGCATGTTCTGGGTGTTTTGTTCGTTTGTTTTCATTCTCTTTCTCTTTGACTTTCAGTTTCTGGTGACCTGCCTTCAGGCTCAGTGATGCTCTCCTCGGCTGTGTCCAGTCTGTTGATGAGCCCATGGAAGGCATTATCTCTGTAACAGAGTTTTTGATTTCTTCCCATCCCTCTGCTTACATTGTGCATTTGTTCTTACATGTTGTCTCCCTTTCTCATTAGAGCCCTGAGCATGTTAATCATAGTTATTTTAAATTCCCTAATTTCAAAATCTGTGCTGTATGTAAGTGGTCCTGATGCTTGTTTTATCTCTTCAGACTTTTTTCTTGTATTTTAGCCTGCTTTGTAATTTTTTGTTAAAAGTTGAATATAATGTGTTGGGTAATGGGAACTGAAGTGAAGAGGCCTTTTGTGGAAGGCTTATGTGTCCACTTAACTCTGAATTGGGCACGTTTAACTACACTGTTTAACGCTTGGTGTGAGTGTCGGGGCCTTCAAGTTCCTCTGGTGTTCCTGGGGCCTCTCTGTGGTCTCCAAGCCCTCCGAGCCTCCCTGAGGAGGACTCCTGAGCTCATCTCCCTCCTGCAGATGGCGTCATATAATCGTGCCCTGTTGCTGTACTGGGGTCCTGTGGATGGCGAGGCGTAGGGGAGGAGCATCCTACAGACTTAGGGCTAGGTCTCGGTGTTGTAGGGGCTCGTGTGCAGGAGCCTGGGACATCCCCACAGTGAGACAGGAAGGCCGGAGGGGCCTCGAGTCAGGGAACTCTAGAGCTTTAATGTGAGTAGGGCAGAAGGAACGCAGCAGGTAATGTACATTGGTATTGTGAAAATCAGAAGAAACTGGGCTTTTGTTTTTTTAAGTTTATGAAAGATACGTTGGATTTACAGCCTGAGATGCCAGAGGACACGTGAAGGCAGGGATGAGGAACTTTCCTGCAGGTGCAGGGAGCCGTGTGCGTGGGGCAGCGGCGGCAGGCATCATGGGGAAGGGTGCACGGCGCCGTCTGCTTGTGTCAGGTCGGCGGAGACACGTGAGGCAGGCCAAGACCATGTTTTGTTTGACACTGAATTTTAGGCAGAGCAGAGCACACTGAGTTTATATTTTTAATCTTTCAAAAAAGAGTTAGAGGTAAAATGAAACAAAGGACTTGTAAATGAGGTTTTAAAGTAGAGAATAAGGACCAAGGAAATTTGAAGGATGAACGCATCTTAGAAGGCTAATGCTATGGTGTTCGTATGATTGAACTTATAGCAGAAGTGTTAAATAACCTGTTCACTAGGCAGGAAGAAATAAGATGACTTCTCAGGAAAGTCAGATGTTCTTGATGACTTAAGTCAGAGGGTTAGGCACTGAAGCATAAGCAAGGGGAAGACAGGGTGCCCTTCAGGAAAATCAGTCCAGCAGTCACTTGTAAGATAAAGAGAATCAAGAGAGTACACGGAGAGAAGAGTTCAAGCACAGCAGTAATAGAATTTCCCTAAGAGGTAAGAAGGCACGCAGGGGCTGCGACTGCAAGGGAAGCAATGGGTGTGTGTTGCTGGGGTGTTTGCAGGGGGTCAGACATGGCGTCAGGGATATGGAAGGAAAATGTGCAAGAGGACCGCCTCGTTCTGAACTGCAGTCAGTATGGGCAGGCTTTGAAAGATGAGGGGTCTGCGTTCAGTCCCCCTCAGGGGTTAGAATGTATATGTCTTTGGGGGGCCATTTTCAGCCTCCACATGGGCCAGCTGCAAAAATAAGAGACTTTGGGTTGTATTCTGAATGAGATGGAAAATCATTGGAGAGTTTCAAATGACATGAGCCGCCTTGTGTTTTTAAAAAGATCACTTTGCTGTAGGGGCTCAATGGAGAAGCAGAATGGCAGTGCTGTTTTTCCAAAAGTTCATTTTTAGAAATGAACATTCACCAATATCTCTCTGTTGAGAAGTTTTCATGTGTACAGGAAAGGCTAAGCTCTTCTTGCCAGTCAGTCTACCCTCTTAACTCCACACTTAAGAGTGGTTATCATGTGTTTCTTTTCATATCTTTTTCTGTTTATTTACATCCATAAGTAGTTATATATAAGAATAAACAGCTTATGTTGCAGAGTTTACATAAACTGGGTCATCCCTTATGTATTCAGCCCCACGGTGTTTTCCTAACATGGCTTGGAGGTCAGCTGCCCTTCCCCTAGTACTCTCAGCGTGCGTGCATTGTCACTTACACTGTGTCCCAGTGTTGCGCTGACGGACACTGAGAGGGGTTTTCCTCTGTTCTGAGGGCTTCTGCAGGGGAAAATCCTTATACAGCAGGCCTGCCTACCTGAGGAATGTTTCCCTGGGATGGATGTAAAAGTATCACGGGCATGTGATGCTTCTGCCAGGGTCCCTGGCAAACAGACTGTCTTACAGCTTGTAACAGAAGTGTCTGGGAGTGTGTGTTTGCGCTTAATGAAATTACTGAACTTTCTTATGGACTTTGCTGATTTTTCTAATGATTTTGTGAATATTCTTACTGACTTATAGACATTCTTTATATATTCTGGATACTTTGTTAGATGCATTACATTTTGCTCTCAGTATTCTTTAATTTCATTTACTGTACCTTTTGAAATTCAAAAGTTATAAATTTTAATTAGAAAATTATTTTTACAGTTGGTGTTTTGTTTTCTCCCCCAAAGATGTAAACATAAACTTCTACTTTTATAATATTCCCGCTGTATGGTGTTTATATATATATGTGTTAGAAGGAATGAAGGAGGAATCTGGTATCTGGACAGCTGCTTCTCCCAATACGATTTGTCGAACAGTCCCTCCTCTTAGAATTGCTTTAAAGGCTAACTTTATTAAATACTGTGCATCACTTAGAAATCTGTCTTTCAGGACTCTTTCTTTTATTTCATTCTTCTGTCTGTTCTTTACCAATATCACAATATTTTATTTAGAGTTTTTTAATGTGCCTTGAAGTACTATAGACAAATTTATCTTAAAAGTTGACTGTTCTGTGCATTTCTTCTTTCATGTGAGTTTTTTGCAGTTGGCCTGTGAAATTTTATGAAAAATTATTTTCTAGTGTCACTTGGGATTTCATTAAAGTACAGGTTGATTTGTAGAGAATTAACAACTTGAGAATATTGTTTTCCCACTCAAGAACATAATATGTTTTGGCTTTTTAATTAATTAATCTCTGTAGTTTTTTTTTTTTTTAATAATTTTGAGATATATAAAATATAAATACAAAAAGTATTTTAGAGTATAATAGAGTATAATAGATTCAATACCTGTGCCCAGCATCAGATTTTATTAGATCTTAATATTATGCTGTATATTTCCTTCATATATGTGTTTTTTAACTATTTAATAGTAAAACATTAAAGACAGGAATGAGAGACCCATCCGTGTCTCCCAGATTCTTTTCCTCTCTCCTTTTCTTCTTCCCAGAGATAACACTGTCTTGAATGTGGTTAGAGACCCTTTTATTTGATACAGTGGATATAATATGATATATCATGTTTACTTGCAAGGGTTGTTATAAATATTGTAAACATGGTTGTGCTTTTATGTGTTTTGTGGTAAGTGTTCTCAGATGAATTACATTGTACAATTGAAGCACTAATAGAAAAGCTAATAGGATGATTTTTAATATGTTCAGAATTCTGTGATTTCTGCCTATAATTTTGTGATTGTTTTGTATTGTGTTTATGTCTGATAACAGGTTTAATGCAGTCATTTAAAAATGTTTTTCAAAATCACACTTCTGTTTTGGGGGGTGGTAAAGTAGGAAAGGAAAGCTTTATTACTTTGCTAGGCAACAGGGGAACACAGTGGGCTTCTGGGAAAAATTGTGTCCCCAGAGTCAGACTTACTTTCTTACTTTCCACTTGCGTGACGACCCCTGAGAGCTGGCCGTGCTGAGTATGGTGTCGGTCAGAGGACACAGTACTCAAGCCCGACGGCTGTGAGTGTGCCGTGGACTGTGCCATTGTGTGCCTGCCTCACAGTGCACTCACAACTCTGTCTGCATCCTCTCGTGAAGACCTTTTAGGTAGTCTTCTGTTTTCATTTATTTCAGCTTCATATTTGAGAACAAAATGTATGTGGGTGTTTTTAGTTTTTTTCTGCTTTAGGTCTTACTCAGTTCTGTTCTAACTTTTCAGGTACTAATGTAAGTGAAGAGGATTTTCTTTTGCTGGAGCTTTTACACTGGTTTAAGGAAGAATTTTTTCACTGGGTGAACGACATTGTGTGCAGCAAGTGTGGTGGCCAGACTAAGTCCAGAGGCGAGTCATTACTCCCCAGTGAGGATGAGCTGAAGTGGGGTGCCAGCAGAGTAGAAGACCACTACTGTGATGCGTGCCAGCTCAGCAACCGATTCCCACGGTGAGCGTCCGCTGACGGCGAAGGCAGAGCAGTCCCTCATGGGATGGTTAGAAGAGCATTTTATTAAACCAACTTCTAATCTTCACTTCTGTTATTAGAAGTATATTCCTCCAGAACAGGGGTCGGCTAGCTGGGCTGACAGGCTCAGTCCGGCGCACATCCTGTTTTTGTGCATGAAGTTTTACTGGAGCGCGTCCGTGCTGCTTTGTTATCGTGGTCTGTAAGTGTTTTCATGTTACAGTGGCAGAGTTGAGCACTGGCTGCAGAGACCGTATGGCCTGCACAGTCTAGAGTATTTGCTGTCTTGCTTTTTATAGGAAGAGCTTGTTGACAACATGTTGAGTATTGTCCTAGCAATTTAATGCTATAAATTGTGAGTTTTTCTTCTTTTAATACATAAATTTTAACTTTCTGATAACATTAATAATAATACTGATAGCACATAAAAAATAATGCTAAAAGATTAGAATAAAACTAATCCTTGTGATGGTAAATACAGTGCTGCACTTAAATCATCAGATGGTAATATGGAAGGTGAAAGTATAGTTAAAGACTGTCATGTTTTATATAATTTTTTGAAACTAATTTTTCTTTTTTTATGTTTATTGTCGTGATATTATTCATTGAAGCATGCTTGGCATACAACATTACATTATTTTCAGTGTACAGCATAACGATTTGATATCTGTATACATTGTGAAATGATCAAAGTAAAACTAATTGCTTTCGGTTGTTATACAGTTAAAATGTTTCTTTGTTATGAGATCTTTTAAGATTTTTAGCAGTTGGTGGGTGAATGGCTAAAGAAGATGTGGTGTTATATATACACAATGCAGTTCTACTCAATCATAAGAAAAGAATAAAATCTTGCCATTTGCAACAGTATGATGGACCTTGTGGGTGCTATGCCAAGGAAATAAGTCACACAGAGAAAAACATGTACTATATGATTTCACCTGTGTGTGGAGTGTAAGACCAGAGCAAATAGACACACAAAGCCAAACTAATAGATATAGAGAAAAAATATGGGTGGTTTCCTGGTGGGAAGGGCATGAAGGGAACCAAGTATAACGTCCAGAAATAAAGTAGTCCTGGGGGCATGATGCAGTGTGGGGTCTGTACACAGTGCTGTTGTATCGCATCATATTTTATTTTTAATAAAGAAGTTTGGTGCCTCCCCTGCCACTCTAACCTACCCTCATATCTCTTAATTTTAAACTAAAGGAATTGGAACTTTTCTGTTAACTTTTTCCATCCTTTAATATACAAGTCTCTTATTAGATATTCTTAATTGACAATACTTATAAAATTTGGTTGTGTCATCAGGTAAGAAAAGATAGCAAGTTTTTCTTTTTTTTGAGCAAGTTTTTGAAGCACCTGGTTTTAGGGGCCTCAGTACTCAGTTCTATCTTAAGGGAGAATCAGTCCTGTGATATACGGAGTCCAAGATAAACAGAATCCAGTATCCAATAATTATCTATAATTAACAGTTGTTTCTTCATTCAGCATATATGTGCACAGGTACTTGCAAAGATCTGAAGATAAAAGTATATATGATTATAGGTAAATTGTCCTCATAAACTCTAGGCTGTGGGTATGGACTGACAGTGCATGGGGTGGGGGCAGAGGCTTGGGGATACAAAGGTATTGTATTTGTACCTTGTTGTCCTTTTCCCGTCGAATCATGCGCTCGTCTTGGCTGTTCTCTGTGTAGGATTGGGAGGATGGACACTACTCATTAGAGCCTGTGGCCTTTCACCTTGACACAAGCAATGTTGAGGCATGGAGGCACAGGACGCCCTGATTTGCTGCTGTTACTTCCTCATGTAAAGAGACCACGTGTTTCAGTAACTACATTACCTAAATTATAAATTCATTTCACTTAGCGCAAGCCAGAGCATCTGCTTGATTGAAGACAAGCTCGTCACTGCTGAGCCAGTGCACTTGTGAAGCTGTGTCCTTCCCACCCGAGCTCATGGCCAGCATTTCTGCTCAGCTGAGCGCTTTTCCTATGTAGCTTTATTAGCCCCAAATTCCTTCTCAAACATAATATGCAAAATTGGATGTTCTTCAGCTTTGTGGTAATGTTAGAACTGGAGTAACTTTTTTTGTTTTTGTGCGCACTGTGCGGCTTGCAGGGTCTTAGTTCCCTGACCAAAGATTAAACTTGGGCCCCAGCAGTGAAAGCACCCCGCCCTGACCACTGGACCATCAGGGAAGTCCCTGGAGTAACTTTTTAAAGAGTGTGGCAAATACATTTCAAAAAACCACTTCCAAATTAGCAAGCACCTTCAAGTGAATTGGAAGAATAAAAGTATAATCCAAATGATCATTAGAAGGGAAAATAGTGTTTTAAGTATTAATAAAATTGAGTTCAGCTAAGCTTTCAAATCTTTATTGAGCAGTTTGTTAAAGTTGTTTAAGTACAGTGAGATAATTACACCACCTGTTAGGCAAACAGTCATGCTTAAAGCAGATTCTGCAGAGAATCTCTGCCTGTCCTGCAGGGCCCAGTTCAGATGTAGTCTCTCCTGCCTGAACCCTGTCCTGTAACACCGATTCTGACCTGTTGTGTAGCTTGTGTCATGTCCTGCCATGTACTAAAATTATCTGTGTTCTGTCCTTTTCTCTCTCAGGACCATAAGCTCCTGAAGGCTGTGTACCAGTGTTTAGTCACTTTCACCCAGGATTCTAGCACAGTGCCTCACACATTCTAGACTCTGTAATCGTTCTTTAAGAATATGAAGTTAAGAAATATTACTGTTTAGCACAAAGGTGGCTTCCCTGGTGATTCAGACAGTAAAGAATCTGCCAGCAATTCAGGAAACTCCAGTTCAGTCCCTGGGTATGGAAAATCCCCTGGAGGAGGAAATGGCTACCCACTCCAGTATTCTTGCCTGGAGAATCCCATGGACAGAGGAGCCTGGTGGGCTACAGTCCATAGGGTCACAGAGAGTTGGCCATGACTGAGGGACTAACAAACACTTTCTTTCAATATAAATTCTTTAGAATTCTTGGTATTGATAATGAACCGGCACTTTTTGTTGTTGCTACTTTGAACCAGGTATAATAATCCCGAGAAGCTTCTGGAGACGAGAAGTGGGCGGTGTGGGGAGTGGGCCAACTGCTTCACGCTGTGCTGCCGCGCCCTGGGCTTTGAAGCCCGCTACGTCTGGGATTACACAGGTGCGGGGCGTGGAGGTGGGAGGGCGCTGAGGCTGGGGTGCACACTCCCCTGCCTTGTCAGTCTGAGGCTCCGTTTGCCTTCTGTAAGATAACAGGTTTTTTTATGGGGAGCACAGGATCTTTTTTTTCTTTTATGGCTATTACTTTGCATCATAAATATTCTTTAACAATTTGGAGGACACCATGCCATTTTTAGTCATGCTATTTCTCTTTGGATAGGAACATGTGCAATAATGTTCTGTAGAAATTCTTTATTTTTGGAGAGATTAGTATAAAAGATTTAGTAATTTTAACTCAGTAGACAATAAAAATATAATAAAAGCCATTGAGATTTATATTTATTTACTTATAACTTGTGTCACTTACATGTTCTTAGACTTTTTTCACTTGTTTGTTTCTGTTGTTTTCTTAGGGTAAAATGAAAGCTTCACTCAATAGTTACTTGTTTTTTTTTTTTTTTCCCCACAATCAAATAGAGACCATGAATAACCAGACATCCACTGTTAGATCTCTGCTGGTCTACAGTTCCAAAGTGGAGTTAACTCCTTCACATTAGCAAACTGTGTGTATTAGCCCCATGGTTTTTGTTTTTTGCTATTTTAATTTTTTAAGTTTTACATTTCAATACTCATGGGCACCATAATTTCCAAGTACCATGGGCTGCTCGATTGCTATGTGTACTTTTTTTTTAAAGGATGATGTATTGTTGCTTAGTGGAAATTTTATTGATCATTTGTTAATATTTATTTATTGACTGTACCACCCAGAATGCAGGACCCTAGTCCTCTGACCAGGGATTGAACCCATGCCCCCTGCAGTGGGAGCATGGAGTCCTAACCACTGATCCACCAGGAAGTCTCAGGTCCATGTTTTTGATGCTGTTGTTTAGCTTGTTTGCCCCTTTTAGAGTTATAGCTCACATTATTTCTAACCAAACCTAACACTGACTCTACTGAAGTAGTTTCCAAGACATTTTCCAAGATTCCAGGGAGAAATTAGAACAACCATTCTAGAGTCTTGTATGCCACAGAATGGTCAGGCTCACTCATTAAGTTCAGAGTTGCTTGATGCTGTGTGGTTCTCCTCTTGGGTGTGTACAGTTACCGAAGGTCCTTCTGGTTTTATACACTGAGCTTTTGTTTCCTGCCCTGCTGCCTCTCGCCTGCCCGTCACGTGTGTAGACCATGTCTGGACGGAGGTGTACTCGCCATCTCAGCAGCGCTGGCTGCACTGCGACTCATGCGAGGACGTCTGTGACAAGCCCCTGCTCTACGAGGTCGGCTGGGGCAAGAAGCTCTCCTACATCATTGCGTTCTCCAAGGACGAGGTAGGACATGGGGGGAAGAATTGCGTCCTAAGAGTAAAATTACTTTGCTCTTTTGACAGCTTTTGAAGGTATAATTGACATAGACTAATCAGCATATATTTGAAGTTACAATTTAATAAGCGTTGCCCTGCGTCCACGCCCCTGAGATGCCTTTGCGGTGGAGTCGTGAACACACCCGCCATCCTTGCAGTGTCCCTGTTGCTTCATCTTCCCTCATCCTGGCCGCTCTCCCTGCAGGCCCCCACAGCTGCTTTGTGAGACCATCGATGAATCTGCATCTCTGGAGTTGTGTATAAGTGGAATCATATTTACTCTTTTTGATGGGGGGGTGCTTTTATCTTACTCATGGTAACTATCTTGAGATTCCTCTGTGTGTTCTCATGTATCAATAGTTTATCCTTTTCATTGCTGAGCAGTGTTCCACTGTATGAATGTACCATGCTTTGTTTATCCATTTGCCTGTTGATGGACATTTGTGTTTTTTCCAGTTTTTTACTATTTCCAGTGCAGCCGCTATTGTCTTTATATGACAACATAAAGGCACAAGTCTTTGAATGAGCATAGCTTTCTTTTCTCTTTGGTAAATGCCTACAAGAGGAATGACTAAATCACATGGTGAAAGTGAAAGGTGCTCAGTCGTGTCCAACTCCTTGTGACCCCACGGTCTATAGCCTGCCAGGCTCCTCTACCCATGGGATTCTCCAGGCAAGAACACTGGAGTGGGTTGTCATGACTAACTTTTTAAGAAGTTAGCTCAACTATTTTCCAAAGGAGTGGTGCCATCTTTATATTCTCACCAGCACTATGTGAGGATTCCCAATTTCTCCATACTCTTGCTGGCAGTATGGTCTGACTTTTTCTTGTCCCTTTTAATAGATGTGCAGTGACTTCATTTGCATTTCCTCAAGGATGAATACTGAGCAGCTTTTTATGGACTTGTTTGTCATCCATTTCTCCTCTTTACCCATTTTTTTTTTTTTTTAATTGGGTGGTTCATTTTCTTATTCTTGGGTTTTGAGAGTTCTTCATATATTCTGAATACAAGTCCTTTTTCAAATAAGAGCTTTGCAGAGATTTTCTCTGTGTTTGTCTTGTCTTTTTAATTCTATTAATGATTTTTGAAGAGAAGAAATCGAAAAAGTTCAGTTTATCGATTTGTCCTTTTGTGGATCTTGCTTTTTGATGTTACATGTAAGAGATGTTTGCCTGTCCCAAGCCACAAGGATTTTCTCCTAAGTTTTCTTCTGGAAGTTTTATGCTTTTAGTTTTACATTTGCGTCTGTGATCCATTTTGGGTTAACTTTTATGTATAGTCCAAGGTGTGAATTGAAATTCATTATTTTGCATATGGATAATGAATTGTTATAGCACCATTTGTTGAAAAAAATTTTCTTGTGTACTGAATTATATTTGCACCTTTGCCAAGAAACAGTTCTATAATGTTTATATTTATCATTTAGATAATTCAGTACAATAAAATGGAATTTTATTTTTTGAATTTATGAGATCAGCTTTGTAGATAAATTCTGATAGCTAATTGTTGGGAAAATTTTACCTCCTAATCAATCTTCCTTGGATGTGTACCAGTTAGAATATGAGTAAAAAGCATGTTTGATTTTTTCTACAGATTCAAAAATTTTAATGAAAAGATTAGCATTTAAAAATTTTAAGAATTACATGCATTCTAGGTGTTTAGCAAATTAATGTTGATGGTTGTAATCTTGTTAAATATTTGTGTCTTGTAATTCAAGGTGGTTGATGTCACTTGGCGATATTCTTGTAAACATGAAGAGGTAATCTCTAGAAGAACTGAAATTAAAGAGGAATTACTTAGAGAAACTATTAATGGACTTAATAAGCAGGTATGTGATGGGTGTTTGTCATTTTTGAGAGGACATTTGAAATTTTTTATATAATCAAGAATAGCCATTTTTTAACCCATTGCAGTTCTTTAAGTAGTATGCAAACAAAAATATTTAAATATGTTAAATGTCTTTTTTCATTAAACTTTTGAGGACTCATTTTAAATATTGTGGGTGGGTGTTTTTTTGTTTGTTTTGGGGTTTTTTTGCCTTAAATTGTCACATCTGAAAGTGGGGGAAAAAAATTCAATTCAATATATGTAATACTTGACATAAAAAATATTTTGCCTTGGATGTCCCTGGAGGTCCAGTGGTTGAAGACTCTGCTAATGCAGAGGGCATGGCCTCAATGCCCATGTTCCCTGGTCAGGGAGCTGAGATCCCACATGCTGCCAGGGGCAACCAAATAAGTAAAAGTCTTTACCAATCCTCCTGTTTAAAAAAAATATATATATATATATATATATATAGCGCCTTATTTTTCTAAGTGTCACTTGAATATTATTACGTGCGATTATCCTTACGTGTATCTACATGGAGAAATTTCTGAAAGAAGGCACAGGAAATTGTTAACTATGCTTATTTGTGAGGAGAACTAGGGGTCCAAGAGGGAAGTTTCTGCTTTGATTTTATACTCCTTTTGTGTACTGAAATTTTTTTTACTATATGTTTGTGTATTATTAGTATTTTTCATGATTTGAAAAACAACTAAGTTTGCACCTGGCAGGCAGTTAGAACAGGCAGATCACCTTACAGTGGTTGAGATCCACGGTGGGTCTCCTCCTACTTGGACTTCTGCCATGCCCCTACTATGCAGCCTTTCTGAGTGCCTCAGCTGAATCCCTGGAGTGTTTGCTGGAGCCCAGAGAGGGCCTGGACTCGGGGGCCGGCTCCCAGCGCTGACGGCGCTGCTGTGTCCGTGCCCGGCGTCTCAGCCCACCCGCCTCTGGGAGCGTGGCTCCCCGTGCCGCTTGGTAGGCGGCAGGTGCCTGGCAGGGAGTTCAGTTTGCCTGTTTGCTTCTTCTCTTGGGCGACCATGGTAGCTTTTTGTTGCATTCAAACAGGTGTAATGTGTGTGTGTGGTCCCCTGCTTTCCTCATCTTCTCAGCAGGACAGCTGGTCTTACTCAGAAACAGAAACTTCTGCCTCTGTTTAAAATCTGGGCCAATAGAGGACATGGAAGGGCTTCCCAGGTGGCGCAGTGGTAAAGAATCCACTTGCCAGTGCAGGAGATGCAAGAGACCATGGGTTCAATCCCTGAATCAGAAAGATGCCCTGGAGCAGGAAATGGCAACTCGCTCTAGTGTTCTTGCCTAGGAAATGCCTTGGACGGAAGATCCTGGTGCGCTCCAGTCTATGAGGTCACAAAGAGTCAGACGTGACTGAGCACACACACATGCACACATATGCAAAGGGTGTGGAAAACTGGATATGGGTGCTAAATGATTTCTCAGCATGAAAGTTACAAAATCATCTTAACTTTCCACAGTGTCGTTTTTATTTTCCAAATAATTGTATGTATGAAAATAAAGTTGGTTAGTTGGACGTTGTTAAAATATAAATGTGTTAATTATAGTCATGCTTACAGATGGACCCCTACATTCTTTTAATCTTTAGTGACTTTTTTGTTTTTAAACCTGAATTACAGAGGCAAGTATCTTTGTCAGAAAACAGAAGGAAAGAACTTCTTCAGAGGATCATTGTGGAACTTGTTGAATTTATATCTCCCAAAAGCCCTAAGCCTGGAGAACTTGGAGGAAGGACGTCTGGGTCCTTGGCCTGGAGAGTCGCCCGAGGTGAAGCAGGTCCAGAGGTATTTGCTTCATTGCAACCCGATGACGACCTCACTTTCCCACTTCCTGTCCTGTGTGCTTTTCATGCAGCAAACCCACTGACCACTACCTTTCAAGAACTTTGCAGAATAATTGTTACAAAGTGTAAACATTTGAAGAGAGCCAATAGTGGATTGACATAGTATAATTGCACACAGGAGTTAGCAAAGCAGTTAAAATGGGACTTTTTATTGTTACTTTATGTAAATTTCTAGTGCAGTTATAACTTTTACTGAAGTACATGAAAATGCATGAATTATAAGTGCACAGCTTAACAGATTTTCACAAAGTGTTAAACACATAAGCATTAACCAGAATGAGAAATAGACGACCAGTCACCACCTTTCACCTCTAAGTGTGACCTTTATCCTGGTATCTAATATCACTGACTAGTTTTGCCTGTTATTCTGCTTTATGTAAATGGAATCATACAGGATGCACTCTTTTGTGGACAGTTTCTTTCTCTTAACATTATTTAGTGAGATTCATAGTTGTTGCTGCATATTTATAGTACATTTATTGTCATTAATGTATAATATCCCACTGTGTGGATATTCTATAATTTATCCACATCACTATAGGGTATTTAGGTTGTTTCTCAATTTTGGTTTAAAATTGTGCTACTGTGCTGTTGACAATAATACCCAAGATATGGAAGCAGCGTGAGTATCCATCAACAGATGAATGGATAAAGAAGTTGTGTTGTTATACAATGGAATAGTATTCGGCCATTAAAAAATAATGAAATAGTGCCATTTGCAGCAACAATGGATGGATGTACAGACTGTCATACTAAGTAAGTCAAAGTCAGATATTATATGATGTCACTTATATGTGGTATCTGAAAAATAGTACAAATGAATCTGTTTACAAAATAGAAGCATACTTTGCAGACACAGAAAACCGCCGAATGAGTGGTCAGAGGGGAGAGGGGTGGGGGGTGAGTTAGGAGACTGGGAGGCGCACACTGCCCGTTATAAAACAAGCACGCAGCACAGAGCTTGCAGTGTCCCGTGATAATCTACAGGGAGATCCTCTGGAAACAGGTACCGTTTGTGTTTGTGTATGTGCTGGGCTCAGTGGCTTCAGTCGTGGCTGACTCTCTGTGACCCAGGGACTGGGGTCCACCAGGCTCCTCTGTCCATGGGATTTCCCAGGCAGGACGCTGGAGTGGGCTGCCATGCCCTCCTCCAGGGGGTCTTCCCCACCCAGGGATCAACCCACATCTTCTGCGTCTCCTGCATCATAGACAGATTGTTCGCCCACTGAGCCGCCTCGGAAGCCCTGTATGTGTGTAACTGAACCACTTTGCCATACAGCTGAAATCAGCGCAGGGTTGTCAGTCAGCCACCCTGCAGTTTTAAGTGTTGCTGCTGTGAACGCATGCAGACGTGTCTTCAGTGAGCGTTGTGCACGCTCAGGTGGGTGCACACCTGCGGCAGAAGAGCCGGGTCAGAGTGTGAGGACCGGCTGCTTCCAAACCACTTCACACTCTGCCCAGTAATGTTACCTGTTTCTGCCTGTGCTCCTCGTCGCTGTGCCGAGCAGGGGCTGCTCTCTGGCTGTGCCGAGCGGCCTCCTCGCTGTTGAGGCTTCTCTTGCTGCGGGGCACCGGCACTGGGGCGCACGGGCATACTGTCCCGCAGCGTGTGGGGTCTTCCCAGACCCAGGAGGGAGCCAGTGTCCCCTGCATTGCAAGGTGGGTTCTAACCACTGGACCACAAGGGAAGCCCTGTCGTTTGATTTTTATAATGTATTTTTTATCGAAGTTCAGTTGATTTACAGTGTTGTGTTCGTTTCAGGTTTACAACAGAGTGATTCAGTTTTACATATATATTTTTCCCCCGTTTTAAAATTTGCATTTTGATGCTGGATAATGACATTGAATGTCTGTCTTTAAACTTTCAGATATCATCTTTTGTGAAGTCCTGTTCAGTGCTGTGAAAACTTTTTAAAGTACAGTGGGGAACGTAATAGAAATCTGGGCCATTCTGCTAGTGAAAGTGTTCATTTCTTATTACATTCTTGACCACATCTAGTTTTGGCTAGAAATTGTTGTTAGTGTGAGTACTATTACATAGTCAGACTTTCTGAAAATATTATCAGTTAATCTCTCAAAATTAAGTGATGAACAATGGGAATATTAATTCCTAGAGTTAGAGGCTTGCTGAAGGCATTGTGCTCTGTAATGGACATTAAGAAAGTTCTTTGCCCTTAGGGAGCTTAAAGTTGACTCACTAGAAAGCATTTATTATAAACGCCTAAGAAGATAAGTCATGAAAAATGCTTGAAAGGAAAATAACCAAACAAAGTTTTATATCTACTTTTTCCACATTTGCCATTATTACACCTCATTTCTCTAATAAAGGAAGAGTGGTGAATTATCCCTAGTCAACATTGTTTACTTTTAAGTTTATCTCATCATATTTAGCAGGCAGTTAGCAGTGGTGGTTCCGCCATAGAATAACGATCTGAATTCAGCAGATAACTCCAGTCACCGCTGATGCAGTGCACATTACAAGCAGAAATCTAAATGAAGCCAGTGTGAGCAGAGCCAGTGTCATTCACAGCTGTGTTCAGTTTAAAATGTGGGTATTTAGGTCTTCATTTCTTTTTTCTTTTCATGGATGAGTGTGCTTCCTCTTGCATGGCATATAAGTTAATTAAACTTTAAAAACAGGAATTGGGCTATATGCCCAGATTGTTTTCCCTTTTGAAAAATGTTTAAATTTCTCAATTACGGAGATCATTTTAGAGCTGTGAATTTTAAAAGTCATTTTTCTGCTTTGAAATAGATGTTTATTTTAAAAGTCAGTCCTAAAAATTAGGGAACTATATATCTTAAAATCAGCAGGACAAAGAAGGAAACAGAAAGAGTTTTGTCTTAACCTTAAATTTTAAAGCATTAATGAAATATTAATGTTATAAATGATATATTCAGTAACATACATATTTTTCTTTTCCCTTTGTAATTAATTATCCTTTGGTAAAATAGTAGATAATGATACTTAAAAATTTTAGTTCCATCTGGTTTATGGCAGTACTCTGAAATAATCTTTGATAGTGAAATGTCTTTGATAAAGAAGAGAAGAATGGGAAAGTATTGTTACCTGCTAGTATACTAATTCATATTTAGAAAATCACCTTCTAAAAATAATAAACTGATTTTGTTTTTTACATTATCCTTGTGGCAATAATAATTACAGGTTCTAGGGAATTATCTTCTTATTTATACATTTGTAAATACTTTCTGTTTCTAAGATATTTTATATTCTACTTACTAATTCTTGTACATTTGAAGTTTTCACGTTGGTTAATACCTGGTACCCAGTGTTTAACCAAAAAAAAAAAAGCATTACCTACTGTCATAATTCATTAGTAAATGATTCGTTAAAGCAAGACATTGATACAGACTAGAGCAGTGGCTCTCAGCAGTGTGTGATGTTGCCTTCCAGGAGACATTTGGCGGTGTCTGGGGACATTTCTGGTGTCAGAACTGGGATGGGTGGTCCCACTGGCCTCTTGAGGGTGAGACCAGAGAGGCCGCCACACAGGCTGCAGTGCTGGGGCGCCTCCCCACCCCCACCCCCACCCCCGAGAAGGACTGAGCTGACCCGCAGGCGCCTCTGCTCCTGTGTGGGGGGACGGGACGTGGTGTCGGTGCCGTGCAGACGCAGGGTAAATGCACTCAGTGACTTGAGGGATTTAGGCGACTATTTTACATTAAAAGAAACAATTTATTTTGTAAGAGAATGCAAAATTGCTTGCAATTTTAAGGTAAAACATGAGATTTTGTAGTAATTTCACCCGTGCAGACAATCATTTCCAGCTATCCTGTCCTCACTTCTAGCATCAGGAAAGGACACTGATGAAATGACTTTCGGCTGTGGCCTGGAGCAGGAGAAAGAGTCACGTAGCTGGAGAGTAGCAAGCACAGCCTTCCAGATGCACGTGTCAGGGCTCTGAGGCAGAAAGGAGCTGGCTTTGTAAGGAGCTAAAGAAGGAGGGAAACGGTGGGGGGCGTGGCGGCAGCAGGGAAGGGGAGCCTGGGGTCTGGCAGGAGAGGTCGAGGAGGTGGAGCCGTGTGCGGTGCTGGCCACCTTTGTAGGGGCTTAGGGTCTCTGGCAGGAGGTCGGTGCAGCGAGTTTGGCAGGTAAGTGACGTGTGCCAGTTGACGTCCTTAACAGTCGTCGTGATCTGTGTGGAGAGGTGGAGTTGAAAGCTAGGACTCAGCTGTAGGAGACGACGGCTGTGTCCACTTAAAAGGTGGTGACGGTGGTGGGAGTGAATTCATGTTGACGCACAGTCCCCAAAGTGTAAGTCACAGCTGCAGTTTATGTTTCTTGTTTTCTTCTTAGTAATGTCTATTGCTATGTCAGCGCCACACTGATGATGTTTAACCTGTAAGAGAATTTCCAAATTTCCCAACGGCGCCACTACACTTTCCTCTTGAAGGGATGGCTTAACCCCTCTCCACAGCAGTACCTCTTTGTGCACCTGTCTTCTATTATGTTGAAAAACTAATTCTTCTTTTTTTTCCAAGAGTAAAGAAACCCTGTTCATCCCCTCTGAAAATGAGAAGATTTCTAAACAGCTCCACCTTTGCTATAATATTGTAAAAAATTATTATGTCCGAGTTTCAAGTAATAACCAAACCATTTCTGGATGGGAGAATGGTGTATGGAGAATGGAATCCATATTCAGAAAAGTTGAAACAGACTGGAACATGGTAATGTAATGCATGAAACTGTTTAAAATCTTAGTCATTCTTTAAACAAATAGAGATTGGCTTCATTTTTCACCTGGTCTTAATGTACAAACTGATATGAGAATTACGCTTAGTTATCCTTAAACTTGTAAAAGAAGATCCTGCCACCAGTGTTTAATGAAAAGTCCATTAGAAATTTGTGTGTTTGTATCAGGAATGTACCCGTTTTCATCAAAGAGGCCGAATTTAATTCTTTCATGGAAAAAAATCAAGTGTATGAGCAACCATGTAACTAGTTTTTGCATGAATATATGGAGTATATTCTTACCCATTTCCTTTGTGGATATGTATTGATTGCCTGCTAAAAAAGCAAGCTACTAGATACCATAACATTTAGTTCAGCGTCCCAAGAGCTAACCATTCAACATGCTTCCATCTCAACGGATTGTGGCTGGTTGAGCAGCAAGATTGGTTTATTTCTTCTCTGTTTCCTCTAAAATAACGGGAGGAACAGATGCTGGGACCATGGTAGTTCATTACACCAGCTTGTACATTGTTTTCAAATGTTGTCTGTAATAAATAAGAGGCTTTGCTTTTTTTTTTTTTTTTTGAGGCTTTGCTTTTAAACTACCCTCTCCCTTAGAAAAACTCACCAAAAATAAATGCAGAGCTACTCACATGCCCTCGCTAGATCCGACCCTGTTACTGACAGACTTCATGGGAGTGAACGAGCTTACGGGCCTCTTTAACTTGCCAAGTCGGGGGTGCGAAGCTGTGCGCTTGTGAGACACTCGAGTGGATGTAGCGGGAGAGTCACGGATGAGCAGCTGCTGGTGTTGCTGAGCATCTGCACCGTGCTTATCCTTGTAAGGCTAGGCGTTGCCCAGCGTGCACAGGGCGCACACCGATAAGGTCCCTGCTTCCTTCTCTTTTTCCCCACAAGTTTGTCTCCTAAACTTGTCTTGGTGCGCATTTGGACCATCTTTTTGTAATAAGCTAAAAATGATTTATAGGCTTACTCAGATTGTAGATGTAGGAATTTACTTCTTTAGTTAGAGAAGGACATGAGAGAGAAAACAAGATGTAAAGTTTCCAGACGTGTGTATCTGTAATTGTCTAGTTGATGAGCAAGGATGGACTCCTAGAAGATGCTCCTCAGTTGCGGGATTGCTCTGAACAGAAAGCAGGAAGGGACAGACGTGGCTCTTACCAAGGGCTTGTCTGTGCTGGCTCCCACCGCGAGCCCAGCGTGCCGGAGGAACCGCTGTGCGGGGAGCAGAGGTGGTCTGCGGCAGGCTCTTGGTCCTGACCTGCAGTCGTCCACCTGCACGTGAGGGCCAAGGGCCTGCTGTGTCCGTGTGGACATGAGCATACTGGCATGGAAACTCCCGGAGGGAGACACGCCCTGGTTGCGGGAGCTGGGCAGAGAGCGCTCCGTGGAGCCCGGTGCTGAAAGGAGAGGTGTGGTTAGACAGGAGTGGCAGGTGCTTCTAGACCTCTGAGTCGATCTCACAGCCCGGGCGGGTGTGTTGTGTGAGAAAGCTTCTGAGTAAGGTAAATGAGATGTGAAGGCCATTACATGCAGACACGCCTACTTAAATGTATGCCTTCATATGCTTTTATAAGGGGCCCTGTTTTTTTTTTTTTTTTTTAAGCTGAATGAATACATTTCCAGTTCTAAATGAAAAACGCTAGAATTGTAACTGTACTTGTAGAAACGTAACTCAGAGGGAATATGTTGCCATTAAAAGCATGGGTTTTCCACCTGCACCAGTGTTTTCGCTCTGTCCCAGGTTCCCCGTTGGGGACTCTGACTGCACCAGACGCAGGACCCGTCTCCCCCACACCCTCCCTCGCAGTCTCCTCGCGGGGCCGCGGCAGGGCACAGCAGCCCGTCTGTGGGTGTTGAGAAAAGACCTTACCCTCTCCCGGGAGCACAGAGACTCGCTGAATTTTACTGCTTACAAGTATACCGTTCAGCGATGTCTGGATTTGAAAGGAGCATAAAAAGCTAGAGTTTACTGAAGAGTTCACTTTTTAAGGGCACTTTTTAACTGTTCTTAGATGCTCTGTATTTTTGAACAGCTTTATTCTCTTTGCCACTAGAGTCATGTTAGCACTTTTTGATGCAGGACATGATGCCAGGAATTGATGCAGTCATTCAGAATCGGACACTGCTCAGCATTTAGGATTAGTGGTGAATTTCGAGGCAGACCTGCAGCGAGGGTCTGCTTGTGCCAGAAGAAGACACGGGGAGCGGCTGCCGAGACGAGTGAGGGAAGCACTGTGTGAGACGGCGGAGCCGCCGGGTCCCGGAGGGCCTGGCAGGGGAAGGGGGGTCTGCGCCGGCCTTGGAGGCGGCGGACGAGGAGCCTCTCAAGAGTGTGGCGTGAGAAGCTGTATGCAGTGCACGCACCAACCTGAGAGACAGGTGGCAGGTTCAGAGAAGAGGGAGGCGTCGGGAATGTGGGGAAGTGAGGCTGCAGGGGTGAGCGGGTCAGGCCCCAGGGGCTTCGGTGGCCTTGCAGTCATGCAGTAGGAAACCACGCAGGCGTTCAGGCGAGGGAAGCCCATCGTCACACTGGCCATCCAGAGGCTGCGCGTGGAAGCACGGGAAGCGTGGACTAGACAGTGGGAACTGACAGTGTTCATGACGGACCTCAGCGAGAAAACGGAATAACCAGGATTAAGATTGCTGAGCAAGGGCAATGTTCTAGCATTGGAGGAAGACTTGAAATACAGCTGCTCTGCTGGAGATGCAGGCATGACTGACTGCACGGTGAACTCAATTAGAGCTCATTCAGCAGCCTCAGCAGAATGCTGATTTTTAAAAGCATGCTAGAGAACCACTCCCAACAAGAGCAGT
Organism: Cervus elaphus; assembly: GCF_910594005.1. Lineage (NCBI taxonomy): Eukaryota > Metazoa > Chordata > Mammalia > Artiodactyla > Cervidae > Cervus > Cervus elaphus. The sequence continues at coordinate 46,904,571 of NC_057846.1, forward strand.
ACACACCAGACCTCCAGGAAGCCGGAGCGGCGGGCTGACCAGCCTGGCGTGTAGTCATCAGAAAATCATCATGTGAAGGTCTTCACAAGAACGGGAGATGCGGGAGGAAGCTGGCATGCATATTGTTCTCGGTCTTGAAAGCAGTGGTCACGGCTTTCCGTCACTGGTTCCGTCAGGGTGCCTCGTGAGCAGCACGGCTTGACCCCACGCCGTCGATCTCGCCCCTCTTCGCAGGCGGTCGTGTGCTTCTGTCCTCACAGGTGCTGGAGCGGGGCCAGGGGCCTCACCTGTGAGTTTAAAAGGCCAGCACACAGACAGGAGTCTGAAACAGGCAGCAGTTACAAAAGTGCTTTTTTTCCCCCTTTAGAGCAAATAGTTGACTAAGAGGTTATAAAGTGTTTTTTTCTTCTAAATAAATTATAATTACTAGTTCTGTTGGTTTTACACATAGACTGGACCACAATTGGAGGTTTATATAAATCCTGTTGTTTTTGGTTTCAAATTACCAAACTGAGTATACTGTATATAGTAACATCCTACCACCTCTAAAAATGCTGAGTTAAATAAGTTGGCTAAAATGCTACAGATAGAATATATTGTGCAAAAAAGATGACATGAATTTTCAATAGAAATAGGACCTGTTTTATCTCCATTTGCTCTTCCTTTAACCTAAGGGAACTTTTATTTGCTCACAGTGTGTTATTTAATATAGTTGATTTATTTAAGCATTTAAGAGTTCAGTGATGAATTCCATCTTACCCTTTAACTTTTTAGAGTCATTAAAAACTGATGCCTTTAGAACTGAAAAATGTGAGTCTTAGAAAAAGCAATTCTCAGACAGGTTCAATAGCTATCAGAAACCTTTTGTGACAGTTAAAACAGTTCTGGCCCAGACCCACCTGATACAATGAAGGCAGTCTTGGGGGCAACTTGAAATTTGAGGTTAACCTGACTTCAGCCTATCCTGTTTTATATGCCTACACTTTTATGGGGGGCATTTGAAGCTACTGAGCTCTGAAAACACACAGGACGTAGAAGACACACAGAAGTAAGATCACTTTCCCCCAGTCTTTTCATTTCTTTCCACCACCTTCTAGTAACCCCTCTGTTTGGCTCATTTTTTTCAGATGACCCCATTTACTAACCTCTGTTTTGGAGGAGTAGTTAAGTCATGGATAACCCATAGGGGCCCGGTTGTTCAGCAGAGGTGAACGTCTGGCCCCCAGGAGCACAGGTGCAGCCCTGAGCCCAGTTCCCCCTGCAGACAGCTGCAGAGGGGATGCGGTGGCCACCCGCAGGCCAAGGTCCTGGAGTCGGGCAGGCGGCAGCGCCCACGCCCAGGTCTGCCGTGCAGAACAGCGGTAGGCCGGTGTGCGTTTCTGGTCTCAGGAGGTTACGTGGTTTTCCTTGGAGACTGATTGTTTAATGATTTTATCATCGCCAGCTCGCTGATTCTGAAAACTCAAATTAGCTGACAAATTTAACCTGGAAGAAAACTATAGGTTGCCAAATAGAATGAATTATTGATAACGTGCTGGCAGTGATTGACTTCTTACTTGATGACTGAAAACTGGAATAGTACGGACTTAGATGGCAGCTGTGTTTCTTGTGGTACTTCCAGCTGTTTGCCCCTGAGAAGTAGATTAGATGTTTCTGAAAGAGTGCATGTTTGTGCAGGTTTCTGGTACAAATAAATACTGTTTATTAAACTCTGTAAATCCAGAACCTATGCCCCAGAGAGTTTATGATTTGGTTAAGTTACCTAATACAAGTAAATCTGAAATGAAATAGTTATAGTTGGGTCACAGAGTGTTGGCAGTTCAAGGCGGGATGAAATTCTGGATGAAATTCTGGCATGAAAGCCAAGAGTTTGACTATAATGTGAGAGGCAGGCACTTGCTGTGAGTTCTAGACCAGGCAAGTGATATGAAGGAAGTGGCATTTTAAAAGCGTTAATTACAGCATACTAACACATATATAGGGAATTTAGAAAGATGGTAATGATAACCCTATATGCAAAACAGAAAAAGAGACACAGAAGTACAGAACAGACTTTTGAACTCTGTGGGACAAGGTGAGGGTGGGATGTTTCGAAAGAACAGCATGTATATTATCTATAGTGAAACAGATCACCAGCCCAGGTGGGATGCATGAGACAAGTACTCGGGCCTGGTGCACTGGGAAGACCCAGAGGAATCGGGTGGAGAGGGAGGTGGGAGGGGGGATCGGGATGGGGAATACATGTAACTCCATGGCTAATTCATGTCAATGTATGACAAAACCCACTGAAATGTTGTGAAGTAATTAGCCTCCAACTAATAAAAAATAAAATAAAAAATAAATAAATAAAAGTGTTAATTAGGCAGTTGCAGAAAAATGAGAAAAAAGTCATGACCATATTGACAAGTGCCATATAATTAAAGAAAGAGGTTTTTGGTTTTTTTTTCCTCCAAGACTTATAATGTCTAGATTTTTGTGTGGGGAATTTGGACACTGGGCATAAATGATGAAAGAGATTCTCAGGGTGAGTGGACATCCGTTTTCGTACCAACATTTGCAGAGTGTAGATGAACCTGTGAGAGCAGATAGACTGGAGGCTTCGGTGACCCTGGATGCCTCCACTGGGATGTTAGTCAGGGCGCTGATGGTGGAGGCCCGGGGAGTGTCCTGTTCAGAGAGGCACGAGAGGAGCATGGACATGACCTTTTTAACCAGACCATTACTTTAGCAGTGACCGAGGTATTTCTTGGTTTATAGGGTGTGGCCCATCTCATTCTAGGAAAGCTTATCTGAAAAGCCGGGCTTAGAAAAGAAGATAAATTAAGGAATAATTGCATTTAAGAGGACTCTTCATTTTCATCCAGATTCATCATGCAGTGGGGAAAAATGAGGTTTTTAATAACCAGTTGTTCATAGCACACGTGACAGACTCTTGATGATCTGTGCTCTTACGCTGGTTGATTATTTCTGACAGCCCCTTTTATCCCTCCCTCTTTACAGGTGTATTTAGCCCGCAAGGAAGGATCATCTTATGCTTACATTTCCTGGAAGTTTGAATGTGGGTCAGCTGGCCTAAAAGTAGATAGTATTTCCGTTCGGACAAGTAGTCAGACCTTTGAGACTGGAGCAGTGCAGTGGAAGCTGAGATCTGACACTGCACAAGTGGCACTGACGGGCGGTAAGCGTCTGCCTGGGGAGCTAATCACGAAGGGTGTGCTTAATGCTCTGGGGAGTAGTTGTACTTATTTGAAATGTAGTTAAGGGTTTTTCTTACCCTGGAGTCATTCATACTATTACAGTAAAAAAAAAAAAGTTTCAGTTAAAACCTGTAGTTTGAGCTCATATAATAAAAGGGCTTATGTTTCTTATTGTGAAGCACAAATGGAAGGAGAAAAATCATTTCTTTTTCAGAGGACATATTTCCTCCATAAAGAATAATTTGTATTTATTTTTTTAAGAGTTGATTTTTACCTATAAGGTAGTTATATAAAATGCATTCTCTGTGTTCTTATCAAAAGCAAAGTGTTAATTTTTTTTTCCTCCAATAGATAAAACTCTTCGCTCCTATCACGATTTTTCTGGGGCCACTGAAGTTATCCTGGAAGCAGAATTAAGCAGAGGAGATGGTGTTGTTGCTTGGCAACACACCCAGCTGTTTAGACAAAGCTTAAACGACCATGAAGAAAATTGTTTGGAGATAATTATAAAATTCAGTGACCTTTGAGAACCTGAACGTTACAGAGAAGCTGGCAACAGTCAAGGACGTAGCTTGTTCTAAAGTAGTCTGTTGGTGCCGTGCATGCTTAGTTGGCGGTCTGCTCTCCTCTGGTAGCACGTTTCCCTGTTGGCTATCCATCATGTAACCCTCATGAAAATATATCTTTATACCATGGACCATGATGAAACCTCGAATTAAAAGCTCCTTTCCATATGTGACTCTGATTTGGAGTGAAATCTTACTGCCCCGCTATGAGAATTTAACTTAAAAATTGTAATTGTGGCTTTAAAAGTAAAGTGAAGGTATTCATGACTAAATACTGTTCAGGATTATGGTGAAATCTTCAGCTAATAATACTAATTTGACAGTTTCTGATCAGCCTTTAATTTTTCCATAAGTAGCTAAAATAGATTTCCTAAGATCTTAAATTTTTAATAAATGTGAACATGTATCTCATGTTATAATGCATGAAAATTTTTATGATTGTAAATATGTAGGCATTTAAGAAATAAATTATTTTGCGTTACATCTTTTTAGTGGTTACTTTGGCTAAATAAAAATCTTAAGTATGCTAAACATTGAAAACCACTTGAATAGCCAAGAATTATGAAAACAACATTGCATAAATTCAAAGATACATTACAAATCCATGGTATGTGGACACTTCTGAGAATGCTTTACTGTTGAGTTTATTTTTGAGTATTTTTATCTACCTCATTGAATAAAATGTTTTTTCTTGACTTTGAAACTATGTAACTGTATTATTCCATACAATGTATCCATACAATGTATCAAGAGTTTTCATGCTGTGTTGGGTGTAACTTCTCCAGTTAAACTTAGTGAACATGTGTGAAGTGTTTGTGTGCAAGAGCCCTGTGGGGGAGCCGTGTGGGGGTGGTGAGAAAGATGACCCCTGCAGCCCCAACCCCCAGAGGCCTGTGTTGACAGTCTGCAGAGGGGTTGCCCAGCTCTCCCGGCCAGAAAAGTACGTTCTCAGACTTTCAAACCCAGTGTATCCCAGTAACGTGTTTACAAGCATTATAAAATACCTACCGAAATTCTGAAACAATGGTATTACATTTTGTTTTTAATTATAGTCAAACTCTGTTGAGGATCACTTTCTTGCTAAAAACTTACATTTAAAAGAAAAATAGCTTGTACCTCTAAATTTATTAATATGTCTTGAATATTAGAAATTTTTCTGGAACTCTCAAACTCTGAAGTTAATCACAGATCATGGAGTGGCCAAATAGGTAAAACTGGGCAGACTTGACTCCCACCTATCTTGTGAAGTGTCTGGTTTCAGCGCAGTGAACATTTGGGTGGTAAATGGACCAACACTCCTCGTGAGAAAAACGAGTGGGACAAGCAGTCTCATAAAGATGCTTGCTCCTTGAAAGAAAAGCTATGACAAACCTAGACAATATGTTAAAAAGCAGAGACATCACTTTGCCAGCAAAGGTCCATCTAGTCAAAGCTGTGGTTTTTCCATTAGGCATGTGTGGATGTGAGAGTTGGGCCATAAAGAAAGCTGAATGCTGAAGAATTGATGCTTTTGAACTGTTGTGTTGGAGGAGACTCTTTGAGAGTCCCCTTGGACTGCAAGGAGATCCAACTAGTCCATCCTAAAGGAGATCAGTCCTGAATATTCACAGGAAGTACTGGTGCTGAAGCTGAAACTCCAATACTTTGGCCACCCAATACGAAGAACTGACTCCTTGGAAAAGCCCCTGATGCTGGGAAAGATTGAAGGCAGGGGCAGAACAGGAAATTGGTCATTGGTGGGTCTGAGCAACATCATCTTGGTTGTTTAAGGTACAATTACTTTTCACTTCCTGGGTTGATTTGTTCCCATTTCACTGAGACCGGTTCTCAAAACTGTGACAGCTTATGTCATGGACTAAAGCCTGGCGTGCTGCAGTCTGTGGGATCGCAGAGTCAGACATGACTGAGCGGCTGAACCACAACATCATGGCTACAAGTCTGGTCATCCTGTAGTTAACTTCTTCCAGCTGATGGGCGTTTCAGTATGAGACAGCTCACAGGAAATGGCCCAGAAAATTATTGCCCGTGCTGGCGGTGTGTTAGTCGCTCAGTTGTGTCTGACTGTTTGGGACCCTGTGGACTGTTGTCTGCCAGGCTCTTGTGTCCATGGGATTCTCCAGGCAAGTATACCGGAGTGGGTTGCCATCTCCTCCTCCAGGGGATCTCCCCGACCCAGGGATTGAACCCTGGTCTGCCCAATTACAGGCAGGTTCTTTACCGCCTGAGCCACCAGGGAAGCCCCTTGGGCTGCTTGTTCTGGAGGAAGATCATTGCTGTGCCAGGAGGCCTCTCGAGCAGGTGTGGAGAGGAGCCCAGGACTCCCTCCAGCCCCATCCAGACTTCAGGGAAGCCTCATGAGAAGGAGTCACACAGTTGGACCTGCCTAGCTGAACCACTACTGAATTCCTAATGCACAGAAACCAGATCTAGTGAGTGGCTTTTTAAAAATGTGTGTTTATAGAGCATGATGTTGCTGTCATGAACTGAATGTTTGTGTAAAGTGAAAGAAAGAAAGTGAAGTCGCTTAGTCATATCTGACCCTTTGCGACTCCATGGACTGTAGCCCACCAGGCTCCTCCGTCCGTGGGATTCTCCAGGCAAGAATACTGGAGTGGGTTGCCATTTCCTTCTCCAGGGGATCTTCCTGACCCAGGGATCGAACCCAGGTCTCCCGCATTGCAGGCAAACGCTTTAACCTTTCCTACCCTCCCCCAAATTCATGCGTCGAAATCCTAACCCCCAAGTGTGATGGTGTTAGGAGGTGAGGCCTTTGGGAGAGAATTAGATCATAAAGGTGGCACCTTCATGAATGGGTTCCCTTGCCCTTAGGAGAAGAGAGAGAACCTCGAAAGAAGCCATCCGGAAACCAGGAAGAGAGGAGGGCCTTCAGCAGGAACTCAGCCCCATCTCAGAGCTTCCAGCTCTGTGAGAGATACGTGTTTGTCGTTGAAGCCCCCAGTCTATGTGATTTGTTTAATGCAGCACAAAGTAGGCCAGTTAATTAAAACAGCGTTGCTCTTTTTGCCAATCTGATGGGTGAAAAATACCTAGTTTTAACTTCCATTTCCTTGATTACTATGAGATTCCAATTGTTCATTAGCCAGTTTGGTTTCTTCTTTAAATGTTCTGTGTTTACAGTTGTCCCTCAGTATCCATAGGGGTTTGGTCTAGGACTGTCTATAGATCCCAAAACCCAAGGATACTCCTCAGCTCTGTTATATAAAATGCCATGCTATTTGTACACAACCTACACGCATCCTCCTGTATACTTTAAACCATCTCTAGATTGCTTATAACACCTAATACAATATAAAAATGCTATGTAAATAATTTCTGGTATGAGGCAAATTCAAGCTTTGTTTTTTTGGAATTTCCTAGAATTTTTTTTTTTCTGAATTTTTTAAGAGTTTTTTAAATTTACTGTTCTTATTGAAAGATTCTTTACATTTACAGTACTTTAAAATTTTCCCAAGTGTCACACAACGATTTCATATAATCCCATAATGACCCTTCTTTTATTCCCCTCCTCTGTATTGCCCCCACCTGCTTCTCTCTCCACTGGTAACCACTAGTTTGTCCTCTGTATCTGTGAGTCTGTTTCTTTCCCCGTTTTTGTTCACTAGTTTGTTGTATTTTTTATATTCCGCTTAGAGGTGATAGATGATATATTTGTCTTCCTGTTTCTGATTTGCTTCACTTGGTTTGCTCACCTCTGGCCGCATCTCTGTTGCTGCAAACGACATCATTTCATTCTTTTCTGTGACTGACACTCCATCGTGCGTATGTAGTGCATCTTCTTCATCCCTTGCTCTGCCGATGGACATTTAGGTTGCTTCCCTACCCTGGCTGTGTGCCCAGTGTTGCTGTGTATCTTTTGTCTGTGCTGGGTGCCTGTATCTTTTCGAATGATCATTTTGTCTGAATATATGCCTGCGAATGAGATCGTCAGATGATCTGGTAGTTCTATTTTTTTAGTTTTTTAAGAGGCCTCCATATTGTTCTCCATGATGACTGCACTGATTTCCATTCCCACCAACTAAACTTTGTGATTTTTGGCATTATGATCTGTGTGAGACAGTCTTCTGCCACTTCACTTTGTGTTTTTCTGCTGACTGGTGGCTGGAGCGCCTTTTACATTTATTGATGGTTTGAGCTCCCTGCTCTGCAGTTGCCTGTTTGGGTAGTTTGCCCCCTTTTCTATTGGATTCTTTGTCCTTTTCTTACTGATGCTTAGTTCTTTATATATTGGGACAGGAGTCTTCTGCTTGCTTTATATCTGTCTCCATCCGTGATCCATCTTTTAAATAAATATGTTGATGATCCTTGGCCAGACAGAAACAACAAAGGGCCCTCTTCTCTACAGGATCTATTTAGGACGATAACAACCTTTGACTGTACACCCTTTTATGAGCCCTAAAGCCAGTCTTACTAGAAAAAGGGCTTTGTAGGAAGAACAGGAACAAAGCTGTATCTGGTGGCAATAAAGAATAGTGTGTTGAATTCCTGATGTTCTTGAAACATAACACTGAATGAAATTCCGTGTGTGATGGCAGTATGCTTACAATCGGAGAACGTTTAGAGAGCTTAGAGAAAAACAAATGCTTGAAGGCATTCTCATGCTAAATTCTTTGGTGGAAAGAAAAACTGTCATCTGAAATGTAACGGTATCCCTTGCAGATGTGTAAAAACTAAAAAAAAAAGCAAAGAAGACCTTTGATCTTCACTTAATAAATATGGAACCATCAAAGCTCTTGTAGTCCTCGTAAACTTAAATTTGAAACAGATTAAATGCCAAGGGAGAAGGATGGCAGGGAAACTTTGTAAAATGAATCACAAAATAGTTGAATTAAAAAGAGGCCAGCTGAGGAAATGTATACAGTAATTTCAACTGGATGCAAATCGTTTCTCAGGATGAGGAGTGTCCATACCAAACGGTCGCACAATCAATTCACATATCTTTGCCACTAGAGGGAAGTTAAGGTATTTTTTTCATTAACAAAACACTATTATCCTGAAAATGCCGGGTGGCAGAGGAGTTGCCCCAAAGGGGTGGTGCAAACCTGAGTACCAGTTTTCCTTGTCCACGCCTGGTGGGAAGGGGCGTCTGTGCTGAGGTGTCCAGAGGTGGCTGTGCTCTCTAACCTGCCAGCCAGCTGGGACAGGTGCTGCCCTGTCCCGCCCTCCTCCCGCTGGTCCATGGGGCACTCCCACCTAGCCCTACACCCCCAGGAGCCACAGGAATGGCTTGCTAACCAACAGGCCATCAACTTGCTAACCAGCGTGCTTGCTAACCAACAGGAAACCATCACTACTTTTAATACACGTGCTCAGTAAGAGAATGGAAGTTGCCTACATTAGATTTCTCAGACTCTCCACATCATAATTCATAAAGCAATATTTGAGGGAAACTTTTCTTTTTGCTTTGTGAATATAAGCTAATTATTTTTCTTAGTGGGAATGCAGTGTTGCCTTTCAGCCTCGTCTTCTGAAAATATAATTTTGATTTCACTGAAGAAGGAATTACATACAGATTAAATTATACTGTTTATGAAATAATTCCTAATTTAAACTGTTTGTGATGTATTACAATGGGAACATATAAATGGAAACAGGAAGAAAAGAAATGGCAAGTTAGTTGCATAGTTAATACTTCTGCTATTTCCCTTTTGCACTGGTGACGCCTCACACAGAACACAGGATCTTTCAGGCTGTGTTCCCCAGAGTGAGGGTATCTTCCACCATCTGAGGGGTTCCCTTAAATGCAGATTCCTGGGCCTTGTGCAGGAGATAGTAAGTCAAAACCCTAGGGTTAAGCCCAGAGAATTTGGTTTATTAATAAGTCCCTGATTCTTTTTTTTTTAATTGAACTTATTTGAACTGGAGGATAATTACAATATTGTGATGGTTTTTGCCACACATCAATATGAATCAGCCACCAGTATACATGTGTCCCCCATCCTGGACCCCCTCCCACCTCCCTCCTCACCCCATCCCTCTGGATTGTCCCAGAGCACCAGCTTTGGGTGCCCTGTTTCATGCATTGAACATGCACTGGTCATGTATTTCACATATGGTAATATACATGTTTCAATGCTATTCTCTCAAATCATCCTACCCTCGTCTTCTCCCACTGAGTCCAAAAGTCTGTTCGTTACGTCTGTGTCTCCTTCATGTAGGATCGTCGGTACCATCTTTCTATATTAATATGCATTAATACACAGTATTTGTCTTTCTCTTTCTGACTTACTTCACTCTGTATAATAGGCTCCAGTTTCATCTACCTCATTTGAACGGACTCAAATGTGTTCCTTTTCATAGTTGAGTAATATTCCATTGTGTATATGTACCACATCTTCCTTATCCATTCATCTGCCATTGGACAGCTAGGTTGCTTTCATGTCCTAGCTACTGTAAACAGTGCTGCAATAAACATTGGGGTACACATGTCTCTTTCAATTCTGGTTTCCTTGGGGTGTATGTGCAGCAGTGGGATTGCTGGGTTGTATGGGAGTTCTATCCCCAGTTTTTTAAGGAATCTCCACACTGTTCTCCAAAATGGCTGTAATGGTTTGCATTCCCACCAACAGTGTAAAAGTGTTCCCTTTTCTCCACACCCTCTCCAGCATTTATTGTTTGTAGACTTTTTGATGATGGCCATTCTGACTGGTGTGAGATGATAGATACCTACCTCATTGTGGTTTTGATTTGCATTTCTCTAATAATGAGTGATGTTGAGCATCTTTTCATGTGTTTATTAGCCATCTGTATGTCTTTGAAGAAATGTCTGTTTAGGTCCTTTGTCCACTTTTTGATTGGGTTGTTCATTATTCTGGTATTGAGTTACATGAGCTGCTTGTATATTTTTGGAGATTAATTCTTTGTCAGTTGTTTCATTTGCTATTGTTTTCTCCCATTCTGAAGGCTGTCTTTTCACCTTATAGTTTCCTTCATTGTGCAAAAGATTTTAAGTTTAATTATGTCCCATTTGTTTATTTTTGCTTTTATTTCCATTAAAAATAAGACAAGAGTGCCCACTCTCAACTAATATTCAATATAGTTTTGGAAGTCCTAGCCACAGCAATCAGAGAAGAAAAAGAAATAAAAGGAATCCAGATTGGAAAGGAAGAAGTAAAATTCTCACTGTTTGCAGATTACATGATCCTCTACATAGAAAACCCTAAAAATGTCACCAGAAAATTACTAGAGCTAATCAATGAATATAGTAAAGTTTCAGGATATAAAATCAATACACAGAAGTCCCTTGCATTCCTATACACTAACAATGAAAAATCAGAAAGAGAAATTAAGGGAACAATCCCATTCACCATTGCAATGAAAAGAATAAAATAACTTAGGAATAAATTTACACAAAGAAACAAAAGACCTATATATAGGAAACTATAAAACACTGATGAAAGAAATAAAAGATGACACAAATAGATGGAGAAATATACCATGTTCTTGGATTGGAAGCATCAATATAGTGAAAATGAGTGTACTACCCAAAACGATCTTTAGATTCAAAGCAATCCCTAGCAATGGTATCTTTCACAGAACTAGAACAAATAATTTCACAATGTGTATGGAAACACAAAAGACCTCGAATAGCCAAAGCAATCGTGAGAAAGATTGGAGAAATCAACCTTCCTGACTTCAGACTATACTACTAAGCTACAGTCATCAAAATAATATTGTTCTGGCACAAAGACAGGAATATAGGTCAATGGAAAAAAACAGAAAATATAAATCCATGCACCTATGGATGCCTTATCTTTGACAAAAGGAAGCCAAAAAAGTCCATGATTCTTAAATGGACAAACATTTTATAACTTCTGTGCTAGCCTAATTCTCTCATTTTTATGAGGAAATTGAAGATCAGGGAGGCTGAAATGTTGGTCCAGGACCACACAGCGAGTTAGCAATTCCTTACCCAGTGTCCAGTGTTTGGAAGCCTCAGCTATGGCTAACCTGTCTCATTCTTGTTTTTACCAAGATTTTACTGTTGTGAGATTCTTTTGTTCTTTCCCTTGCATTATTATGTACTAGCATCATTATCATTTGTGTCATTATGTTCATTTTTAAAAATTTAATAGGAAAGGAATTTTTTTTTCTGGTTCTCTCAATTCTTAGAGCAGACCAAGTTTACCTCCAATGGTAGAGGGGGGAAAAGAGAGAAAAAGAAAAAAAACTGGTGTTCTAGATTAACTGAGGCTACTTCTTTGCATCCTGTTTCACTTTGGACTCACTGCAGTGTGTCCTCCACCTCTCTGCTGTTCTGCCAGCCCCTTAATTCCAGGAACTATGTGCTGTTCTTTCTTGTTACCCCAACACCCAGAAGGAGTGGAGTCAGTCAGCAAAGAATAAGCAGATAAACTCCAGAGTGAAAGGAACCCCAAGAGGGTTGTTCCAGCCTCTCCAGGGAACTGCTGCTCTGAGAGTATATTTAGCAGTTTTGCCCCAGGACACATACACAGTTTGCACTCACTGTGCTGTGGATTCATTGAAGGTCTGCTTCTGTGCTCTTCTGTATCTTTACTAGTTTCCATACATGGGTATCTTCTCATCCTCTCCATCACCAGGGACTCTCTCTCTCAACCCACATTCTGGTTCTTTTTCTGTTTGGATCCATCAGCATAATCCACATTGGTTTTCTGTTACCCTAATCAGTTCAACCAGTGCTGGAATTATTATTATGTAAATTAAAATCTGTGGTTGAAATAATCACTGGGACGGTTTGGCAGCTAGTGACACATACCACATCCTAAAACTTTTTTTTTTTTTTTTTTGTGGTGGTCAATGCTTATCCATCTTTTAGTTCTCTTTTACCAAAAAGATCCTTTACCCAAGCTGCATTTTTAGTCCTCTTTCTAATTTCACCATTCCCCTTTTGTTTATTTATTTTTGGCCATGCTGGGTCTTTGCTGCTCTGTGGGCTTCTCTCTAGCTGCAGCTGCTAGTGTGAAGGCAGCTCTAACTGCAGTGCATGGGCTTCTCATTGCGGTGGCCTCTCTTGTGGAGCTACGGGCTCGAGGACTCGAAGACTTCAATAGTTGCAGGACATGGGCTCAGCAGTTGCAGTTCCCAGGCTCTAGAGCACAGGCTCAGTAGTTGTGGTGACAGGGCTTAGTTGCCCTGCAGCCTGTGGGATCTTCCCAGATCAGGGATCAAACTGATGTGCCCTGCATTGCCAGGTGGACTGTCTGCCACTGGACTGCCAGGGAAGCCCTGTTATAGAACGGCGCACATCTTGTAGTCTCACTGATCAGTCTGGACATAGCTGACTCCCAAGGTTGGACTTTGTGCTGACACCTCAGGAACGTCTGAGATCCCCACCTCCAGCCACAGAGGTTCCTTTCTGGGCAGCCACACCATTTGCCCTCCTCAGACCCAGCCTAGTCTGTACCAGGAATTATTTCAGGTACGGGAAATATAGCAACAAGACAGCACTCTCAGGCCACGTGGCATTTGTATTTTGGATAGGGAGATAGCTTTTAAGCAAGATACACACACACCTTTAGATAGGGATATGCAGACAGATTTTTAAGTAGTGATAAATTTCAACAAAAAAATATTATGTTACCAATACACAAAGTGAGTCTGATGCACCAAGAGTGACTTGCCTGTAATGAACCAAGCTGCCTCCCCAGCCGCCAAACAGAATGACCGACAGTTGGGTCTGTCTGTCCTGCCTCCCCTCACCTGCATCTGACAGGTGATGGTTACAGAGAGGACACACTACTGTCTATGACCATCTCTGACTGTAAGCAGTGAGTAACTGATTTTGCACAATTCCTTGAGCTGGCCACAAACATCCCCTGCATCTGTGTGTCCTTGGGATAAGCCCAACACACTTTTTCTTCATACAAAAGACTTCACTCCCCCATGTATCGTGTGAGTGATGTTAACCGCGGCCCCCATGTGTGGATGGACCGGCCGTTGGCTGAGTGGTACAGGAGTACATGTTGATGAGGAAACTGTAGCACAACAGCACTTGTCAGCATCTCTCCATCTTTACTTGGACCAAATCTGCACCTTTGCTTTGGTCTCACTATTTTCCAGTAGTCATGTATGGATGTGAGAGTTGAACTATAAAGAAAGCCAAGCATCAAAGAATTGATGCTTTTGAACTGTGGTGTTGGAGAGACTCTTGAGAGTCCCTTGGACTGCAAGGAGATCCAAACAGTCCATCCTAAAGGAGATCAGTCCTGAACATTCATTGGAAGGACTGATGCTGAAACTCCAATACTTTGGCCACCTGATATGAAGAACTGACTCCTTGGAAAAGACCCTGATGCTGGGAAAGATTGAAGGCCAGAGGAGAAGGGGACGACAGAGGATGAGATGGCTGGATGATATCACCAATTCGATAGACAAGTTTGAGTCAACTCCGGGAGTTGGTGATGGACAGAGGGGCGTGGCATGCTGTGGTCCATGGGGGTCACAAAGAATCGGACACGACTGAGCGATTGAACTGAACTGAACACTAATACCTTGTCAGCCCCAGTGCAGCCACCTGATCACATAGTCATATAGGTTTAAGTAAGTTCCTCCCAAGTCTGTTTTATTGTGTGGCACATAGAGACAATTCCAGCATCTCAAGAATGTGGTGAGAATTGGGGGTATTACATGTAAAGTATCGGCATAGCCCTTGGGTATACGAGGACCCAGGGCATGCTAGTAGCCAGTGTCACTGGTCTGCTCTCTCCCTAGAGAGCCAGGCCTGGCCAAGCTGTGTCTTCTTCCTAAATTTTGGCCTTGGCCACTCCCACTTACACACCTTTCTCCTCTCCTTCATAATTTGGCTTCATGTTTGTAATCTTTTGTAAATTCGCAGTTCCTATTTTCAGAAATGTAGCAAGAAAATGAGTAATATTGCAGAAATGTAGCAGAATGCAGTATTATTTAATTGAAAGCAATTAAAATTGGGGATTTTTTTCTTAAAACTTTTTCTTATATGTTCCCTATAGAAAAAAAATTAAAATACAGATAAGCAAAACTCACCTGTGATCCCATTGCTCAGAGATGATCACATTTTAGATTTTGATATTTGTCTTTTCACGCATAAGGACACACATTGTAAAGTTCATGTTATCTTTTTTTTCAAAATTAGAATTTCACTATACATCCTTTTTTTAATGTAAATGTTTGTGAATCATAAGGTGTTTTTCAATTTATAATCATTTTATTGCAGGCTTTTCTCTGGTTGGGGCAAGAGGGGGCTACTCTCTATTTGCAGTGCACGGGATTCTCGTGGTGGTGGCTTCTCTTCTTGCAGATGTTGCAAACACAAGCTCAGTAGCTGTGGCACAGGGGCTTAGTTGCTCCACAGCATGTGGGATCTTCCCTGACCAAAGATTGAACCTGCGTCTCCTGCATCAGCAGGAGGAGTCTTTACCGCTGAGCCACCGAAGCAGCTCCTTTCACTAATTTTTATGATTGCATAGTAATCAACGGTGCAAAGTCGTTGTCATTTGAAGCACACCAATCTCTTGTTAGATTTAATGGTCTGATTAGTTTGTTGTTTGGTTTTGATTCTTGTCAGGGTTTTTTAAGAGAAAGAGGTACATAACAAAGAAAAGACAGCTCTTAGCCAATATTTCCCCCTAAAGATCAAGATACCTGGAACAGGCCCTGAAAGGATGCAGATTCAGTCTAATTTCCCACACTTTTAGTAACATCTTAGTGATGGAACCAATTCATCGTGACCAACACAAAGCACTGAATTCCCCCCTCCCTCCTCTACATGGCGTGTGATAGTGGGAACTGAGGTGGCAGGATAGTGTCAAGAACCTGTTCGGCTCCTCTGCACAGGACTAATACTTTTGGAGGAGAAAATACTTCAGCCTGGGTTTTATAAAGACCTTTCTGATTTACTCTAATATAAATTAAATCAGCCAGATTTTGTGGTTTGTGTCATTGCTACAGATATGCTCTTTAAATTCAAATCTCAAATTTATTAACTATCTAAACACATGGGACATCAAGCAAACCATTTCCCTATCTGGTTTCCTACTTCCTTATCCTGTACTTAAAAAACAAAATGCAATTTCCTTGCTTATTCTCATGTAACATAAAGATGAACTGAACGTGCTCACAACTGGAAAGGACTTCCACGATGTGCGGGTGATACAGTTGGCATTATAGGACACCAGTCATTCTGAAGAGGATGTGAGATTAAAACAGAGGATGAGGGATTCCCTGGTGGTCCAGTGGTTAGAAATCAACTCTTTCACTGCCGAGGACATGAGCTCAATCCCACGTCAGGAAACTAAGATCCCACGAGACATGTGGCACAGCCAAGAAATTTAATAATAATAATTAATTTAAAATCAAAAACATTCCTTAAAAGACCATAAAAACTTTAAAGAAAACAAACACCATAAAATAAAATGGAGGCTGATGGTTGAGTACAGGCCAGGTGGTCCTGGAGCTGTGGGCAACGAAGCATAGACGTGGATGTGCCCATTCTTAGAATTCCAAGGTCCACAGTGAGCTAAATACACTGGCTTCTGTGATCTACTTTAAAGAGAACAGCAGCCTGTGACTAACTTAGCAGTAGGCAAGAGAGGCGTAGCCCCAGTCTCCTGACAAGCTGCCCACAGGGGCAAAGTTTGACTCTATTGACTGTCAATTGGCAAGATGTAGACAGTATTTGCCAACAAAGGTCTGTCTAGTCAAAGCTATGGTTTTTCCAGTAGTCACATATGGCTGTGAGAGTTGGACTATAAAGAAAGCTGAGCGCTGAAGAATTGATTCTTTTGAACTGTGGTGTTGGAGAGACTCTTGAGAGTCCCTTGGACTGCAAGGAGATCCAAACAGTCCATCCTAAAGGAGATCAGTCCTGAATATTCATTGGAAGGACTGATGCTGAAGCTGAAACTCCAATACTTGGCCACCTCATGTGAAGAACTGACTCATTGGAAAAGCCCCTGATGATGGGAAAGATTGAAAGCAGGAAGAGAAGGGGATGACAGAGGATGAGATGGTTGGATGGCATCACTGACTTGATGGACATGAGTCTGAGCAAGCTCTGGGAGTTGGTGATGGACAGGGAAGCCTGGCGTGTTGCAGTCCATGGGGTTGCAAAGAGTCAGACACCACTGAGCAACTGAACTGAGCCAGTATTCATTGTAGAAGAAAGTAAGGTTTCAAAGATACCTCTCAGCTTTCTGTAACAGGTGTTCTCCCTGACCTGCATTCATTCAGTTCAGTTCAGTTGCTCAGTCGTGTCCGACTCTTTGTGACCCCATGAATCACAGCACACCAGGCCTCCCTGTCCATCACCACCTCCTGGAGTCCACCCAAACCCATGTCCATCGAGCTGGTGATGCCATCCAACCATCTCATCCTCTGTCATTCCCTTCTCCTCTCACCTTCAATCTTTCCACCATCAGGGTCTTTTCCAATGAGTCAGCTCTTCACATCAGGTGGCCAAAGTTTTGGAGTTTCAGCTTCAACATCAGTCCTTCCTGCATCCATTAATGGAAGGTAAATGTGGAAAAGTGTGCCTCATAGATTGCTTCTTTCAAAACTAACAAAGGCATAAATTGGGAAGCAATTCCACGTACTACAGGTTCTCAGTTAATCAAGTCAGTCCAACAATCATTTAGAGCAGCAGTCCCCAGCTTTTTACGCACCACGGACCTATTTCATGGAAGAAAAGTTTTCTGTAAACTGGGGTAGGGGGATGGTTTCAGGATGATTCAAACACGTTACTTTTATTGTGCACTTTATTACTATTACATGGTGGTGTATAATAAAATAATTATATAACTTGTCATAATGTGCAGCTCACAGTGGGTTCCTACTCCTATGAAAATCTAATGCTGCCCCTGTTCTGACAGGAGGCAGGGCTCAGGCAGGAACACCCGCAATGGGGAGCAGCTATAAGCACAGATGAAGCTCTGCTGGTCTGCCCACTGCATGCCTCCTGCTGTGCAGCCCACAGACCAGTACCCGTCCATGACCCAGGGGCTGGGGACCCCTGAGTTAGAGCCACCATCATCTTAAACTGAAGGTATTCTGTCCCAATCCCAAATCCAACTCCTCATCCCTGGGTGGTTCCTTTTTCTACCAATAATGCCACTTTATCATGAAACTTTTCAGGTCTTCCTTGTTGATTATTCCTTTAAAATATGTCTTTCTCCCACTCATTTCTTTGTCTTCCCACACCAGGACCCAGGCACTCATCCCTTCCTCATTGGTTTTTGTGCCTCTGGTCTCCCTTTTCTAAGATATTCTGTACATCGCTGCTAACACAATATGTGATCTTTCTAAATTATTCATTCCATCGGGTCAGCCCTTGATTCCCCACAGATTTAATTCCTGGCACACAGTACATTGTTAAGAACTGTTGCAGGAACTCGATGATTGGTGAATGTGAGGTTTCAGTTTTGTTTTAGCTTAAACATGTGATTCACTAAACTTGAACTCGTAACTGTGGAACTGCACTTCTTTTAGGTTTATTTTACTTACAACTATTAAGTGAGGCATTGTAAAAACAACTGCTGATAGTGAAATAAACTAAGGAGATGAAAGTTTTAAGGACATGTCTATCTTGTGGAGTAATTTGAAGTCACAGTCTAACTTTCACATCACGAAAACTTGCATCATTCACAATGTGTGTCTTAAGTTGAAGACACTGATTTTCATAATCCTCACTTGCAAATCAGCTTCATTATTTTCTCCATCTCTATGTGCGCACAACCCTTCTTCCCATTCTTTTATTTTTAGATCCAGCCAACCTGCCAATCTTCTGTGAGCTGCTCATGAATAAGACCATCTCTAAACAGAATTATAGCATTAGGGGTTTCGGCTTCTGCGTAAGTGTTTATAAATTACCTAAATTCATTGACCAAGTGGAGTTGAATGATTTTACATCAAAAAGAAGTTTTACATGAAGTGTTCAGTGTTTCCATTTGCGTTGCAAGTGCTTTCTCTTCTTCTGCATTCCCCCATCTTGGATTTGTAAAAGTTGTGACATCATAACTTTCAACCAGGTTTCTAAGAACTTCAGATAAATCACAGAGCCCAAAATGATACATGTAACCCAAATTCACAGATTGAACAAAACCAATGAGTTGGTTAAAACTGTTCCGGGGGTGATTCTGGTATATCATCTCTTCTCATTTATCTCAGTTCTTTAGCAGAGCTATGTCTTAGAGCCCAAAGTATCAGCTGATAGGAGAGTTTGCTTTGCTCTCTGGGCTTAATTTTTATAGGTACTCCTGAAACTCCACAACTTGCTGATAAGTGACTGAAAATAAGGCAAACAAGGTAGATTCGCTAGGTCTCCTCTGGCGGCTTTGGATGAATGTGGATAATTAGCTCCTGAATGACTGACTGCAATCTGCATATTTCTCTGGGTCATAGCTGGAAGTTCTTTTAGCTCCCCTGACTGCACTCTACACTTCCTAATTGTGTGCTGGGGGTCAAGTTGCCCGTGTTCCAAGCAGACTGAGAAGAAATGTGGGAAGTTCTCTTATGTTTCAAAGTTATTTAAAACCTGTATGGCTCTTCAGCTGTGGTAGGCTATTCTTGCCAATAAGCTAAATTTAACATTTCTCTCAATGTGCTGCAATGAGGTTGCTACTATAAATTGCTGTTGTGTAGACTGCAACTTCAGAGAGTGATTCTATGTGCAGAGGGCTCCAAGCCAAAACTTCTTGACAATCTTGCCTGCAGCCAGTGTGATAATACTAGAAATTACTTACTCTTCAGCCCAAGACAACACTTGTAGCAGGGTCTGAAAAGACCCAACGACGACCTACGAGTCAGTCCCAGCTGAAGTGGAAATCAGCAGGAATATATGACAAAAAAAGGTGAAAAATGCAGGCACTTCCTTTGTATGTCTGATGCTGAGCATTATTTTAAAAATCAAAGGATTAAAAATAAATAAAAATCAAAGGATTATTTTTATGTGGGAGCACTGTTTCCTTCTGAGGGCTTTTTTTTTTTTTTTTTCTTTTTTTTTTTTTTTTTTGGCGCCCGCCGCCGCCGCCATGCTGCCCGGCCAGCGCGCGCACAGCGGGCGGGGGCGGGTTTCTGAGGGCTTTTTGAACATCAATTTAGTATTATGAAGGTTTTGTTATTTGAATTAGGAAATGTCAAATGAGTATATATTGTAGATTTGATTCAGTCTGTACCATATAATGACAAGGCTTAAGTGTGGCAATTTGAGGCATATTTTATAGAGACTTTTGGGGAAAATGCAAGTGTTTGTTTTTTTTTTTTTTTTTTAATGAATTAATGCTTCTGATATTCAAAAACACAGATTTTAGTTTACTGTTGGCTTGTGTTCCATAAGTCTGATTTGAACAATCAGTTATAGTGGAAATGCCAAGGACTTGTGGAAAAAAAGCCAAACCTGGTTAAAATTTGGTCTATTATTTCTTAGCTGGATAAAGTCCCTTAACCTTTCAGAGACTCGTTTTACATGTGTGTGGGAAGAACGCTATCTCTCCCTGAGTTGTTATAAAGCTTAAGGGGAATATATGTAAAATGCAAAGCATAACACTTGAGACATAAAGTGAAAGAAAGTGAAGTCACTCAGTCGTGTCCAACTCTTTGCGACCCCATGGACTATAGCCTACCAGGTTCCACCCGTCCATGGGATTTTCCAGGCAAGAATACTGGAGTGGGTTGCCATTTCCTTCTCCAGATCTTCCCAACCCAGGGATTGAACCCGTGTCTCCCTCATTGTAGGCAGACGCATGGTAAGTTTTCAATTACTACAGTAATAGATTAGCAGTAGCAGTTGTCAGAACTTAGAATTAATAGTAGGAAGGTAGTTACTTCTGCTATGCATTAAAATGAGATTTTGTGGATCAGCCTAGAAATCCCATCTAATTTTAAAACCAAAGTGAACAAGATTTTCTTCTTAAATTAAGGTTCAATTCCAAGATACAAAGCTGTTTCAGACCAACTTTTAAAAAAATCTCATGAGGGAATTAGCCTTTGGGGGAAGAAGCTTGTGGTTTTACAAGCTAAAGGAGCTTGTTGATTAAAGGAAAGCCACTGGAAATACTGGCAGTGTTCTTGACCTGAAAGCCAGGCACCTGCCAGTATTTGAGAAAAAGCAAAACAGAGACAACTTTTACTCCTCTTTTCATGTCTCCAGAGCTTCCGAGTTCATCAGCGTGTCCTTGGGGGCTCCCTCAGGGGTCAGCCCCACTTCACAGATGCAGAAACTGAAGGTCGAGCAGAATCACCTGCCTGAAGTCACACAATGGGTTAACAGCAAAGTGGAAACTAGAGTTAGTCCATTCTAGTTACGGAAACACGTGCGGAGTGTGTGCCAACAGTGGGCATATGGCCACAAGGCCTCCTCCCCAGCCCCTCCCCCCACACCACACACCCTCTAAGCCTCCTTCTCCAAGATCGCAACTGTCCCTTTGGAACAAGTAGGGCTCCCTCCCCGTCTTTGTCCATTTGCCTCTATAACAAAACATCAGTACCATGAAGCGGGTGGCTTGTAAACAAGTTATTGCTCACAGCCCTGGAGGCTGGAAGTCGGTGCAGCTGGGCCAGGAGAGGGCCCCTTTTCTGGGCTGCAGGCATCGGGTGGTGTCCTCACGGGGAGCTCTCTGGAGCCTCTTTCAGGAGTCCCTAATCCCTGCTATAAGTGCTCCACCCTGGAGGCTGAAGCATCTCCCAACAGCCCTGCCCACTGAAACCATCACATCAGACATTAAGGTTTCAACAAATTAATCTGGGGGTGGGGCACAAACATTCGGAGCTTTGCACTCCCTTTAACCAGCACTCAGGTATCCTGGAAGGTCTCAGAAAACAGGAGCGATTTCTTGTTACAAGGCAGAGAGGTGCTGGGAATTCCAGAGAGTCAGCATCATGCAGATTTGAGTATTTGTGTTGTTGACTACATACTAGTTGACAACTAACAAACTGTCAGTTGGGTACCTCTTGAAGCACCAGAAGTTAAACTGTCTAACTTTCTACAATTCAGTAACATTCTATTGTTCTCTTTAAAAAGGCTTTTTAACTTTTTTTCTTTTTAAACATCTTTTTAAATTGAAGTTTAGTTGATCTACAAGTGTTTCAAACTTAAAAACACACAGGCAAGAAAAACTCTCATCCCAGTTTTGGAGAGCTATAGGGCGAGGCCAAAACAAACACAGACACATTCGAACGGATGTTCAGGTTTCAAGAGCAGATGTACAGCTTCACGTTCTTTTCTCTCTCCTGCAGTGTTCACAACATTTTAAGAAGAGAGCCTCTGATGAAATAAATTGAGGTATTGAGGTTTTCAAGATTCATTTCATGAGTGGGTTTTATTACTTTCCTCCAAAGCATAATATATTGCTAGGTTTCTCTTCCAATATCTAAACAGCTATTAGCTTTGTGAAACTGTGTTCTCTTGCCCAAAGAGGAAATTCTAATTAACTCAAAGCACTTTGATTCAACCTCTAAGCCATTTACAGACTGGGGGTTGTGCTACAATTAGTTTTCGTTTTTGTTTTTTTTTTTTCCTTTTCTCAAGTCCTTTGTTAGCTTCATAAAACTTCTATGGATATGAATCTTAATAGATTTCAGCCCTGTTCTATTTTCACATTCCTGCTTGTCCTAGGGGAGTCATATAGTGTGCTTACTGTTGGTCTGGCATGCAGCTGGAAAAAGAATGTCAAGTTTATGGGAGAGGGGGGTGGGGTCCCTGCTTGTTTCTGCTGCCAGAAATGTGTGTCTTGCAACTCCTAGGTTTTGTGCAAGACATGATATGAAAGGAACTGAAACAGCAGAGGTTAGAGCCTTGGCCCATGAAATGGCAAGTTTGGGGAAGGATGTTAAGGGACGGGATTGAGGCTAAGTCCTTGGACGTCTTCCTTTTGTCCAGGCCCCTCAGCTGCTCCAGGCATTGCTTTCCTTCCCGCCTGGCCGAGCCTCTGGGCTGCGGCATTTCGGTTCCTGCCTCACTCACTCTGCTACCCTCATCACTCGGTGGTCCAGTGCCCCCCGCACCCCTGCGTGTGGCGAGTCAGGCGGGCGGCCTGCTCTGCAGCCTCGTCTGGCCTGGCACACTCGGCCTGGGCCCGTGCTGCCCGGCTGCACCCAGCAAACCTGTGCCGGCATGCCGCAGAGCTGGGCCTGCAGGCCAGACCTCTGTCCTGACTTCCAGCCCCATCTCCTCCCATTTAGTGCGAAGACTCACTTAGATGTCCCAGGTAGAGTTCACCTATATCTCTCTTAAATCTCCAACTCCTTTGATGACTGTCAAGACCTTAAGGTCCTTGGGGCGGGGGGGGGGGGGGGGGGGGGGGGGGGCGGGGGCGGGGGGCGAGAAGAAATCAAAAGCCAAGAACCTGGCGTCTTTTGCCTCGAGGCCCTTCTCATCCAGAGCTAATCAGAGCCTAGTGCATCAGAAGGCGGGCTCTGTCTGCTTTGCTCTTCAGTAACCTGGTGATCTCAGTAGCTCTGTGCAGAAGGTCAAGACTTCAGGATGGGACACGTTCATTCATTCATGGTGTCAGCAATGATGCCAGATATGGGCATTGAACATGAAGAGCTCCTTAGATAAATAAAGACAGGTTGTGCTATTGTCTTTACATGCACCGCAAGATTGTAAAGATTTCTTGAATAACCAGTTTCCCTGGGGAATCTGCGTTCCTTCTAAATGTCTGTGCACTGCCCACCCCTCCTTCCGTGGGAGGAATTTGCATTTAGAGCATTATCTCAACGTATAACTTTTGAAAGGGGCTACAAAGAAGGCTGTAGATTTCCTTTGGGATCAATATAAAGCCAATGTCACATTGCATAGGAAAAAATCATACGCCTCAGCTTCCCTGGTGGCTCAGACGGTAAAAAAAATCTGCGTGCAATGCAAATATGGGTTTGATCCCTGCGTTGGGAAGATCCCTGGGTTGGCAACCCACTCCAGTATTCTTGCCTGGAGAATGCAATGGACAGAGGACCCTGGTGGGCTACAGTCCACAGCGTCACAGAGTCGGACACGACTGATCGACTAACAGTTCCAACACTTTTTGGCCAGGAAAGAACTACGGGATTAGGAGTGATTAAATCTTACCCGCAGGGCTGAGCTGTTGGGAAGGATTGAGTTGTGGGGAAGGTTCCAGGAGCCGTTGACAGCCTGGCCCCCTTGGCTTTCTGAAAAAGAACATGATGATTTGGGTTTTACTTCTTCAACCAACAAAAATGGTCAAAAAATTAAGGTGCCCATGTTGAGGTTTGGCTGCTCTGCAGGGATTTGTTCAAGTAGAAAGAACAAGGAGCCAGGAGGGAGCTTGAGTGCCTCTGAGCCGTGTGATCTGAACCAGGTGACTGTTTTCCCGGCTTCAGTTTCCTCTGCTGTTAAATAATGATTCCTGTATTCCATGTAAAGTCATCTTGGATCTCTAGTGAAACACTCAGGAAAGTCATGCTTGGGATAAATATGTTTCTACAGCACAGACAGACCATATCTTTAAGACCTCGTGATTCTGATTTTACGAATTCCTGTAGTTTGGGGAGGTGGGTGTTGTTTTTTTTATTTTTAATTTATTTTTTAATTGAAGGATAATTGCTTTACAGAATTTTGTCGTTTTCTGTCAGAGGGGGTATATGCACACCTATGGGTGATTCACGCTGTAGTTTTGTTTTTAAGAGCGATGCTTTGATTTGAAGTACTTTTATTACTTGTTGGATGTGAAAACTTAATTTTAAGTTAATAACTTCAGGATTATTGGCTGCGAGCTCCTAGTTGCCAGGCCCCCTTACTCAGAATAATGGTGTATGTGAAACTGGAGCGTTGTATCCTGGGGGGTCTATGAACCCTAAGGAGCGGAGGGGTGTGTCAGAGTCAGGACGAGGGAAGGGCCTTCCACCGAGAAGGGGAACGGGCCGTGGGGCAGCGGGGGAGGGTGGCTGGGCTGGAGGCCCGTCAAGTCAGAGCAGGCCACTGGCGCCGGAGACTCCGGCGGCTCCACCGCCCGGGGTGGGCCTGCGGCGCCCCCTCAGCCTGCAGGACCCGCGCTCCGGCCGAGCCGCTTCTCCAGCTCGCCCCGGCCTGGTTCCGGGCCGCGGGGAACCTCCGCCTTCCCGCAGTCTGCCTCTGTCCTCCCAGCACTCTCGGCCTCGCTTTATTTAGGCTTCTACTCAAATGCCGGCTCATCGGTGGGACCTTCCCTGACCTCCCCAAAGTCAAGGGCACTCCTGCTCCCACTTCCTTGGCTCAGGGCCCCTTTCTTTCCCTTACCTGCCTTTCTGGTTCTAAAGCCCCTGCATGTTATGTGTGCGAAGTCGCTTCAGTTGTATCCAACTCTGTGAGACCCCATCCACGGACTGCAGCCCCCCAGGCTCCTCTCTCCATGGGGTTCTCCAGGCAAGAAGACTGGAGTGGGTGGCCATGCCCTCCTCCAGGGGATCTTCCCAACCCAGGGATTGAACCTGCGTCTCTTATGTCTCCTGCATTGGCAGGCAGAGTCTTTACCACTAGCGCCTCCTGGGAAGCCCTCTCATGCCCCTGCCACCACCTAAGGTTGACAATCCGTCCTCCTCAGGTGAACATCAGATGCAGGGGGAGGGGATACCTAACTATTGCGGTATCATCAGCACCCAGAATTGGCCCATGGTAGATGCTTCACTTTCACTTTTCACTTTCCTGCATTGGAGAAGGAAATGGCAACCCACTCCAATGTTCTTGCCTGGAGAATCCCAGGGACGGGGAAGCCTGATGGGCTGCCGTCCATGGGTTTGCACAGAGTCGGACATGACTAAAGTGACTTAGCAGCAGCAGCAGATGCTCAATAAACCATCTTTTTCCTTTTGTTTCTTAACTTTTATTGGAGTATAGTTGATTTATAATGTTGTGCTAGCTTCAGGTGTTTAGAAACAAGAATCAGTTATACATATACATATATCCACTCTTTTCTAGATTCTTTTCCCATGTAGGTCATTATAGCATAGTCTCCCCTGGTGGTTCAGTCATAAGAATACGAATTCACTTGCTGTTGCAGGAGACTCAGGTTTGATCCCTGCGACAGAAAGATCCCCTGGAGAAGGAAATGGCAACCCACTCCAGTGTTCTTGCCTGGAGAACCCCATGGAAGAGGAGCCTGGCAGGCTACAGTCCATGGGGCCACAGAAGAGTCGGAAACGGCTTAGTGAGTAAGCAACCACATTGCAGAGTATTGAGGAGAGCTCCCTGGGCTCCGCAGTAAGTCCTCATCAGTTACCTCTTTTATATATAGCAGTGTGTAAATGTCAATCCCAACCCCCCCAATTTCCCCCTCCCCCGCCCCTCGCCCAACAAACCATTACTGAATGAAGAAAAGCAATGTGTCTGAGACTTGCAGACATAGAGGTGTCTCAGTTCCATCAAAGAGGAGCCAGACACAAGCAACTGAACACTGCAGGTTCCAGGGGGAGGCCTGGGGGACAGACGGGGAGTCTTTGGCATTTGGGAGTTGGGGTGGGTGGTTGGGGCGCCGTCAGGGAGTGAGGAGTCAGAGGAGGCCAGAGCCAGGCCTGCGTCTCGGGGACACCAGCCCTGAGGCGCGGGTGATGGAACAGACTCGCGAAGGGGGCTCAGCAGGGGTAGTGACTGAGGGCAAAACCACCCGGCTGCGCGAGGGGAGCCCGGCGGCCGCCGGCAGGGGAGCCCTGGGTGCAGGACAGACCGGCCGGCGCTGCGGGTGAGGCTGGGTCCTTGGACCGGGCTCCCTCGTGCCCGGAAGGGCGAAGCCGGGCGGCGGCGAGCTGAGGGCCGAGGCGAGCCTGAGACCAGAGAAGCCGGTGGTGGAGGACTGAGCTGAGGCAGGAACAGCAGCCTTCAGTGAGACGGGAGGTGAAAGGTGTCTGCTGATGGAGCGAGACCGGGAGGTGGATGCAGACTCGGGGGCACAGATGAGGCCCCGAGGGGAAGCCGCGCGCTCTGCGGCTGGCACAGGGGGCGGGCAGGGGCAGAGGAGAGCCGGCCCTGACGGGACCTGGGCCGGGGCGGCGGCGAAGGACCGGCGCCTTCGGCCCCCAGCAGCCGCATCACCACCAAATCAAGGCAGAAGGGACGCTCTCTGGCTGGCGAGAGGCCAGACGTCGGGGATGGATTCCAAACAGAAGGTCAGCTTTGGGGAAGGGGTGACATGGGTGCCCAGCAGTGGTCAAGGCCACCTAGGACTGGAGATCACGTTTCTTTTCTTCTTCTTTTTTAAAAAAAAAAAAAAAAAACTTATTTATTTTATACAGAACACGTCAGCAATCTGGGTGTCATCCTTGCCCCGGCGGCGGGGGACAGGCTAGTCTTCTCTGGATCGTTCCACGTTGAGTGCATTCACTGCCGCAACGAGCCAAGACCGCGAGTCTCGGAGCAGCCCCGGTGTTTCGTGTTTGGCCGCCAATTTCCCGGGGCAGGGAGATCACCTGGGGATCTTGCTAAAAGCTGTGAATTCGGACTCATCGAGCCTGAGGTCTGCAGGCCCAGGAGATCTGCGTGAGGCCGAGGCGGCGGGCCTCCCGTGGAAGGTATTGGCGATGTTCTTCGCCCGCATCCAGCGGCCCGTCCTGCGTCAGAGCGTGGGGCGCGGGGGCCTGAGGGTCGCCATGTGGGCTCCGACAGAAGGGCAGGGGAAGGGAGGCTGAGGCGGCTGGAAGGCCAGGCCGAGGCGACGCGCTTCGGCCTGGAGACGCTGGAGAAGGATGCGAACACCATGGAAGGAGGTGCCTGAACGGTGAGCGCCGCGGAGCCAGAATCCGAGGTGAGTGCGCAGCGGACCTGTGCTCGCTGGACCGGACCGGGTCCTGGGCGCCGGGGTGTAAGTGCATCTCCCCGGGGCCGGTACACGCGAAACGGGGAAGGAAAAATGCCAGCCGTCTACAGTGCCTTCTAAGCACATACGAGTTAGCCAAGGGCATTAACGTTCTTACCCTCTTTACGTAATTTCTACGTAATTAAACGTCTCTTCTTTTTCCTGTTATCCTCGTTCCGGATTTTAAATGTCGACTGGGCCGAGATTTTACTTTGGGATTAACATGTATACCCTGATGCTGGGAAAGATTGAGGGCAGGAGGAGAAGCGGACGACAGAGGATGAGATAGTTGGATGGCATCACCGACTCAGTGGACATGGGTTTGGGTAAACTCCGGGAGTTGGTGATGGACAGGGAGGCCTGGTGTGCTGCGGTTCCTGGGGTCGCAGAGGCGGACACGACTGAGCTGAACTGAGCTAACAGGCATACAGCCCTGCATGGCACAGTGGGCTTGGCTGGTCAACATGCCGAGGGAATTCCCTGGCCATCCAGTGGGTGGGACTCGGGGCTGTCTCTGAGGTAGCCGGTTTCTATCTCTGGTTTGGGAGCTAAGACGCTGCAAGCCCTGGGGAGGCCAACAATAAAAACAAACAAAAAAAACAAGTATTGAAATACTTTTCTTCTGGGCAAGCACATGGACTTAAATGATCCATGACTGTAATCATTCTTTATCAGGAAAATCTGTTAGCATCATCTTTACATTATTTCACAGTTATTTTTCTTTGGAATAGGGCATCACCCACATGCCTAGAAACACAACTCTGGTAAAACACTGAAGTATGTGGCCAGCCCATAGTCTTAAGAATTACAGTGTCCAATTATACTGTATTTTAAATTATTTTTTATTGATATACAGCTGATTTACAATGTTTCAAATTTCTGCTGTGCAGCAAAGTGACTTAGTTAAACACATATATATGTTCTTTTCTATATTTTCTGTTATGATTTAGCCCAGGAGACTGAACTTTGTTCCCAGTGTTACACAATAGGACCTTGCTGTCGATCCATTCTCTAGAATAATTTGCATCTGCTAATCCTAACCTCCCAGCCCTCCCCTCCCTCCCCTGCCTCCCTCTGGCAGTCACAAGTCTGTGATAGGTTCATTTCTGTCATATTTTAGATTCCACGTAAAAGTGATATCATGTGGTGTTTGTCTTTCTCTGACTGCCTTCACTTAGTGTGAACATCTCCAGGGCTGTCCATGTTGCTGCACATGGCATTATTTTGTTCTTTTTGTGGCTGAGTAATATTTCATTATACATATATGTACCACATCTCCTTCATCCATCCCTCTGTCCACAGACACTTAGGTTGCTTTCATGTCGTGACTTTTGTACATGTGTCTTTTCTAATGATACTTTTTTTCCCCAGTGATATGCCCAGAAGTGGGATTGCTGGAACATTAGGGCAACTCTCCTTTTACTTTTCTGAGGGACCTCCATACTGTTTTCCATAGTGGCAGCACAGATTTACATTCCCAGTTATACTATTTTATATCAAGATCTCTTATATTTGGAGGATTCATTATTAACAGTTATTAGGACTTGGTAGTGCATGATGGTAATACAGAAGCTAAAGTAGGGCCCCTCCCCTCATCTCTAATCAGAGACTAAGATACACATGTGTGTGTAGGTGTCTTACAAGCAACACCAGGCAGTATGGTTAATTAAGTACCAGGATGAAAAAAATTAAGAACTTGTACTAAAGGCACCTTGAAAGGAAAGGTGCTTGCTTAGTCGCTCAGCCATGTCCAACTCTTTGTGACCCATGGACTGTAGCCCACCAGGTTCCTCTGTCCATGGGGATTCTCCAGGCAGAATATTGGAATGGGTTGCCATGCCCTCCTCCAGGGGATCTTCCCAGTTCAGGGATTGAGCCCAGGTCTCCCACGTTGCAGGCGTATTCTTTACCATCTGAGCCAAGTCCAAGTAATTCAAAACAAAAAGCAGTTACCAGATTTTTCTGCTTTAGGATCAATTTGAAGGTGTGATTTCCAATTAGTATTAATCCTAACTCTGCCTTGATTGCTAGGTCTTTTTCAAAACCTGAAACCAATATTAGCAGTTGTTACCAACCAAACTAAAACTGACCATTTTTAATTACTCCTTTAAAATCGTGTATCATAAACTTTCAAGCACACACAAAAGCATAAAGAGCAATATACAAAATAACTATTCTCTTACTCACCAATCTTTATCCCAATAGGTACTTGGTGAATGTTTGTTGAATGAAGAAAGGATTCTCATTTATTATTAAATACCTTGTCTCCATATTTTTTTGTATCCTTGGAGCCAAGGACGATGTTTTACATTTGTTTTCTTTTCCCTAGTGCTGTTCAATGATGCTTATGTGGTTGGTGTTCAATCAGTACTTGTAGATTGGCTGATTATTTAAGGTCTAGGCTCCCTATGTTTGTAGCTGCTTTTACACTTGAGCCCTAACTGGTAGCTTCCCCCGCCCCCCACTCTAAGCCAATTTTAACTTAACTGAAATGGTTTTAATTGTAACACATTATTGATGAAGTACACCTCTAAAACTTGAAAGCGAGAGAAGCTAAAAATCATTTAAGCTATAGCTTTTACTGGATTTTATTATTACATCCTAACATCTTTTATTGCTACCTTCTACTTTTAATGTTTGAATTAGAAATTTGTTTAAAGCCCTGATTTTTAATTAGAGTAAGAATAACTCAAAAAGCTGATACTGCAAAATGTTTAAACACAGGTTTCTCTTGTAAGGGGAAAAAGAAGACTTGGCTTCTTCAAGGTCCTCTTGTGACTACTACAGGTGCCACAAAATCCCAGAGATTATTCCTATGCTGCCACATGCATTTATTTTCGGCTTCTTCCTCTGGTTCACTGTTTCAACATGGCTGGAAATCTCTGGGGTGCTTGTGGTATAGATTCCCGACTCTCAGTCGTCTTGTGTCCCAAGCAGGATGAGGGGTAGCAGGTTGATGCCAGCATCTTTAAGGTCTCCCTGTGCTTCTTCAAGGTGCTAAACTTGGGTAAGTGTTAACTGCTGCTGCCTTAGCTCCGGGGTTCTTGTTCCGCTTTCCCTCTCACAGTATCTTTCCATTTCTGTCCCCATTTCCCCCTTTGCTGACCCTTCCATACCCCATCCCTGCTCCCACTCTGGCCCCTCCCTCAAGGGTCTCTTCCCCCCTCCATGGCCCTCGTGATCCACCTCCCAGTTCAGAAACTTAAGGGTAGCCCCGCTCACAGAATCACTACCCCTCCTCACTTAAGTCTCAGGGGATGTAATCACCCAAGACACTGGAGATCATTATTCTGTTTCAAGTGTGAGGGGCTGTAGATCAGAGCTACTCAAAGGAGCCTGTTCAGGAGATAAACTCACGCTGTATAATCAATGCACACTTTCCTTATGAGGAAAGTCTTGCTACAATCTCATATTTTGGTGTACGCTCGACTCTTCATGGACTAACCAAAGACAGTTCATGGAAAGCACAGTTCCGCTAACCACATCTTGAGTATATGTGCTATAGATTATTTGGGGGGAAAAGCTTTCTTGAGATATAGTCATATACCATCGGGCTTCCCTGGCGGCTCAGACTGTAAAGAATCCACCTGCAATGTGGGACACCTGGGTTTGATCCCTGGGTTAGGAAGATCCCCTGGAGAAGGGCAGGGCAACCCACTCCAGTATTCTTGCCTGGACAATCCCACAAACAGAAGAGACTGGCAGGCTATAGTCCATGGGGTAGCAAAGAGTCAGATGTGGCTGAGCAACTAAGGACACACACAGTCATGGATCGTGAAACTCATTTCAGTACATAAAAAGTGACTCAGAGTTTGCAACCTTTGCCATAATCAATTGTGGAACATTTTCATCTTCATTGGGAACTTCAGAAAGAAACGTGATGCTCCTTTAGCTGTCACCCACCTGCCCTTCCATCTCTCTTTCCCCAGCTAATCACTAATCAACTTTCTATTACAGTATCCTTCTGGATATTTCATTTAAGGGGAGTCACAGAATATGTGAACTTTTGTGACTGGCTTCTTTTACTTAGCGTAATATTTTAAGAGTTTCTCCGTGTTGCAGCATGTATTAGTAGTTCATTCCTTTCATGGTCAAATTCCAATTCTAGATATAACTTGATTATTCATTTATCAATTGATGGACATAGTTTCCACCTTTTGCATATTATAAACTGCCGCTGTGAACATTCATATGCAAGTTTTTGTGTGGATGTACATTTTCAGTTCTATTGGGTATATGATTAGGAGTGGAATTGCAAAGTCAAATGGTAATTCTGTTTAAATATTGAGAAACTGTCAGATGGTTTTCCAAAAAGTGACTGCACCATTTTATGTTCCTATAGCTGAGTATGAGGATTCCGATTTCTCAGTATTCTGCCAGCACGGTCATCTGTATTCTGGCTTTCACAGTCATCTTCCTGGATGTGAAGTGGTACTGTGGTTTTGGTTTGCCTTTCCCTAATGACTGATAATGAGTATCTTTTCATGTGCTTATTGGCCGTTTGTCTAGTCTTCAGAAAAATGTCAATCCAGAAAATTTTTTTGCCCTCCTTAAAATCAGCTTTTTTATTGAAATCATAAAAGTTCTTCTGGCAACAAGTCCCTTATCAGATCTGATTTGCAAATTTTTTTTCCTCTTCTGTGGCTTGTCTTTTCACTGTCTTGATAGTATCTTGTTGCACAAGAGTTGTTAATTTTGATGAAGTCTAATTCATCTTTTTTTGTTAATGCTCAAGCTTTTGGTGTTTCAGAATTCATTCCAAATTCAAGGCTGTGAATATTTACCCTTATGTTTTTCTCTAATAGTTGATAGTTTTGACTCTGCATGTAGCTCTTTGATCCACTATTTAATTTTTGTACATGGTGTAAAGTAAGGGTCCACCTCCAGTCTTTTGCATGTGGTTATCCAGTGTTTCGGCACCATTTGTTGACAAGGCTACTCTTTCCCTATTAAATGATCTTGGTACCCTTATTGAAAAATCAACTGACAGGATTTATGTCTGGATTTTCAACTGTATCCCACTGACCAATATGTTTATCCTTACGCTAGTTCCACGTTATCTTGATGAGCGTTGCTTTTGTAATAAGTTTTTAAGTTGGGAATTTGGGGGTCTTCCAACTTTGTTCTTCTATTTCAAGATCATTTTAGCTGTTTTAAGTCCTTTCAGTTTTATATGAATTTTAGGATCAGCTTGTCAGTTTCTACAAAGAAGCCAGCTGGGATTCTGCTAAGGATTGCATTAAACTGTAGATCAATTTGTGAATTATTGTCATTTTAAACTATTGTCTTTTAATCCTTGAATATGAGATGAGTTTCCATTTATTTAGATCTTATTTGATTTCTTTTGACAATGTCTTGTAGTGTTCAGAGTATATTTGGTACTTCTTTGGTTAAATTTATTCCAAAATATTTTATTTTTGATGCTATTGTAAATGGAATTGTTAAGTTCATTGTTGGCTCGTTCATTATAGTTCTTACTCATTAGGGACACATAGAGGAAAATTCAGCTATTGCAGGGAAAACGTGGCTGGTCTTCTGTGAGCTAGCGTTTCCTAAGACAGATTGCTTGAGACTCTATGTAGAGAAAAAGTATTCCATGTCAAGCAGTCTTGAAGATGTTTCCTGTCTGAAAGTTTCATGATCCCTGTGAACATATAGAATAATCTGAGAAATCAGGCAGAAGTTTTAAATCCTAAGGAAGCAAAGTCTTTTGTCTATTTTGAAGTACTTAATCCTGAATGATTTTCAGACCCTTCTTAGGATGCGATGAGACAATAATTTATGTGGCCAGTGTCTTGAAAAACAAAGTTATGCTATTTCATAATTTTGCCTAGAGTAGACGTTGTCATGGTTGGTCATAATATTATAAAATGTACTGCTAGTGCCAGCGAAAATAGTTCTTTTTGAAAGTGATATTTAAATTTGCCCAGTAATATACTGTCTTTTGTTGAATTGTTTCCCCCTTGGATTAAGTATCATAAATGTTCATAATCCTGTATAATGATAAGGATAGGGTATTCAAGACTGGAGAAAGGGGTCTTGGGGAACTATTAGATGAGTAAGCTTTGGAGAGCTATTAGATGAATAAGCATACACAGTTTTGAGTTCAGGAAGGTAAGGAGTAAAGACAACGGGGCCTGGGAGTTGGACATGCTCGTTTCAGAATCTTAGCTCTGTGTGTGTTACCTGAGTGATAGTGAACATATGTAAAACTGAATCTCAGTTTTATCATTTAAAAAATGGTCTTAAGAGCTATATCGCTTTACAAAATGCATAGTATAGTACATACATAACTCAAATGTAAAATGGCTTTGTTCTCTAATGTAAGGCTATATATGTTTATATTCCATTTTGCGTATGCTTTACCTGTACCCTTCAGATTTGTGTCTGATTTGAAGGAACACTGGGGACTGAATTCCTGGAACAAGTTGACGGCCTTGCTTCAAGAGAGTGGACCCAAGCACTCCATCGACCTGAACTACACTCCAAGCTGGCTGCAGGCCAGCTTTGTTACCGTCCTTGCCTGTAAATTTTCTTTCTTTATTTTGGCTGTGCTGGGCCTTTGTTGGTGTGCGGGCTTCTCACTGCGGTGGCCTCTTGTTGTGTGGAGCACGGGCTCTCGGGCGCGTGGACTCCGGAGTTGCAGCTCGTGGGCTCGAGAGCACAGGCTCAGCAGTGTGGCGCGCACACGGGCTTAGTTGCTCTGCAGCATGTGGGATCTTCCTGCATCAGGGATTGAACCCGTGCCTCCTGCATCGGCAGGCAGATTCTCCACCCTGAGCCACCAGGGAAGCCCTGCAGGCCAGCTTTGAACCAGGCAACTTACCCGAAGGGTTCCACCAACATTTTTTCCCATCTTCTTTCCCTCCAATTCATTCCCTCCTCCTCTCTGATATATGTCTGTCCTGACAAAACCAACTTTCTGGAAAAGTAATGTCTTAGTCTGTCTGAGCTGCTGTAACAAAATGCCAGAGACTGGGTGACTTACAAACAAACAAAATTGGTCTCTTAATTCTGTAAGCTGGTAAGTCCAGTATGATGGGACTGCCAACTTAGCGTCTAGCTGACCCTCTTTGGGATTACTGAGTCTTCGAGTGGTCTAAAGGGCCAGGGAGACCTCTGTGTCAGGCTTCCCGTTGCCCTCCCCCTCCCTGCTTTCTTCATTTCCCCTAGCATCTAGCTCATTTCTGAGCAGCATCAAGTCACCTTGGAAATAACTACTCAATCTCATTTTCCTTGTACTTACTGTTTTCTTCCATAATTTCAAGTGCCTAATATACTGCACCAATGGATGGTACAAGAAAACTTGTATATTTTCTTCTATTAATAAATATATAATTTTAACATTATAATTAGTGTTACAGATTGTTCTCCCCTGGTTTGTGATTTCTTCAAAGGCAAGGCTGTACTGTATTCATGTTTGTCAGGCCTTTTTTTAAATAAGGGCGTTAATCTCTGAGGGTAGGCCTTTGGGCTAAAAACTTCCTCAAGGCCCCATCTCCTAATACCATCACATTGGGCATTAGGATTTTAGTATGATGTTTGGGGGGAACACAAACATTCAAACAATATCATGTAAAGTATCATCTAGTCAAGTGACCTGTACCAGTGATATTCGGCAGTTTTTCTGTCTTCTCTAAATATGGACCGAAAAGCACTGTTTCCAGTTAAATTTTGCAACTTTGTCATGGAGGGCAGTGAGAAAGTATGGAATTCTGTTGAACAGATGACCCTTTCCTGATGCTTCTGGTTTTATTATGTTAGCCTGATGACTAATTCCATTATACCTCTGTTACTGGGCTCTGAATCACCAGTTAACTTTCTGGAGAAGGAAGGCACCACTTTTGGGTATTTATTATTGGTCTTTATCTTTCTGGCTTACTTCACTCTGTAAAATGGGCTCCAGTTTCATCCATCTCATTAGAACTGATTCAAATGTATTCTTTTTAATGGCTGAGTAATATCCCATGGTGTGTATGTACCACAGCTTCCTTATCCATTCGTCTGCTGATGGACATCTAGGTTGCTTCCATGTCCTGGCTATTATAAACAGTGCTGCGATGAACATTGGGGTGCACGTGTCTCTTTCAGATCTGGTTTCCTCGGTGTGTATGCCCAGAAGTGGGATTGCTGGGTCATATGGCAGTTCTATTTCCAGCTTTTTAAGAAATCTCCACACTGTTCTCCATAGCGACTGTACTAGTTTGCATTCCCACCAACAGTGTAAGAAGGTTCCCTTTTCTCCACACCCTCTCCAGCATTTATTGCTTGTAGACTTTTGGATAGCACCCATCCTGACTGGCGTGTAATGGTACCTCATTGTGGTTTTGATTTGCATTTCTCTGATAATGAGTGATGTTGAGCATCTTTTCATGTGTTTGTTAGCCATCTGTATGTCGTCTTTGGAGAAATGTCTGTTTAGTTCTTTGGCCCATTTTTTGTTTGGGTCATATATTTTTCTGGAATTGGGTGCTCAGCCTTCTTTAAGGTCCAACTCTCACATCCATACATGACTACTGGAAAAACCATAGCTTTGACTATACAGACCTTTGTCAGCAAAGTGATGTCTTTGCTTTTTAATGTGCTGTCTAGGTTTTTCATAGCTTTCCTTCCAAGGAGCAAGGATCTTCCAATTTCATGACTGCTGTCAACATCCAAGGTGATTTTGGAGCCCAAGAAAATAAAACCTGTCACTGTTTCTATTTTTTTCCCATCTATTTGCCATGAAGTGATAGGACCAGATGCCATGATCTTAGTTTTCTGAATGTTGAGTTTTAAGCCAGCTTTTTCACTCTCCTCTTTCACCTTCATCAAGAGGCTCTTTAGTTCCTCTTCATTTTCTGTCATTAGAGTGGTATCATCTTCATATCTGAGGTTGTTATTTCTCCTGCCAATCTTGATTCCAGCTGGTGGGTCATCCAGCCCAGCATTTCTCATGATGTACTCTGCATATACGTTAAATAAGCAGGGTGACAATATGCAGCCTTGATATGATATACTCCTTAAACTGTCAGTTATTCCATGTCTGGTTCTACCTGTTGCTTCCTGACCTGCATACAGGTTTCTCAGACAGGTTAAGTGGTCTGGTATTCCCATCTCTTTAAGAATTATCCACAGTTTGTCATGATCCACACAGTCAAAGGCTTTAGGGTAGTCAGTGAAGCAGAAGTAAATGTTTTTCTGGAATTCCCTTGTTTTTTCTATGATCCAATGAATGTTGGCAATTTGATTTCTGGTTCCTCTGCCTTTTCTACATCCAGCTTGTACATCTGGAAGGTCTCGATTCACTGAGAACCTATAGCTGAAGCCTGGCTTGAAGGATTTTGATCCTTACGTTGCTAGCATGTGAAATGAGCACAACTGGATGATAGTTTGTACGTTCTGTGGCATTGGAAAGAAAACTGTCCTTTGCCAGTCCTGTGGTCACTGCTGAGTTTTCCAAATTTGCTGACATTTTGAGTGTGGCACTTCATAGCATCATCTTTTAGGATTTTAAATAGCTTAGCTGGAATTCATCACCTCCACTACCTTTGTTTATAGTAATGCTACCTAAGGCCCACTTGACTTCAGACTCCAAGATGTTAGGCTCTAGGTGAGTGATCACCATTGTGGTTATCTGAGTCATTAAGACCTTTTTTGTATAAGTGAGTGAAGTCGCTCAGTCGTGTCTGACTCTTTGCAACCCTATGGACTGTAGCCTACCAGGCTCCTCTGTTCATGGGATTTTCTAGGCAAGAATACTGGAGTGGGTTGCCAATTCCTTCTCCAGGGGATCTTCCCAATCCAGGGACCAAACCCGGGTCTCCCACATTGTAGGCAGACGCTTTACTGTCTGAGCCATGATGGAGGGTTGGAGTTTAGAGTTCAGAGACCTGAAGCTTTTTTGTATAGTTTTGTGTAATCGTGCCACCTCTTCTTAATCTCTTCTGTTTCTGTTAGGTCCTCACCATTTCTGTTCTTTATTGTGCCCATCCTTGCATGAAATATTCCCTTGGTATCTCCAGTTTTTATGATGTCATTTCTAGTCTTTCCCATTCTATTTTTTTCCTCTACTTCTTTGCACTATTCATTGAAGAAGGCTTTCTTATCTCTCCTTTCTATTTTTTGGAACTCTGCATTCAGTTAGGTATGTCTTTCCCTTTCTCCACTGCTTTTTGCTTCTCTTCTTTCCTCAGCTGTGTAAAGACTCCTCAGACAACCACTTTGCCTTCTTGCATTTCTTTTCCTTTGGGATGATTTTGGTCACTGTTTCCTGTACAATGTCATGAAACTCCATCCATAGTTCTTAAGGCACTGTCTACCAGATCTAATCCCTTGAATCTATTTGTCAGCTCCACTGTATAACCATAAGGAATTTGATTTAGGTCATACCTGAATGGACTAGTGCTTTTCTCTACTTTCTTCAATTTAAGCCTGAATTTTGCAATAAAGAGCTGATGAGCTGAGCCATAGTCAGCTCCAGGTCTTATTTTTGATGACTGTATAGAGCTTCTCCATCTTTGGCTGCAAAGAATATGACCACTGTGATTTTAGTATTGACCATTTGGTGATGTCCACGTATAAAGTCAGTCTCTTGTGCTGTTGGAAAACCGTGTTTGCTGTGACCAGTGCATTCTCTTGGAAGAATGCTGTTAGCCTTTGCCTTGCTTCGTTTTGTACTCCAAGGCCAAACTTGACTGTTGTTTTGGGTATCTCTTGACTTCCTACTTTTGCATTCCAATCCCCTATGATGAAAAAGAAGTGTGTGTGTGTGTTAGTTCTAGACGGTCTTGTAGGTCTTCATAGAAATGTTCAACTTCAGCTTATTCAGCATTAGCAGTTGTAGCATAGACTTGGATTGTTGTGATGCTGAATGATTTGCCTTGGAAATGAACAGCAATCATTCTGTTTTTGAGACTGCATCTCAAACTCTTTTGTTGATGATGAGGGCTACTCCATTTCTTCTAAAGGATTCTTGCCCACAGTAGTAGATATAATGGTCATCTGAATTAAATTTTCCCATTCCCATCCATTTTAGTTCACTGATTCCTAAGATGTTGATGTTCACTCTTGCCATCTCCTGTTTGCTGTTCAGTTGCCCAGTCATGTTTGACTCTTTGTGACCCCATGGACTGCAGAACACCAGGCTTCTCTGTCCCTCACCATCTCCCGAAGTTTGCCCGAGTTCATGTCCATTGCATCGGTGATGCCATCCAACCATGTCATCCTCTGATGCCCTCTTCTCCTTCTGCTTTCAGTCTTTCCCAGGATCAGGGACTTTTTCAATGAGTCAGTTGTTTGCATCAGATGACCAAAATACTGGAGTTTCAGCTTTAGCGTCACTGAATATTCAGAGTTGATTTCCTTAAGGTTGACTAGTTTGATCTCCTTGCAGCCCAAGGAACTCTCAGGAGTCTTCTCCAGCACCACAGTACAAAGGCATCAATTCTTCGGCTCTCTGCCTTCTTTATGGTCCAGCTCTCCCAACCATACATGACCACTGGAAAGGCCATAACCTTGACTATACTGACCTTTGTTGGCATGGTTTGTTGGACCTTTGTCTGCTTTTCAATGCACTGTCTAGGTTTGTCATAGCTTTCTTGCCAAGAAGCAAATGTCTTCTGATTTCATGGCTGCAGTCACCATCTGCAGTGACTTTAGAGACAAGAAGAGGGAAATCTGTCAGTACTTCCCCCCTCTATTTGCCATGGAGTAATGGGGTCAGATAGCATGATCTTAATTTTTTTTTTTAATATTTAGTTTTAAGCTGGCTCTTTCACTCTCCTCCTTCACCCTCATCAAAAAGCGAAGCTCCTCTTCACTTTTAGAGTGGTATCATCTGCTTATCTGAGGTTGTCGATGTTTCTCCTGCTTGTAACTCACCCAGCCCAGCAATTCTCATGATGTGCTCAGTGTATAGATTAAACAAACAGGGTGACAGCAGACAGCCCTGTCGTACTTCTTTCTCAATCTTGAACCAATCAGTTGTTCCATACAGGGTTCTTAATGGTCACTTCTTGACCCACATACAAGTTTCTGAGGAAACAGTTAAGATGGTCTGGTATTCCCATCTCTTTAAGAGCTTTCCACAGTTTATGATCCACAAAATCAAAGGCTTTGAGGTAGTCGATGAAACAGAGGTAGATGTTTTTCTGAAATTCCTTAGCTTTCTGTATGAGCCAGTGAATGCTGGCAATTTGATCTCTAGTTCCTCTTCCTTTTCTAAACCCAGCTTGTACATCGGAAGTTCTTGGTTTGCATAATGCTGAAGCCTAGCATGCAAGATTTTAAACATGACCTTACTAGCATGAGAGGTGAGTGCAATTGTCCAATGGTTAGCACATTCTTTAGTACTCCCCTTCTTGGGAATTGGGATGGGGATTGACTCTTTCCAGTCCTGTGGCCACTGCTGGCTCTTCCAGATTTGCTGACATAGTCAATGCAACACCTTGACGGCATCATCCTTTAGGGATTTGAGTAGTTCTACTGGAATTTCATAGAATCCACTAGCTTTATTAACAGCAGTGCTTCCTCAGGCCCACTTGACTTCACTCTCCAGAATGTCTGGCTCTGGCTGGCTGAGCACACCATCATCATCTGGTTCATTTAGATCTTTTTTGTGCAGTTCTTTCCAGCTCTCCTTGCTCTCTTCAGCATCTACTAGGTCTCTCCTGTTTATGTCCTTTATTGTGCCCATCTTTGGGCAAAATGTTCCCTTGATATCTCCAGTTTTCCTGAAGAGAGCTCCAGTCTTTCCCTTCTGTTGTTTTCTTCTAGTCTTATACACTGTTCGTTTTAGAAGGCCTTCTCGTCTCTCCAGGCCGTTCTTTGGAAATCTGCATTTAGTTGGATATACCTTTCCCTCTCTCCCTTGCTTTTTGCTTCTCTTCTTTCTTCAGCTGTTTGTAAGGCCTCCTCAGATAACCCACTTTGACTTCTTGCTCTTTTTTTTCCCTTTGGGATGGTTTTGTTTGCTGCCTCTTGTACAATATTACGGACCTCTGTCCATAGTTCTTCAGGCACACTGTTTACAAGTTCTAGTCCCTCGAATCTATTTGTTACCTCCACTTCATATTCATAGGGGATTTGATTTAAGTCATGCCTGGCAGGCCTAGTGGTTTTTGCCACTTTCTTTAGTTTAAGCCTAAATTTTGCAATGAGAAGCTGATGATCTGAGCCACAGTCAGCTCCAGGTCTGTATTTATTTATTTATTTTGCTGACTATATAGAGCTTCTCCATCTTTGGCTGCAAAGAATGTAATCAATATGATTTTGGTATTGGCCATTTGGTGATGTCTATGTGTAAAGTTGTCTCTTGTGTTGTTGGAAAAGGGTATTTACTATGACCAGTGCATTCTCTTGACAAAATTCAGTTAGCCTTTGCCCTGCTTCATTTTGTTTTCCAAAGCCAAACTTGACTGCTACTCCAGGTATCTCTTGACTTCCTACTTCAGCATTGCAATCCCCAATGATGAACAGAACATCTTTTTTCTGGTGTTAGTTTTAGGAGGCCTTCTAGGTCTTCA
This sequence comes from Cervus elaphus, assembly GCF_910594005.1. NCBI lineage: Eukaryota > Metazoa > Chordata > Mammalia > Artiodactyla > Cervidae > Cervus > Cervus elaphus. The sequence goes on from NC_057846.1 coordinate 46,945,589, forward strand.
TGGTCTCCTGCTTGACCATGTCCAATTTACCTTGCTTCATGGACCTAACATTCCAGGTTCCTATGCAATATTGTTCTTGACTGCATTAGACTTGACTTTCACCACCAGACACACCCACAACTGGTCATCATTTCTACTTAGGCCCAGCTGCTTCATCCTTTCTGGAGCTGTTAGTAAGTGCCCTCTGCATATTGGACACCTTCCGACCTGGGCGGGGGGAGGGCTCATCTTCCAGTGTCATCTCTGCCTTATCACACTGTTCCTGGGTTCTTGAGGCAGGAATACTGGTGTGATTTGCCATTCCTTCCTCCTGTGGACCATGTTTTGTCAGCATTCTCCACTATGACCCATCCGTCTTGGGTAGCCCTTCACGGCATGGCTCACAGCTTCATTGAGTTATGCAAGCCCCTTCAGCACGACAAGGCTGTGATCCATGATGGGTGGTGTGTGTATCATATCTTCTGTATCTGTTTCTCTGTGGATGGTCACTTAGGTTGCTCCCTTGTCTTGGCTTTTATAAATAGTGCTGCAGTGAACATTAAGGTGCATGTACCTTTTCAAATTATAGTTTTGTCCAGATACACGCCCAGGAGTGGGGTCATACAGTGGCTCTTGATTTAGTTTTTTTAACAAACCTCTGTACTGTCCTCCATAGTGATTGTACCAATTTACAGTCCCACCAACCGTGTAGGAGGGTTCCCTTTTGTCCACACATGCCCTCTCCAGCATTTGCTGGCATAACTCATCTTTGACATTACCAAAACCAAGCACAAAATGGATCTAGTCACATGTCCCTCTGCTGTTTAACTAGAATATTTGATTTTTGAGCTCTACTGGCAAACAATGGATGCTCTCATCCAATGCTGCTGAAAGAAGCCTGGTTGTATTCATTTTTTCAAAAACCAACAGTGTGGACAAAGTATGCAACGTTTGGTATCAAGTTACAGAAAAAAAGATTCTGTAAAACTATGAAGGGGTAAATGCAACTCACTGGTCCTATTTCTCAAATTACTCTTACATTTGAATAATGGGAGGACTAAAAGAAAGGATGGAAATACTCAGAAGGAGTATCAAATCCAAATTCTTTGCATTTTACAGATGAAGAAACCAGGCACCCCGAGAAATTATACTTTGCAACAAAATGATTTAACCAACAAAACCTGTAACATTGAGGCCAGGGAATTAAAAACAGCTGTGAAAAACATTCTTCACGGTTAGTTCCTGCAGCTCATTGAACAAACGAGATGTAACATGACCAAGTGAAGATGAGAGATAACGTAATTAAAGAGCAAGAAATGTGTGATAAGTTCCTGAGAGAAATGTATCACCAGGGTAATGGGCAAAACGTTTCAGGTTTTTACTCCTCTGTATTATGAAGTGAAGCGGTCATCCTGTGGTTGTCAGGTGACAATCTGACATCTAGGTTGCTTCCATGTCTTGGCTATTGCAAATAATGTCACAATGGACATTAAGGTACGTGTGTCTTTTTTGATATATAATTTTGTCCTGATATATGACCAGGCTTCCCAGGTGGTGCTAGTGGTAAAGAACCCGCCTGCCAGTGCAGGAGACATGAAAGGTGGGTTCATATTCCTGGGAAGATCCCCTGGAGGAGGAATTGGCAGCCTACTCCAGTGTTCTTGCCTGGAAAATCCCATGGACAGAGGAGTCTGCCAGGCTAGTCTGTGGGGTCACAAAGAGTTGGACATGACTGAAGTGACTTAGCACAGATACGAGCCCAGGAGTGGGATTGCTGGATCAGATGGTAGTTTTGTATTTACTTTTTTAAGAATTTGATTTTTGACTCTCTGGAAAGGGTCAGCTCAGATGCTGTGGAGACTACTTGATCACCAGTAAAATAAGAAAGCATTGGCTTTCCAGATAGTGTGTTTAGGAGGGCAGATTTTAAAATGACATCTCATACCTGGTGCTTGCCTGGACTTAGAATCACTGAGGATTTTTTTGTTCTTAGAACTCTAATAGCAATCAATATTTGTTCATCGTATTATTCTTCCATCAAGTAATTCATCAGAAGGAATATTTTCATTTTACAGGTATGAAAAGTAAAAAAAACAGAAGAGAATCAATAGCAGCATATTGTCTGTTAAGCTTTCGAGGGCTTGGTTCATTGTTTTGCCAGAGGTCCAAAAATCCCCAGTAAGGGGGAAATTTTAAGGTCACTGCTGTGAAGGAGCCATTACTTGTTAAAAAGAGGAAAACAACAATCCTGACCCGCTCTATCTTATTTTTCTAGGGGGGATAGAATATGTTATAGTAGGCAGGTGAGCCTAATCTTAGAGATGAGATTTGGGCTCTGATTTCCTTTTCTGTAAGAGTAAGATAAATGTAATAATATTTGAACAAAAAAAGACTTAGAAAACTCCAAATGTAATCATGAGACTCCACTGCTTACAAAACCTCCATTGATTCCCTCCCACCTTGGACTGTATCGGAGCAGAGAGTAAAATCCATGATGTGACCCCATGTTCCTGGCTTTGTCTAATCCTGGTGCTGTTTATCTTCTCCCATTTCCTCAGCTGTCCCATGAGCCAGCATCAGTACGGGTCCACTTGGGCCCTGGCCGGTCTTGAGTGTTCATTCATAGTCCATTCTCAGAGCTCAGCATGTTTTTTAAACTGTTTATTTTGTATTGGAGTATAGTTGATTGGCAGTGTTGTATTTCGGGCATACAGCAAAGTGATTCAGTTACGCATGTACCGATTCTTTCTCAAATTCTTCCCCCATTTAGGCTGTTTTATAATACTGAGAAGGGTCAACATGTTTTTAAGGCAGCCTCTCCCATCCCCCTACCTGGCTATGTTCACCACTGATTGGTTATTTAAGCAACTAGTTATCGAACGTCTTTCCCATGCTTAACTCAAGGCATGCTTCATGCTCTGGTTTACTCCTGTATCTGTAGCACCTGGTGCCCCATCTGACACCTAGGAGGGGCTTAAGTATTTGTGGAATGGAAGGAAAGAACAGCTGACTGCAATACTCAGTCAACATGAACAGCTGTTAATTAACAGATTAATTCTGAATTTGTCTCGCTCTCCCTCTGTTGCTTGATCCGCCTTGTTTTCAGTTGCTCGGGGTTCTGAGATGTCGGCCCAGCTCTGGGGACTAGCGGTTTGCTGCTCTGTGAGGTAGGAGCTTTATATGTGTCTGCACTCACTGCATGAGGACAGGTCTGGGACCCTGACCTTGGATCTGCTGCCAGCATAAACTTGCTTAGCTTTCAGGGCACTTCATCATCGTTGGATATATTAACTGTGGTGATACTAACCTCAGCTCTTTATAAAATTCATGAGGTTTCCTGTTTAAATGTTTATTGCCGATGACTTGTTCTGCTACGGGCACCTTTTAGAAAGCTGGAAGAATTTTGACTCCTGGTTTTGTTTGAAAAAACTGAAAGATGTTTGTGAGAACTAAGACTGCTTTTACATTTATTTTACTCTCAACAGTTAGTGATACTGTTCAGACAATCTCCTTTAGAGTGGCTTCTAAAACAACCTCTGGATAGTCAACTTACAGTAGAGCTGAAGATTAAAACCACAAACTCTGGTGACAGGAATAGACTGGGTTCCTATCACCCCTTTACTACTTAGAGCAGTGGGACTTCAGGCAACCAACCTTCCTAGCCTTGGTTTTTCCATCCTGTAAAAGGTAGTTTATAATAAATCCCACCAAGTTGTTTGGTGAATCCCTTTCACATCGTTGAAAATAACAACGTGAATATCCTATACCAGAGGTTCTCACTGGTGGTGGGAGGGAAGGAGTTTTGTCTCCCAGCAGACAATATGTCTGGAGACATTTTGTTTGTTTTGTCATGATGTGGGTGAGTGGGTGGGTGGGGGAGAGGTGGTTTGTTACTGGCTTCCAGTGGGTGGAGGCTGGGAATGCTGGTAAACATTCCACGATGCATGGGACAGGTCTTTGTTTTTTGTTTATTTTTATGTTTTTATTTACTGGTGAAGGAAAGTGTAGTATTTGTTTGCTGGCCATACAAGTAATCTGGGACAGCTGGTGTTCAAAAAGCCCAAACTCACCCGTGGGTTTCAGGGAAGGGTTTTTACTTAGCAGCTCTATGACCTTGACTCTTCTACTTAACCTTGCTGTATCTCAGTGACTTAATACAATGGATGGCAGCCTGTATGGGCGAGAAGTTGGGAAGAATGGATACACGCACATGTATGGCTGAATCCCTTTGCTGTGCACCTAAAACTATTACAACATAGTGTATAGGCTGTGCTGTTGCGCAGTTGTGTCCGACTCTTTGCGACCCCGTGGGCTGTAGCCCACCAGGCTCCTCTGCCGATGGGGCTCCTCCAGGCGAGAATACTGGAGTGGGTTGCCATGCCCTCCTCCAGGGGATCTTCCCAATTCAGAGATCAAACCCAGGTCTCCTGTGATGCAGGTGGACTCTTTACCATCTGAACTGGAGGCAGGGGGCAGGGGAGGCACTTAATAGGCTATACTCCAGTATAAAATAAAAAGTTAGAAAAAGGGATGGGGGTTTAAAGACCAGATGAGGGAAAGGGGGTTGCAGGGTGTCACAGGGGTGAACATCATCAATCCTCGGGCTGTAGGAGACCTGGGGGCTCTGTGCTTGTGGTCATCAAGTAATTAAACATCTTCCACCTGGTGGGAGTTTGAGCATCTGTAAAACAACTCAGGAATGGGCATCGGATACTGTTATCCAGCTTCTTCAGGGAGGAGCTGCAGCAGAGGACAGAGGGGAGGGGGTCTGTCCCAGGAAGACCCCATGGGTTCTGGCTCGGGTATAGAAGGACTGTTGAAATCCATGCCTTTCTTACCCACCTGCCATCCCCGCTCTGGGCCCCTCTGCCCACGCCAGAGTATGGGGAGTCACATCCAAAGTGAGGCAGTGCTGGGAGGGAGCTCGTTGTGAAACCAGCGTCAGAAGGCTGTTTCTAGGGTGGAGCTGAAACTGCATGGCTCAGGTCGGACTTGAACCCTCTGTCTTTTTAACTAAAATCACACACCTGGTCTCAGGCCTTAATGCAGCTCAGGTGCCTTGTGTCTCATCCCAGAAAGAATTCAGTGAAAAACAAAAGTGATAGGGAAGAGAGGTGGGTTTATTTAGAGAGGTACACATTCCGTAGACAGAATGCAGTCTGGCTCAAAAGGTGAGAGCAGCCCTGGGGCATGGGGTCATCTAGGGAAGTGAGAGTGACCCTGGGAGAAATACCCCCAGATGGTGTGGACTGGCTCAGAAGATGGGGGGCAGGACGGATCTGTAAAGAATCATCCACTCCAGGGACTTCCCTGGTGGTCCAGTGGTTAAGACTCCATGCTTCCAATGCAGGGGGTGCGGGTTTGAGCCCTGTTGCAGGGAACTAAGGGGCTTCCCTGGTGGCTTGGCTGGTAAAGAATCCGCCTGCAATGAGGGAGACCTGGGTTTGATCCCTGGGTTGGGAAGATCCCCTGGAGAAGGGAAAGGCTACCCACTCCAGTATTCTGGCCTGGAGAATTCCATGGACTGTATAGTCCATGGGGTCGCAAAGAGTCGGACACGACTGAGCAAATTTCAGGGAACTAAGATCCCATATGCTTTGTGATTCAGTAAAAAAAAAAAAAAATTACCCAATCCAAAAAGTCTGTAGTGCTCCTGGTTGAGTGCCTGCTTACAGTGAATGGTTAAATAATCTCTGTAGCTATTTAAAAAACCCAAGAGGTCTATGCACAGACAGACACAGAAGGATTTCCAGGGGTCACCAAGCAAGTAAAGCCACCCAAAGGGATGTATTTATTTATACTATGATCTCTTAATCACTGCCTCTGTTCTATGCACACACGTTTCCACATACATACGAAAGAGCTGGAAGGACAAATACCAATGTGTTAATCACTGATATCTATTGGGGAATGACATGTTAAGGAGTGTCTGTATTTCTTACTGGACACACTTTTTACTAGATTTTTATAGCTAGAAGCTACTACCTTTATAATTTGGAAAATTCCTAACTCATACTGTTCCTGCAAGAATTAAAGTAGATAATGAAAGTAAAATGTTAGTACAGTGCCAATATATAGTAAGCCAATAACAGTTAAAATTATTGTTTATTAGGACAATTCTATATTTCTTGAAAATTGAGGGAGTTTAAGAAGTGAATATGGTAATTAAAAGATTTCATTATTGATTTTCCAGAGCTTTACATGTGGCAGCAAATTCATTTTTTTTATCACAGAAATTTCCTTTTGTGCTTACTGAAAGAACTGTTCAACCTTACATCATTTTTGAGGCACACATAATAAAGGAAAACATGAAATAAATTGGTAAGGGTACTCATGCTCAGGATACAAATCTTCTAAATCAGTGAACCTGTCTTTCCCATATACTCTCATCCTTATTTCTATCAAGTGTTGGTGATACAGTATTTGTAAATTTTATTTATTTTTTTGTGGTGCAGCTTGCAGGATTTTAGTTCCTCAACCAGAAACTGAACCAAGCCCTTGGCTGTGAAGGTGCCAAGTCCTAACCACTGGGCAGCCAGGGAATTCCCTAAAGTAAACTTTTTAATTAAACTTCCTTTAGCAAAGTATAAAATTAAAATGTGCACACTGGGATGAACTTTCAAAATGAACATAATCATGTACTCACCTTCTAGTTCAAAAAATAGAAATTATCAGCACCCAGAATCCTCCTATAGGCGACCACATCCTGACTTCTAACATCACAGGTTAGTGTTGCCTGTTGCTAATTTTTATATAAAGGGAATCAAACAGTATGTGTTCTTTGTTTGGCTTCTTTAGCTTAATATCCATTTGTGACACATTTCTGGTGGGTGAAGCAGTGATCATTATTATTTCTGGACTGTTTTCCATCATGCGCACGTATGATAGATCCAGTATACCATTGGTTGTATCTGGTTCAGGGCTACTACAGATAGTATTGCTTTGTACATTCTTGTGTGTGTATGCATTTCTATCTGTATATAACTAGGAGTAGAATTTTCCATTATTCATATTCCATATAATGTTTAGCTTTGGTAGATACAGTTGGGTAGTCAACTTTTCCAAAGCAGTTTTGCTAAGCTATACACTACTTACAATATATGAGACTTTTTGTTGTTCCATATCCTCACCAACAGTTGATATTTTAATGTTAGCCCATCTGATGGGATGGAACTCCTTTTTAAGTTTTAAAGAACTCACTAGCACTTATTGTTGTCCCCTTTAAAAAAAAAAAAAGTATGAAAGTATGTTTCTGAGTATTCACAAAAGGAATGAATGATTGTCACCTAACTGTTAATAGTGATGGAATTGTGGGGTCATTTTGTCATTTGCTTTAATACTTTATACTTTCTAAACTTGTAAAATGAACATGTTACAATAACAGAAATAATATAAAAAGTAACTGCATTTCCGAAAATATTTTCATTGAAACAAAAATTCAACAATGTTACTAGGAGTCTCTGTAAATAGCTTCAAGGCTAAATAAGCTTGCCTTTGTTCCCAGCAGGGTTGCTCAGAGACCTAAGGGGCTCATGTATCTGACGAATCTCGCATGCATGGGTACCACACGGCAGTGTGCATGGCTGGGGTTTACAGTTTCCAAAATATCCACGAATGACTCAAGGAGCTAGTTTATGACAAACACTTGCAAAGTGCTGGAATGGGAGATGAAAAAAAAATGTAATACATAAGAACTATTTGCTTTTTTTTTTTTTAATAGTTTTTGGTTGAGCTGGGTCTTCACTGCCATGCATGGGCTCCCCCAGTTGGGGTGGGGTCTGCTCTCTAGTTTATGGTGCACTGGCTGCCCACGGCGGTGGCTTCTCGTTGTGGAGCTCAAGGCACGCAGGCTTTCGTAGTTGCAATACTCGGTCTCAGTACTTGTGGCTCATGAGCTTAGTTGCTCCAAGGCATGTGGAATCTTACTGGACCAGGGATCAAACTTGTCTCCCCTGCATTGGCAGGTGGGTTCTTATCCACTGGACCACCAGGGAAATCCTGTTTGCCTTTTTGTAATTTATCCTTATCATAGATGGAGTGTCCATAAACAAGTCTTCCCTGGATGACTGAACACTCTTGAGAATTTTTAATGTTCCTTAAAGTATCTTTCACTAAATGAATTTGAAGTTCTCCAGACTGTGAATCCGAGTCCAGTCCCTTGGCACTTCTATATTTTCCCTCTCTACATCTGAAAGTTAACTATTTGAGAGTCTTCTATGATTACAAGACTGGATTTCTGTGATAAGGTTTAAAATCATGTAGATGGAGAGATGTCCCAGGACTCACAGGTCCAAGATCTCAGGTGTTCTTTGATTCTTTGGACTGATGCCAAAACCGACTTACTTTGTAACAAGGTGGGATAAAGCAGAATCAGGCTAGTTTGCAAAAGAAGTGCTCATCAGTCACACAAATTGTAGATGCTTGTCACCACAGTTCAACAATAAAATGTAACAACTGAAGGGTTTTACCAAGGGCCAGGTTTATTCACCAGTATTGCCAGCTTCCTAACGCATTGCCAAATAGGCTCTATTGCCAAGTATGTTAGCCAACTTGGCAGTGTGACCAAAGAGTGTGGTTTGGATCAAGAGAGACTTGGGTCTGAATTTCAGTTCCATCATTTATTCAGCTCTGTGACTTTCTATGACATTTAATTTCCTCGACTGTGAAATAGGAATGCTAATAATTCTCTTAGGGTTGTTGAAAGTTAACAAATATGTGTGAAAGTGCCTGCCCAGTACTGTCCTAAACAGATAACAGGGTTCTTGATAGATGGGGTCTTCCTTCTTCATAAAATGAATCATGAGCATTGGCTGGGCTATAGCTGACCGTCCAAAGGCAGAACATACTCACTTTCTCCACTCAGCTTCGGTGGGTCTTCTGCCCCCACCCCCAGTTCTTTTTTCTGGTTCCACAATCTCATTTCTTTCCCTCTTCATACCATCCCGTTTTTCATTCCTAAAGAAGAGCAATGCTTTAATCAGTATTTTTAGAAAACATTTTTGTTTATTTGGCTGCACTGGGTCTGAGCTGTGGCTCCTGGAATCCTGTTTCCATTGTGGCATGTGAGATCCCTAGTTGCATCCTGTGAATTCAGAGTTGCTCCATGTGGGGTCTAGTTCCCTGACCAGGGATGGAACCCAGGCCCCCTAACTGATAAAGTGTAAGCAACTTTCTCCTCTCTGGTATTCAACCAAGAACACTTAAAGAAACAAGACTTAAGGATCCAGGCCAAGTGTCAGCATCATTGTAAGGTGGGTGAGATGTTTTGCTTTGAGGAACTTTTTGATATGCCTCAAATTCATTCTTTGAGAAGTTGTTTATTGAATACCTACCATGTGCCAGGCTTTCTAGGATTGGGTAGCTCTGTGTAGTGTACCATTTACTGATCAGACTGGTCTTTCAGTTTTCCCAAACAACGTTTAACCCAGAAATATATTCCTTAAAGAGTTAGCATTCTTGGGTTTGCTTTGGGATTTTTCCACATTCAAATAGCACTCTCAAAGAGAAGAAGAAAGATATTAGACAAAAGTATCAGTTACATAAGATATCTGGGTTAATCTGGGCTTAATTGTTTTAGAAATAGGAAACAGTTGCTTTTTGTTAACTGGTACACTAAAAGGTGGAAAGTTTTCAAAGTTCTGACTTTTAATTATTCCCTTAGGTAACCTATGGGTATCTTCATTGTTCTGTTCCATTGTTTCTGTTCTGAAACCCCTCTAACTTTTGACAATTTTCCATCTTAGATTCTTCTGGTGTAGAAGTTTCTCACATTCCCTGACCCCTGGCTGCCCGCACTACCTCCATTACATTAAAAAAAAAATACTATAGAATATTTTAAAATATATCCTATACATTAAAAAATATACTTTAGAACTTGACAACTCCAGCTTTAGAGTTCCTAGCTCTTCTGAAATGCAAATAGTTGATTCAGGAAAGCCACTGCTATCTTATTTCTTTAGATCTGAATCTTAGAACCTTACTAAGTCACTGAATTTGATTCTGCAGAGATTTCTAGTGTCAATACAACATAGTGATACACATGCTAGGATCACATCATGTTCTGCGGGTGAAGGTCAGGTGAATGATGCCTTCTCCAAGACAGAGTTTGGGCTTCTGTGGTGGCTCAATGGTAAAGAAACCGCCTGCCAAGCAGGAGATGTGGGTTCAATCCCTGGGTTGGGAAGATCCCCCAGAGAAGGAAATGGTAACTCATTCCAGTATTCTTGCCTGGGAAACACTATGGACAGAGGAACCTGGTAGGCTACAGTCTATGGGGTTGCAAAATAGTTGGACATGACTTAGCAACTGAACAACAACGAAGACGGGGTTTGCTGAGAACAAAATGCTGTTTTGAAAGCCTGAACCTAATGTTATTCCCTTTCAAAGCCCAAGTACAGCCTTTTACATGATATGCTAATCACATGCGAATTATATTTTTCATATTATACCATTTAGAGTAGTTAAGAGGTCTGGTCTATACCATCTAAAATAAGTGAAAATGTCCAGTCTGTCTGTACAAGTAATTAAAGACATCTATTGCCAGAGGATCAGCAAAGCTTGGTTTGGCCAAAACCAATCAAAATAAACTTCTTCAAAGCAAAAGGTCAGACAAAATGAACCTCCCAGAAATATTATAGGTAGAAATCGAAGACCGTTAGCCTTTATCTGACTTTGCAATGGTGGTAATACTCAGGAATGTGGTGGTCATTAATGTCTTCCACCATCAATAAACACCTGTTATCTTTGGTGCCTAAGTATCTTTTTAAAAATAAAAATATGCTTAGGAAATACTTGGAGCAATTAAAGTCTCAGAATTAATAATTTTACAATATTTAGGATAGAAATGCTAAAACACAAATAGCTACATTGACGGTAGCTTTCTTCCTTAACATGAGCATATACTTCTCAAGAGATATAACAAATTACGTTGAAAACAATAGTCATTATCTGGAAAACCCTTTATTGAGTTTACTGAATTTTTCTTAGTCTTTGCCCAGCAACTTTGTATATGTTCAGTTCAGATGCTCAGTCGTGTCTGACTCTTTGTGACCCCATGAACTCCCTATTCATCACCAACTCCCGGAGTCCACCCAAACCCATGTCCAGTGAGTCAGTGATGCCATCCAACCAAATCATCTTCTGTCATCCCCTTCTCCTCCCACCCTCAATCTTTCCCGGCTTCAGCATCTTTTCAAATGAGTTAGCTCTTTACTTTGGCCACCTGATGCAATGTCTCTGCTTTTTAATATGCTGTCTAGGTTGGTCATAACTTTCCTTCCAAGGAGTAAGTGTCTTTTAATTTCATGGCTGCAATCACCATCTGCAGTGATTTTGGAGCCCAAACAAATAAAGTCAGCCACTGTTTCCTCATCTATTTGCCAAGAAGTGATGGGACCGGATGCCATGATCTTAGTTTTCTGAATGTTGAGCTTTAAGCCAACTTTTTCACTCTACTCTTTCACTTTCATTGAGAGGCTTTTTAGTTTATCTTCACTTTCTGCCATAAGGGTGGTGTCATCTGCATATCTAAGGTTATTGATATTTCTCCCAGCAATCTTGATTCCAGCTTGCACTTCATCCAGCCCAGTGTTTCTCATGATGTACTCTGCATATAAGTTAAATAAGCAGGGTGACAATATACAGCCTTGATGTGCCCCTTTTCCTATTTGGAACCAGTGTGTTGTTCCATGTCCAGTTGTAACTGTTGCTTCCTGACCTGCATACAGGTTTCTTAAGAGTCAGGTTAGGTGGTCTGGTATTCCCATCTCTTGAAGAATTTTCCACAGTTTATTGTGATCCACACAGTCAAAGGCTTTGGGATAGTCAATAAAGCAGAAATAGATGTTTTTCTGGAACTCTCTTGCTTTTTCAATGATCCAGTGGATGTTTGCAATTTGATCTCTGGTTCCTCTGCCTTTTCTAAAACCAGCTTGAACATCTGGAAGCTCACAGTTCACATATTGCTGAAGCCTGGCTTGGAGAATTTTGAGCATTACTTTACTAGCGTGTGAGATGAGTGCAATTGTGCAGTAGTTTGAGCATTCTTTGGGATTACCTTTCTTTGGGATTGGAATGAAAACTGACCTTTTCCAGTCCTGTGGCCACTGCTCAGTTTTCCAAATTTGCTGACATATTGAGTGGAGCACTTTCCCAGCAGCATCTTTCAGGATTTGAAATAGCTCAGCTGGAATTCCATCACCCCCACTAGCTTTGTTCATAGTGATGCTTCCTAAGGCCCACTTGACTTCACATTCCAGGATGTCTGGCTCCAGGTGAGTGAGCACCCCATCGTGATCATCTGGGTCGTGAAGATCTTTTTTGTCCAGTTCTTGTATATGTTATTGGTTTATAAAAGCTAATATGATGAGAGGAAGGGAGAGGTAACGTTGCAGACACAGAATTTTGAATTCAAATATTAACTTATTTAAATGTAACTGAGTGCAAGATGAGCACCTCTCCCCTCACCTCCCAGCTGGACCTCAGCGTTGGAACAAGATATGGTTTGAGTGGAAACTCTATTATTGACATTTTGCGATGTATCTAGAAGTATAGTTTTGAGTTACTCTCTTCTTTTTTTTTTTTTTGAGTTACTCTCTTCTGAGTAAAACTATTTTATTTATTGACGAACAAACCTGTTGTGTATAAGCACAATGAAAGGTGTGACACATCAGGTAAACTGTCTATTGACTAGCAAATGAATGCACATAAATTGTTTCTTTGAAATTGATCTCAAAACTGTCAATATATTACAAAAGGTGTAAACTCAAGGCCAAGACTACATCCTCATAACCTTTTTGTATTACAAGGTCCTGAGTACCTAACATATAATAGGCACTAATTTTTTTATTGCTATAATAGGGAAACATAAGATCTAAGACTAAAAATTTTAAAGTAGTTAGATTACGGAAGCTACTCAGAAAGCTTGATTAAATAAAGGACTTTATTTTGACAGTTACTGGTACTGACTTTGATTTGTACAATTTTTCATTTCATCTTACTAGGTATGAGGTGGAAAGTAAGTCTTTAATAAACACATGAATAAAAAGTAGTATTACAAATGAGACAAAGCTGGACATAGAAACTTTTTAAATTGAAGTGTGGTTGATTTACAATGTTGTGTTAATTTCTGCTCTATAGCAGTGATATACATATATACATTCTTTTTAATATTCTTTTCCATTATGGTTTAACATAGGATACTAGATATGGTTCCCAGTGCTATACAGTAGGACCTTGTTTATCCATTCTATATGTAACAGCTTATGTCTGCTAATCCCATTCCATCACTTCCCCAACCCCCTCCCCCTTGGCAACCACAAGCTTGTTCTCTGTGAGTCTGTTTCTGTTTCATAGATAAGCTCATTTGTGTCATATTTTAGATTCCACGTATAAATGATATATTTCTCTTTCTCGGTCTGACTTATTTCACTCAATATGACAAGGACCGTCAGTGTTGCTGTGCATGCATTATTTCATTCTTTTTTATGGCCGGTGATATTCCATTGTATATGTGTACCACACCTTTGGTGGCTCACATGGTAAAGAATTTGCAGGCAATGCAGGAGACCCAGGTTCGATCTCTGGATGGGGAAGATGCCCTGGAGAATGAAATGGCAGCCCACTCCCGTATTCTTCCCTGGAGAATTCCATGGACAGAGGAGCCTGGTGGGTTCTGTGACCACAGTCCATGGTGTCACAAACAGAAGGACACAACTGAGCAACTAGGACTTTCATTTTTTTCACCACGTCTTTATCCATTCCTTTGTCAATGGACATTTTGGTTGTTTCCATGTCTTGGCTACTGTAAATAGTGCTGCTTGAACATTAGGGATGCATGTATCTTTTTGAATTAGTTTTGTCTGGATATATGTCCATGAGTGGGCTTCCTCTGTGGCTCAGCTGGTAAAGAATCTGCCTGCAATGCTGAAGACCTGGGTTTAATCCCTGGGTTGGGACAGTCCCCTGGAGAAGGGAAAGGTGTACCACTCCAGTATTCTGGCCTAGAGAATTCCATGGACTGTATAGTCCATGGGGTCACAAAGAGTCAGACTTTCACATGCCCAAGAGTAGGATTGCTAAGTCATATGGTCATTCTATTTTTAGTTTTTTAAGGAAGCGCCATACTGTTCTCTCTAGTGGTTGTACCAATTTACATTCCCACCAACAATGTAAGAGGATTTCCTTTTCTCCACATCCTCTCCAGCATTTGTTATTTGTAGAGTTTTTAATGACGGCCATTCTGACCTGTGTGAAGTGGTAGCTCATTGTAGCTTTGATTTGCACTTTTCTAATAATTAGCAATGTTGAGCATTTTTTCATGTGCTTATTGGCTAGTTTTATTTCTTCTTTGCAGAAGTGTCTACTAAGGTCTTCTATCCATTTTTAGATTGAGTTTTTTGTTGTTGTTGAGGAATTTGAGCAGTTTTTACATTTTGGAAATGAAGCCCTTGTCAGTTGCTTTGTTTGCAAATATTTTCTTCCATTTTGTAGGTTGTCTCTTTGGTTTTATTCTTGTTTTTGTTTTGTTTTGTTTTTATGGTTTCCTTTGCTGTGCAAAAGCTTGTAAGTTTGATTGGGTCTCATTTGCTTATTTTCATGTCTATTGCCTTGGGAGTCTGACCTAAGAAAACATTGGTACAATTTATGTCAGATAATGTTTTGCCTATGATCTCTCATAGAAACTTTTTAATATGTCAATTATTGCTATGATTACTCAGTAAATGGAAGTTATTTGACAAAGTCCCAGAAGGGAATGCTGCACTGAAGTTCAATACAATCACTTTTATCATAAATACATGTTGTTGGCTGTCTGAGGTTAAACAGGTCATTGTGCCTTCAGGAGCTGAGAAGCTTGTGATCTAGTTACTTTTCCCCATTTATTGTGAAGCTCTGCTTTAAACTGTTGATTTGCATTTCTATTCAACAGCTCCTTTATTTGTGATTCTTTTAGGTAAGTCAGTATTTTCAAGAGAATAATCTTGCTACATTTACTAGAAGGTCAAGCTACATTTACTAGAGGGTCTTCATGCTTAGAAGCCTAAAGGCTTTAGTGCCTCGCATACGAAGCAAGTGAAAAGATGAACATGAATTTCCATTAACCCATCTGGCTTTTGAATATATGATTTTATTCATTTGAAAATTTGAGATTGAAGAGCTTTGAAAACTGACATTTAAGAAAAAGATATGAGTATAAATTTTATAGCTTGGCTTCTATTTAATGCATATATCTTTATTAAAAAACCTCAGAGCCCTTAATTATTTACCCCTTTTCAAACCTGTAGAATATATGTGTATTTTGAAGAAGTAAAAACACAGTAAATACAGAGCAAAAATCCTCAATTTAAGGAGGTGCAAGCAGAGAGGTCCATGAAGGTAAAATAACAAGCAGGGATACTTAGCTGATCAGGTTCAGCCCAGACTAGACCCTGGTCTGATTTACAAGCTGGCACCTCAAGTTCAAGGTAAAGAAAGGCTTCACTGTTCTGGACTAAAGTCCCAGATATGCCAAAATTACATGGTCGCTAGAGAGCTAATTAACAACAACTATGTTTAAATTATTTCCACCTTTCAGAGTTCTCCACCTCTTTAGATTCTGAAGTCAGTTGAAAGCTGTGACCCGAGACATTTTTGTTTCCCCTCGAGGGGAAACACACAGTTGGAAGTTCAGAAAACACACCATTTCCACAGGCAGCAATAAGGTTTTCACCCTTTCAAAAAGCTCTCTTGTCCTGGCTACTTGGTGGCACGTCGCGCCCTCAAGTACTCATGTTGGTTGATGGTTAGCTCCCTTTTAGCTTGTCTCAGGAGCCAGGTTATAAACGACTTGAAACCAAGGCCCGGGGTTTATCTTGAACCCGTGGCACAGCCTGGCACAGGGTGGCATGGATTTCTCCCCAAGAGCAGAACCGAAAAAGTCAAGCCATTTTCGTCGGCCAGGCTGAGGTGCAAGCTATGTGTGGGTGATTTTCTTAGAAAGCTTTAAGGTCAGTGACACGGTCCCTCGGTCGTGCGCTGGGACATTGAAAAGGTTAGCGTGCTCCCTCTTAAAAGACAGGAGGAGGCATGGCTGTGCACAGAAGAGGCTCAGAAGTGACAGACATGCTCTCATTGTTTGGAGGAGAGGGAAGGTCACCGACGAGGCGAACCCTCACGCCGCCCGGCCTCTTTCCCTGGAACGTTCTCGGCGCGCCCCTTTATCATCTAAGTTCCTTCAGAGCGGGTTTTTTCTCCAAACGGACCGGGCCCCTTTAGGGGTGAGGGGAGGGGGGGGAGAGAGAGAGAGAGAGAGATGGAGGAGGGGCAGGTCTGAGCCGAGGCTCCTCTCACGGCGGCGCTCACCGGGGCCTCGGGGCCCCTCCTCGCACCAGCGCTCTGCAACGTCCCGCCCGCGGTCACAACCGCTCTTTAAAAATACTTTCCCTTCGGGACGCCCCCGGCTTCTTCCGGCCCCCGCCCGCGGTCCCGGGCCGAGGAGCACCCCGCTTCGCCCGCTGGTCTGGCGGAAACGGCAAGCTTGGAGGATTCAAAACCGAGCCGAGGCCAAGTCAACCCTTATCCTCCGCCGCCCTCAGGTGACCCCTGACAGCAGCCCCTGCGCAGCCTTCAAACGGAAAAACCCCTCAGAGACACCACACACACACACATAACAAAAACCCCAAGTCTTCCCTTCGGTTGCTACCCGCAATGACGTTTCCCCCCCCTCGGGTCCCGCCCCTCCGGGGGGGCTTGGAATTTTGGGATAGGCCGAGAGGCTTGGCGACAGGGCCCCGATTGGGCGCCGCGGCGTGAGTGACAGCGGGGCAGGCTGCTCGCCCGCCCTCTCCCCGCCGGCCTTCCCCAGCCCTCCCTGGGTGCGAGTGTGTGTGCGGTGTTATGCCGGACTGGAGGGAGGCGACCGCGGCCGCGGCGGCTCCGCTTATTGTCCGTCTCGGCGAGGGGCTGTGAGGAAGTCGGGCTGCGACGCGGCCGACACACGCAGCTTCGGCTTCAGCAGCAACCTCGCTCCAGCTCCCCGAGGGGCGGCCTCCGCGGAGCCTGAGAAGAGACAGAGCGCCGTCGCGTCCCCGGCGCTGCCGCCGCGTCCGGACGCCCGACTGCCGGCCGCGCTCGCCGCCCGCACTCGGGCCCTCGGCCCGGCGGGGAGGAGGCCGCGCCGCCGCCCACCGCCGGCTTCGGCGCTTCCTGCTCCGGCGCCGCCGCCTCAGGGCCGCGCTAGGCCCGGGCGCCGCGGCCGCGCGCCTCGAGTTTGAGGGCGGCGGGCGGCGCGGCCTCCTCAGCGGGCTCGGCCGGGCATCCGCCCCGGGCTTGGCGATGGGGCGCGGGGGGCGGCGCCGCTAGGAGCGCGGCGGGCGCGCGGTCGGTGCGGAGCGGAGCGGGCGGCCGGGTGGCCGGCGGGCGGCGGAGCGGCGGTCTCGGGCCCGGAGCGGAGGAGGCGCGCCATGGCCAAGGCGGGCGGCGGCGGCGCGGGAGCCGGCGGCCACGGGGCGCTGACCTGGGTGGTGAGTGGGGCGGCGGGGCGGGCGGGGGTCCGGGCCGCGGTATTGTTCCCCGCCCGCGGCGCCGGGGGTGGCGGGGAGGAGGGTCCCCGCCCGGCGGGAGGAGGGTGGGAGGACAGGGAAACCCGGCCCCCCGGAGCGCGCCCCGTCGGGGCGGCTGCCAGCCGAACCCCTGTCCGCCGCTTTCTTTCTTCTCTGCCTCGGTGGAGGTTCGAGCGCGCAACGCGCACCTGAAACTTGGGGCGACTAGCCGTCCGTCAGCAGCGCCTGGAGCCCCGTCTCTGCTCCTCCCCGGGGCTGGGGGCCTGGGGGCCGGGGGTGGCAGTGGTGCGTGTGTGTCCGTGTCCTGAGAGCCTCCGGAGAGGCGCCCGGCCGCGAGTGTGTGCGCGCGCGCCCGCGCGTGTGTCTGTGTTGTAAACGCTGTACCGCGTCTGACGCCCTCCTCTCGGAGGAGAACGGGTTTGGCCGGGGCACTCGGCTCTGGGGAGTACCCTTCGGTCCCGAGAGGCTCGCCGGGTGGAAAGCGCATTCGGGATGCCGTCCGCAGCAGTGAATGTTACACTGTAGGGCGTCCATCTGTCACAGCGGGATTATTGAAAGAAGCGCTTACCTGTGTCAGCATCGCAGGCCAGACGGGGTGGGGGCTGCGCGGGGAGTGTTGGAGAGGTGACCCGAGTGGTTCGACCTGGAGTTGAAGGCTTGCGGCGGCGCTCAGTTCTTGCTGGCAAAGTAGTAGAGGGAAGACCTTAGAGGGATCCGATTCCCACGGCGGATCGATAATTCACCCGCATTTCACTTGCTCAGCACCGAGTTCAGACCAGGGTCACTTCCTATACACACTGCCCAGCTCAGCCAACTGGCTGTGTATCCAGGAGAAAAGTAAAAAGCGTTACTTTTTCCCAGGGACTTTTTCGATGGACCTTCCGTTTTTTAAAACACCTAAGGAAACTCGTATTGGCTTTTTTTTTTTTTAAAGAAAGTTTTTCGTATATTTTGTTTGCTTGTTTGGGTAAGGGTTAGGTGAGTTGAATAGCAGTTCTGTTATATTGACAAGCATTCCTTGTCATAAAGGATGTTACTGATAACAGGAAACTACATATTTATGTTTGCATGCCAAGGTGCAGACTGTCATCGCTGGATCTCTCCGAATTTTGTATGTTACTTCAGTAATGTATAGTATGCATGAATAGACTAGAGCCAGGAAGGAGAAAGTGTTGATAATAAGTTAGCCGTCCCTGTGAACATGGGGGTTGGGGGCCTTTTACCCTTCTTACTAAAATCAAACAACTTTCGAAAATAACAACACTTCTAGGTTAGCCAGATGGTTCTCATTCACTGTTTGGAACTGTGGAGGCCTGATCAGTGTTTCCTCTGAGAACAGCTGATTCTCTGTAATGGTAAATATTTTGCTCCAAGATTGAATTGGTTAGCTTTAATAGTTAAAAGCAGTAGTTTGTTTACTGTTAGTTAATTTTGTAGATGATTAAATGACTACTTTTTCTTTCACGCTCAATAGAAAATTTTCATCCATATGAAAAGTTTGATGAAACTTAGAGGATATCATTCAAAATCAGAAAAATTCATTTGAAACTATAATTGACTTACTGATTAAATATTTTCTCATTATAAAAACTATTAAGGGAAATAGAGTAAAATTAAAGTAAAAATCACTTACTCTTTATAAATTATATCCTCCTGTTGAATTAGAACTTTATTAAAAAGGTAATCACTCCATAAGTTCACTTTAAGATTTGATGCTTGCTTTAAATTTAAGTTGGGTTTTGTGGGCATCTTTATGTCTGTAATACACATCATCGACCATAGGCCATAGTTTAATTTTATTGGGGGCAATATAGGGAAGTGGTTGTGAGCATGGACTTTGTCAGATTGAGGTAGATTTGGATCCTGTCTCTAACAGTCACTGCGACTTTGCGAAAGGGGCCTAATCTTTCTAAACCTATTTCTTCATCTGTAAAGTAAGATTGCATTGATAATTAAATGAGACAATATATGTAGCACATTGCTGGGCTTAATAAATGTTTGCCTTTGTCAGTGAAGCTCAAGAAGCATACATTAAGAAGGGTAAAGTTGTTTTCACACAGAATATTTTTGAGCCAGAGTGAAAGAATTTTATTCCTTTGCGAGGGTTAGGGATTTGTTGCGGAGGTCATCTATTTCTGAAGACAGTTAATTTTGCTTGCTTTATTGAAACATGTTATATTGCTACCTCTTTGTGGGTAATGGGAAGAAATAAAAATGGAATTAGTCCCTGATATTTTCCTTCTTTTTAGGGAGCTGGGGGTGTGGTAATGGCCAAGTGTTGGCATGTGTGCCACCAGGTAGTGTTAATGTTGTCACTTCTCAAAAGTTTACATTTCAGTGTCTGAAACCACAAAGCACAGTGGTTTAAAATTATTAACTTCTTTTAATAGTGCACTGGGTTTATGCTTGATTTGCAGTATCTTAAGTTTTTTTTAAATTAAAAAGTGAAAAATACAAGTACTATAGTATAACTATTTTGAATAAAAATTGACAACAGCTGTGAAGGCTTCTCTGAAGCAAACAGAATTTCTTGAATTAAGTTTTAGTTTGTAAAGTTTGATTTGTAGACTAATAATCTATTTCATTCAGTCAGTCTTTTATCATGTTTAAGTGGTTGTAAAAATAAATGTATGGAAATATTAGAATATAGTTAATCTCTTTATTAATATTCACCTTTTCCCAGTCCTACTCTAATTTGGTAAATTAAAAAAAACATTATAATAGAAAATATTAGGCCTATACAATTATGATGGTCAGAATGATGCAGAGACACTATCATCAAGCTTCAGTGGTCATCAGCTCAAGGTCACTCACCCTTCCCTTTCTCATTATTTGAAGCAAAGCAAATCCACTTTATTTGTAAATATTTCAGTATTTCTAAAATGTAAGTTTCTGAAGTATAAAATTACCATTAACTATGGAGTTCTTTAAAAGTAAAATTGAATGAGATATAAAATTTTTTGACCATGAATATTTCTAGTTTAGGAAACTTGACTGTGTATATAAATGCTGTTTAAATATTTGTATTAAAATTTTTGCTTTAGTGGCTTATTTTTATAAGTCTAAACTCCTCAACCAGACTTTCAAGTCAATTTTTTTTATAAACTATGTTCCAATTGACATTGATTCCACATCTTCCTCATAGTTAGAGTTCCCTCTTCACATGTCCCCTGGGCATCACACTTGTTTCTGTCACTTTGGGTTCTTGTCTTCCAACAGGGCTGCCTTTTCCTCTTCCTTTTACCAGTCTAAATAACACTTCAAGGCTAGCTCAGAGTCTCACCAAAGTTTTCTTACCCTTATGGATCATAAAACATAAATGTTCTTTTAAATGTAACTTTCACGGTGTGATACTTTTGTTTTAACAATTAGATTATCAGCTCTTAAAGTTAGAGACCATGTATCCTTTATAGTTTTTAGCAATAAGCTGGATACTTAGTCCAAACTTAGTTATTATTGGTTAACTTAGTTAACCAATTATATAGTTGACATACTGACTTCCTGAAAAGTCTTCTGCTCTTAGGACAAGTGATTAGGTTCAATGTTCTTTAGATACATTCTCAAGTAACTAATTGCAGTATTTAGAAACAGTTTTTATAGAGTGTTCTAACTTTTCTGAATAGAAGTGTGTCCACCAATAGTTTCAGATACATTAAATACTGGTAGCAACAGTTGCATTTTACTAAGTATGTTAAAAATAAAAAAAAACCTCTTCTGTATTTTTAAAAATCTTAGTATAAATAGGACCCAGTTTTAAAAAAGAGGGGAGATCAGTAAAATTATAGCCATTTCCAGGGATGGAAACAGGAGTTTACAAATTAGGTAACAAAGTGTGAATTACATGGCTAAGGCAAAGGTGGGGTTTAAACCAGCCCTGTGGGCTTCCTGGTAGCTCAGTTGGTAAAGAATCTGTCTGCAATGCAGGAGACCCTGGTTCAATTCCTGGGTCAGGAAGATCTGCTGGAGAAGGGATAGGCTACCCATTCAGGTGTTCTTGGGTTTCCCTGGTGGCTCAGCTGATAAAGAAAGAATCTGCCCGCAATGCGGGAGACCTGGGTTTGATCCCTGGGTTGGGAAGATACCCTGGAGAAGGGAAAGGCTTACCCACTCCAGTATTCGGGGCTAGAGAATTCCATGGACTATACAGTCCATGGGGTCGCAAAGAGTCTGAGGCGACTGAGCGACTTTCACTTCACTTTCACTTTGTTCTTAACCATCCTTTACACACTCCCCTGCTTAAAAAGTTACAACCAAAGCAGTTTGTCTTTGATATGGTGATATCACAAGGTAAAAGGAGAAAAGCCTCCTGAGGAATATGTGTATACCTCTTTCTAATAACCTTTCTTTTACTTTCACATGAAAGACTAGGGAGTACACTTCCTTTTCAAGGTATATGTATTTTGAATAGCATTGTAAGCATGATGCCTTTTAAGAATGTGGGCTACAAAATCATATCACCTGGTTTCATAACTCAGCTTTTCCATACTAACTTTGTTAGCTTAAATTCTTCAAACCTCAGTTTCCTTGCTGTAAAAAGGGAATCAGTAGTAGTAGTGTCTACTTCCTGGAACTTTTATGAGGCTTGAGAGTATTCATTTAATTCCCACAATGCTTTGCACACAGTAAACTCTTAGATGAGTGTCCATGTGTGTGCACACGTGTGCACACACAGACACTGGTATCCCCCTTCTTTATATTTAAAAATATCCAGTGATTAATATTTTCATTTTTGAGTCAGAAGATTTTTGTATTGCAAAATGATCACCACAATAAGTCTAGTTAATATCACCATACATAGTTACATATTTTTTTCCTTGTGATGAAATTTTAAAAACCTACTCTTAACAACACAGAAGCATTAACTATACAACATGGTACTGTTAACTATAGTTGCCTTTCTGTACATTACATCCCAGGACTTAGTTACTTTATAACTGGAAGTTTGTACTTTTTGACCACCTTCACCTATTCCCCTCCCCGCCCTCAACTCTGACAACCATTAATTTGTTCTCTGTATCTATGAATAAATAGATAGATTGCTTTTTGTTTTGCTTTAGATTCCAAATATAAATAAGATCGTACAGTGTTTTTGTCTTTCTCTCTCTGACTTATTTCACTAAATGTGAATCCTCTTTAAATCTACCCATGTTGTTCCAAATGGCAAGATTTCATTCTCTTTATGACTGAATAATATTCCACTGTATAGAAATACCACATTTTCTTTATCCATTCATTCATTGATGGACATTTATGTTGCTTCCTTGTCTTAGCTTTTGTAAACAATGCTGCAGTGAACCTGGGCGTTCATATAGCCTTTCAAATTAGTGTTTTCATTTTCCTCATGTAAATACCCGGGAGTGGAGTTGCTGGATCACATGATAATTCTATTTTAAATTTTCTCAGGGACTTTCACATTATTTTAGATAGTGACTACACCAGTGTACAGAATGTACATGAATGTACACAGGGGTCCTTTTCTCCACATTCTGCCAATACTTGTTATTTCAATATTAACCATTCTGACAGGTGTGAAGTGGTATCTCACTGTGGTTTTGATTTGCATTTTCCTGAGATTAGAGATGTTGAACACCTTTCACATACCTGTTGGCCGTTTGTCGTCTTTGGAAAAATGTCTATTTATATCCGCTGCCCAGTTTTTAATGAATCTATCTTTTGCCCTTGAGTTGTATGAATTCTTCATATATTTTGAATATTAACTCTTTATCAGGTATGTGGTTTACAGATATTTTCTCCCACTTGGTAGTGTGCCTTTCAAGTTCGATGGCTTTCCTTTGCTGTGTGGAGCTTTGTAGTTTGTTGTAGTCTTGCATGTTTATTTTTGCTTTGGGGGTCAAGTAAGAAAACCATTGCCAAGACTGATGTCACAGCGTGTACTCCTGGTTTTCCTCTAGGACTTTTATGGTTTCAGGTCTTACGTTCAAGTCTTTAATCATCTTGTGTTAGTTTTCTGTATGGTGTAAGATAGGGGTCCAGTTTAATTTTTTGCATGTGGTTGTCCTTTTTTTTTTCTCAACACCACTTATTTGTAATTTTATTTTTGGCTGCACTGGGTCTTCGTTGCTGTGAGCAGGGCCTCCTCTCGCGTTGCTGTGTGTGGCTTCTCCTGTGGCGGCCTCTCTTGTGTGGAGCCTGGGCCCCGGGGTGCCTCGGGCTGCAGTAGTTGTGGCTCCCAGGCTCTGGAGCGCAGGCTCAGAGTTGTGGCTCACGGGCTGGCTTGCTCTGTGGCCTGTGGGATCTTCCCAGGTCAGGGATCAAACCCTTGTCTCCTGCACTGGCAGGCAGATTCCTTACCACTGAGCCACCAGGGAAGCCCCTCAACACCACTTATTGGAGAGATTGTCCTTTTTCCAGTGTGTATTCCTGCCAACTTTGTCGTAAAGTAATTGACCATATAGGCATGGGTTTGGAGAAGGCAGTGGCGCCCCACTCCAGTACTCTTGCCTAGGAAATCCCATGGACGGAGGAACCTGGTGGGCTACAGTCCATGGGGTCGCTAACAGTCGGACACGAGTGAGCGACTTCACTTTCACTTCTCACTTTCAGGCACTGGAGAAGGAAATGGCAACCCACTCCTGTGTTCTTGCCTGGAGAATCCCAGGGATGGGAGCCTGGTGGGCTGCCGTCTATGGGGTCGCACAGAGTCGGACACGACTGACGTGACTTAGCAGCAGCAGCAGGCATGGGTTTATTTCTGGGGTCTGTTCTGTTCCACTGATCCGTATGTCTTTTTCTTTTTAATGCTATTACCATACTGTTTTGATTACTGTATTACTTTGTAAATAGTGATATAGTTAGTTTTTGTTTCCTTTTTTGCCTGCGCCGTGGCATATGTGGGATCTTAGTTCTCCTGCATCGGCAGTGCAGTCATAACCACTGGACTGCCAGGGAAAAGTGAAAGTTAGTCGCTCAGCCGTGTCCGACTCTTTGCAACCCCATGGACTGTAGCCTGCCCGGCTCCTCTGGCCATGGGATTCTCCAGGCAAGAATACTGGAGTGGGTTTCCATTTCCTTCTCCAGGGGATCTTCCCGACCCAGGGATCGAACCCAGGTCTCCTGCATTGCAGGCAGATTCTTTACCAACTGAGCCACTAGAGAAGCCCCAAGAAGTCCCTATAATAAAGTTTTAAATTTGGGAGTGTGATGCTCCAGCTTTGTTCTTTTTCAAGATTGCTTGGGCAGTTCAGTTTTGTGGTTCCATATACATTTTAAGATTATTTATTCTATTTCTGTGAAAAGTGTTGAAATGCTGATACGAATTACATTGAATCTGCAAGATTGCCTTGGGAAATTGGACATTTTAGCAATATTAATTCTTCTTATCCATGAACATAGAATTTCTTGCCATTTATTTTTGTCTTCAACTTCTTTAATCAGTGTCTTATAGTTTTCAATATTGAGGTCTTTTACCTTCTTGTATAAATTTATTCCTGGGTATGGACTTCCCTGGCCATCCAGTGGTTAAGACTCCACACTCCTACATAGAGCATATATATATATAATATGTTATATATTATATTGTATATTTTTTCCTGGTATTTTAATTTTTGTTGTTGCCATTATAAATGGAATTGTTTTCTCGGTTTTTGACAGTTCACTGTTAGTTTACAGAAACACAGTGGATTTTTGATTTTGTATCCGGCAGCTTTCCTAAATTTGTTCGTTCGTTCGTTCTAATAATTGTATGGTGGAGTCTTTAGGGTTTTCTCTACATAATATCATTTTGTCTTCAATTAGTGACAATTTTACTTCTTTTTGATTTGGATTCTTTTTAGAGAAAGTATTTTTTATTTTCACTGTGGACATTTAAGCATTTCTTATGATATTAAAGTATCCCTCATCTTCTAACTTCTCTCCTGTCCCTTGGTTTGGGAGGGCATATCTGGAGACACATTGTGATTTTTGTTTTTATTAATGGTGGGTAGATAGCATGGCCCTGGTTATATGGATGAGGATTATATGGGTGATAAAATGAATATCAAAGCATGGCAGCCTTGAGGGAGAGAAGAGAAGGCAATATTATGAAATTGTACCGTGGACTCAGAGGGAGTCTTTGTAGAAGATAGAAGAGGCTTGTTGCTAAGCTTTTGCTGGTCCACCTCCTGTTGGCTTGGTGATGGTGAGATTTCTCTGCCTGTTGTGTGAAGGAGTGGCTCAGTTCCTTTTTTTGCACCAACTGGCAAACCATCTCCTTTCCCCTCTTTGGCAGCAGTTCTTTCTCCCACAGAAAAACAAATTGAGTGATTGCCCCAAATTGCTGTGCATCAGGTGACCACTCTGTAAATGGAAGAATCTTTCTTTTTACAGAATGATCTTCGTACATACTTTCTGAAATTAGGAGTTTGTTTTATTGAAATTTTTTCTTTTCTAGTACTTGAGAAATGTTCTTGATAAAGGTTGCATCTTTGACTATTATTAAATCTATATTCTTTTATTAGAAGTTAGCATTATGGCAAAAACGCTATAAAATAGATTAATATTTTAAAATAGATTTTAATATATTTTGACATTTTTGTTATAATTTAAGAATTCTCAGTGCATTAGTGCATTGTCTAACATGGCAGTCAGCTTTTGAACTTTAGAAAAAGTCATATATCATCATATGTATAAATCACAAATGATTAATCACAAATCAAAATTGTAGATATATGGAGAATGTTTTAACATGGGTTTAGTTTGCATTTTCATTGTCTTTAGTTATATGTGGGAGTGAAAATGTTGCCCTGAGTGCTTAGATTCCATTATTTACTGCTATAAATAGTTTGACTTGTCCACACAAAGACAATAAAATAAATTACAGATAAACTTAACTCCTAAGATTTCAATTTTATCAAACCGTAATGAAAATTTATTCAGAATGCTCTTGGTAGTTGATTATTTTTGAGGGCATACCGTTAATTTGTATTCAACATGAAATACTTAGTGCAGTTACTACAGTACAACATATTATAAAACAAATAATACTTTTACATAGTACAAATACTGTGAGCATACAGGATAAGAAAAAGTTGAATCATTTTTTAATCAGAAGACCCCTTGTTTTCAATGTTGAAAATAAGCATAATTCTCTTAGCCTATAGGTATTGAAGGGGCTTCCCACGTGGCACAGTGGTAAAGAATCTGCCTGCCAATGCAGGAGATGTAAGAGATGTTTGATCCCTGGGTCTGAAAGATCCCCTTGGAGGAGGGCATGGAAACCCACTCCAGTACTCTTGCCTGGAGAATCCCCTGGACAGAGGAGCCTGGCAGGCTACAGTCCACGGGGTCACAGAGAGTGGGACGCATGCATGAAGCGTCTCTGCATGCAGAGGTATCGACTGTGTATCATTCTCCTTTCATGTGAGGGATTGAGAGTGCTTTTTATAAACATGCAGACGTGAGTTTGCTGGACTATTTCTGTTGAAGCTAATTTCTTAATCTTTTTTCTGAATATTATCAACAACAGTGTTTAAACTGAATTTCTATTCAGAGTGACTTTCTCTTTAAGAGCTTGAGATAATGGTTATAGTTACTGTGGGGAAAGTGATCAGTGAACTTTTTTCATTTACTTTCTCTGTTCTCAGGCTAAGGATGTTGTATTTACATCTGTTGGTTCAAGGGATGAGGTCATCCCATTGAAGGGTGTAGAGTTACCCTTTCTTCCTTTCCCCCCAGATTTTGATTTTTAGTGGCTTGGACAATATTTAGGGGGCAACTTTCTAATAACATACAGGAGCTGCTAGAGATCGTTAATCCAGGCATCTTTCAGAAAAGCTGATAGACTTCTCAGGGGAGAGCCTCCTGGGTTTACTGCCTGGAGTCGGTGAGCAGTGCAGGCTGCCGCTTGTTGAGGGTAGGAAGGTATAGATACGTCCACCCGCGGTATGGACTTCTGCCAGGAGCCCCCTGCCAGGACCCCTTGGCCTGTTTGTTCTGGTTTCTCTTACCTTTTTACCTAGATTCTAGTGAGAAAGTGGGGGCTGCAGAAGTAGTAAGGAGGACAAACAGTGCCTCTAGGAAACAGTGTTACTTCAGTGTTACTCTAGCTTAATTATGTTTTCATATACATAAATTAATAAGCTTTTAAAACGCTTTAATATATGTTCACTGTAGAACATTAGAGAATGTCTATCAGAAGAGAAAATGAAAAGCATTTCTACTACTCACTTGTAATTTTTCTGGCTATTCTGTTGGGTATATTTCATAATTTCTCTAGACATGTATATATTGTGTGTGATTTTTTTTCTGATGAAAATGGACTCACATTTTTTTAAATATGCTTTTATAACTTTATTCTCTGAACACTATAGTTTTCTTTAAAAACTATTTATGGCTGTGCAGGATTTTCTCTAGTTGTGGTGTGTGCGAGCTTCTCATTGTGGTAGCTTCTCTTATTGCTGAGCGCAACCTCTAGGGCATAAGGGCTCAGGAGTTGTGGCTCGCAGGCTTGGTTGTATTCCATGGCATGTGGGAGCTTCCCAGACCAGGGGTCAAACCCTGCACTGGCAGGCGGATTCTCTACCACTGAGCCATCAAGGAAACCCTAAACAGTATAGTTTTAATAAGCTACTGATTTAAACATACTTGATTATGTACAATTTCATATAAAAGTTATAGTAAGAGAAATTTATAATATACCTATTTTTTGGTATAGGCAATTAAAAGTGTTTACTCAATGAAATAGTCAGGTTTAAAGCTTTACATGAAGTTTTGAAATTATTTAAAATCTTCATTGTGAATTGATTTGAAGTATCTACAAGCCATCTGTTTTATTGTGATATTCTGTAGATAATGTTTATTCTTTAATGCTTTTCACTACTTTAGATAGAATGATACCTTTTTTCCTTTCCTCAACATGTGTCGTATGATACTTAGGAAGAAATATTTTGGCATAAAATGCTTTAAGTATATCATCACACTTATTTTTTGATATTTATGTATTATTCCTCCAGAAAATTACGAATAGTAATCTGACAAAGCTGACTGCTTTTTGCATAGTCTCTGGCTTTTGAGAGTTTATTCTAGCAAAAATGACAACTTTTTGAAATTGATAGGGATCTAGTAGGTGCAAACCAAACATTCCCTATTCTCATGTACCCACTTGGGAGGAGGAGTGAGGTAGGTTTTCACCCTGTTTTCCATACCTGTGTGCCACTTTGCATGTATGCATGCATGCTAAGTTGCTTCAGTCATGTCTGACTCTTTGTGACCCTCTGGGCTGTATCTCAGTGTTATCAGGGCCAAATGCAGAGCCCAGATTAGGTAACCGTGGGCCTTTGTGAGAGTCTATAATCTTACAAATGTTTTCTTTGTGGTGGGATTTGTTTTGGATGAGTAACCTGAGATAGGAAAGCCTTTACTTGCATGGTTATTATAAGTTCCATATAACTTTATGCCAAAATTGCATACAGTTCTAAGTTAATGGTAAGAGGTTACTGTTATCCACCTTTGAATGCATGGTATTTATTATTCTTAAGCACTTAAAGAATGTGATCTTAGTAATTATATTTTTTCTAACTATTGAGGACCCATTAAAAATCAGTTATGTTTTTATTGTTAAGTTAATTTCTGTGAATTATCTCAAAAAGTGAGGAACATCATTAGAAATTTGGAGACTGACATTTAAAAAATATAGTTCATTTTTCTGGCCTCCTAGTTCATCATCCAACTAACTTGATAGAAACAGAATATGAAGACTTTATGAAATAATTATTTTTCTTATGTCCAAAGCTATTTTTAATTGACTCTGAGCAGCGTTAATGGGTAACCATATAAATCAAAGAATATGTAAGAAAATCTCTTTAATTTTATGTAAAATTTATGGCATTGGAAGATTATAATTGATACTTGGATTTCCATAGGTTTTGTTTGTTAAAAGCTTGCTCAGGTTTAGTCTACTCAGAGGTCATGTATTTTGATTTTTAAATGTACATTTGGCATGCTTTTTAAAAATAATAACTTTAAAGATGATGGTATGGATATGTTTAAGTCTCAAATTGAAGTGGTGTGTTGCTTGCTTGTTGAAATGCACAAAATCTCTCCATCTCCCATTGTTTGTCTTCTATTTCATTTCTACCAAAATTCAAAGACCTATGAAAATATCTCATTGTGTCTTATGTTTGAGTTACTTTGGGACTCAAAAAAAGGATAGGCCATCATAATAACTCTCTGTTAGTGAGATATCTAATTTGTCAGCATTAGGGAGTTCCAGAAGTAGAAAGATGTTTTCCTTGCTGCTATTTAAAAAACAGGGAAATCTGCAGCCTGCAAAAATTTTTGTTTGGAATCCTTATCTGCTGTTAAGAATTAGAATTACAACTTCTGCCTCCATGGAATTGGCAAAGAAGAGTATACGTACACTAACTACATAGGTTACTATTTCTGCCCCCTCTTTACTGTAGTCTTCAGTAGCTTAATGGCGGGGAACTTGTATCTGGGAGCTTTTGGGACCCCTGCAGTCAGCCAGGTTCAGTCCTTGCCCACCTATAACCTGATAAGAATGGACATTCTGTGGAAAGTGTTTAAAAATTACCTAACTTCTGGCGGCGCTGGGTCTCGCCTGATGTGCGCAGGCTTCCTTTAGTTGCAGAGAGCCCCTGCTGCTCTCTAGGTGCAGTGCACGGGCTTCGCACTGCAGTGGCTTCTCTTGTGGAGCACTGGAATTAGTTGCTCTGCGGGATGTGGGATCTTCCTGGACCAGGGATTGAACCCGTGTCCCCTACATTGGCAAGTGAATTCTTAACCACTGGACCACCAGGGAAGTCCTTCTTCCCAGGGAAAGTTTTGAGGACTTAAAACATTAATCTGGTATCTTATAGAATTGGGAAATATTTATTTCTTGATTGAATAGTTGTTGGCTGTTCTAGCAGTTCTGGTGTCTGTGTTGACCTACTTTCTGGGTTCAGTCAAAACTGCAGTTTCACACTATATTACAAAAAGAACTAAACTGTCAGTAAATAGACCTGTGTTTTTTGTTGTTTAGTTGCTAAGTTATGTCTGACTCTTGGCAACACCATGGACTGCAGCGTACCAGGTTTCCCTGTCCTTCACTATCTCCCAGAGTTTGCTCAAACTCATGTCCATTGAGTCAGTGATTCTATCCAACCATCTCATTCTTTGTCACCCCGTTCTCCTCTGGCTCTCAATCTTTCCCAGCATCAGCGTCTTTTCTAGTGAGTCGACTCTTTGATCAGATGGCTAAGTATTAGAGCTTCACCATCAGACCTTCTAACGAATATTCAGGGTTGATTTTTTTTAATAAAACTTAATAAAAATGAGCCTGAAAGATAGATTTTCTCTTTAACAACAAAATAATGTCATGTGTCCATATACATTTTAGTTTACCCTTTGATAGGTTATTTAAATTTGATTTTTTGGTTAATTTTAGACTCTTTTTGATCAGAACAATGCTGCAAAAAAGGAAGAGTCAGAAATCGTACACAGAAATGATTCTTCAAAGAAACTGTCTGTCGAGAGAGTGTACCAGAAAAAGACACAGCTCGAACACATTCTCCTTCGTCCTGACACGTACATTGGGTCAGTGGAGCCATTGACACAGGTAGTTATTAAATTTTACTGAAATTAGATGTATATCTGTATCTACTGAATAACATTTTTGTGATTATATGGTTTGTGAATACATAATTTCATGTGTCTGGTAATAACGCAAAGTAGGGAGAGCGATCTAAGAGGCAGAAATGTCTTCATTTCCTACTAGGGATTATAAAACTAGGAGATAAAAACTGAGAAGTATAGAGTATAGGGAAGTGTATAGTAAAATGGTGCTTTATGAACTTCTTAAAAGTTCTTAAGTTCTGGCCGTGGTTTATTTTAAATTATAGAATTTATATGTACACATTGACTATTGTTTAATACTTACTTGGCTTACACTTAAAGTCTTATTTGATTCTAGCAATTTTGGGGAGCAGGCACTGTTTTTTCCATTCTATAAATGAAGACACTGAAGTTTAAATTTTTTTTTTTTTTTAAGTGACTTGTTCAGATCCCTCAACTAGTGAGAGCTGGGATTCATAACTAGGTGTCTTTGACTCTAACATTATGCTGCATTCATGTTATTTTACTCTATGCTGTTTATTTATTGGAAAATATAACACGTGAAGCAAAGTGTAAAGTAAATATGATTTGGTTTTTTCCCTGTTTTATCAGGTTGGCCAAAAAGTTCATTTAGGTTTCATAACATCTTGGGGAAAAACCTGAATGAACTTACTGGCCAGTTCCATATTTAAATAGTTATTAACAATTTTTGGTGCTTTACATTAAAGCTGATTTTTATGAGTAGAATACAGACTTGATATAAAACAATTTCTCAATTTATGGGCTATTTAAATTGAATATGGATTCAGTAAGGTTACTTGTGATGAAGTAATACGTTTTTCTACTTTGAAGACCTAAGTATTTACAGTGTAAATGACAAATACGGGTTTATGTTTTGTAAAACTATACTCCATAAATTCTTTTGAATTTTTCTCTCAATGCAGCTCATGTGGGTATATGATGAAGATGCAGGCATGAATTGCAGAGAGGTTACCTTTGTGCCGGGTTTATACAAGATCTTTGATGAAATTTTGGGTGAGTACTTGTTTAAGATTTAATACATTTGTTTCTATTGATATCATTTATAATGTTCCTGTATATGTAAAGCCAAACTTATAAATTTTAGAGGTATATCTCAGGTTGTTATGTTGAGTATAAATATTCTTCAGAAAATCTGTTACATGCTGTAATATGTTCATATTTCTGGACATTATATCTTTGTGTTTTGGTTTGTTCATCTGTAAAATGCGTGTATTGTATTTGGTCAGTAACCCCAAGATTAGTGTGTGGTCCTGTGAGTGCAGTTGTCTTGGGGTTGATTGCATCCCAGTTGCCAGGGAGGGCATGTTAAAGATAGATTCCAGGGCCTGATCTTTGCAGATTCAGTTAGTTTTGGGTGAGATGCATAAAATTGTGTTTCTAACCAACACATTAGGTATTTCTGTTGGTAACCAGGTTTAACAACCCTTGTTTCAAATACCTCTGCTTTCCAAATCACGCAGTTAATTCAGTCACAATAAAGTGTTGATGTGTAATTGACTCCTGGGGAGTACTCAAGACTTTGGGAATGTTTTTAGCCACACAGATGCATTAGTGCCACTGGGTTTCCTGCCAGGGTTGTGTGGGTCTCTTGAAGCTTCTTTCCGTCTTTGGGAAAAAGAAAGGAGAGTAAAACTGGTTACTTAGTTTTGTAAGTTTTGTACTTTTTGCTCATCTCACAACTATGCCAGTTTTACTTTTAGGTTATACAGTGTTTATCAGGAACATATGCCTTCTGTGATTGAAGTTCAGTTTTACACCTAGCTCAGTGTTCAAATTTTACTGAAGCCATGGTTAATGTATGCAAATATTATCAGTTGTAGTTCATAGGATTTAGCATTTTGATTTCTGTGGATGCTAAAGAGTGCCTTTCTAATTCAAAACCAACTGGTTTCAGCTCATTCTATCTATAAAATCAGTAGTTTATTGAAGGCGATCAAGAGAAAGTAGTTGTTACCAAGATAAAATATAATTAAACCCAATTTTTAACTTTTAGGCCTGAATAGGGGATTGTAAACTGCAGATGTTTGTTTTCATATATCACAAAATCATCCCCCCACCTACCCCACACCTTGTTTTGTAGAAGACATAATAGTAATTTAGTGTGACATAAAAAAATTTAAAAATATTATTTGGAAAGTAAGGTTTTGTAATAGAAGTTACCAGTAATTATTTTCTTTGACTATCACCATATGTAAATACTTACATTAAGTAGTGACGCACTTGCAGCCATGTTTGTTTATGTCATGTATGTCTGTCTAACTTTTTATATATTACTCACCAAAGTATTTTTGTAGTTAATGCAGCTGATAATAAACAGAGGGATAAGAACATGACCTGTATTAAAGTTTCTATTGATCCGTAAGTATATTTCAAGTTTAATTTTTTTTTTTTTTCAAGTTTAATTTTTTATGCTAAGCTGTTTTATTCAGGTAGTCCCAGCTTACGAACATGTCTCAAATGAATAATTCATACAGTTAGTTTCCTATTGCTTGAGACCCTGTTATTCTTACCTCTTTTAGCCAGAATGCTGTCCTCTTAGTTTCCTCTGTCGTTGAGTCTTTTCCTCCAAGGTACTTTTCTTATGGGAGCTCTCGGAGACCATTTTTCTCCCTCTCTGGTGCTGTGGACGCTGTTTTAGCTGCCGGAATAATCACTGGGTGTTTCTTCCTTTTGCTTTGGTACTCAAGGCCAGGTGCACTATCATTAGTATTATTCCAGTTACATTATGGATTAAATTTATTCTTTCATAACCAGCATTTAGGCTTTTCCGTTATTTATAACATCATTTGTAGACTGAGAACTGCTGGTAGTGTAGAATAGGTACCGGGTGTTCAGGTAATCACTATGGTGATTTCTTTTTTTTGGAGGACTGAGGGGGGTGTGAAAATAATAAAGTTCTAAGTTTGAAATATAGTTTTTACATTTATGCTATTTTCACCAGTATGCCTTTTGTAAGATACTACATTATATTTATCCCTTGTAATTTCATTAGTAGGTTAGCATGATTTTAAGATTTTTTTCCTTAACATGAAAGTTTAATAATTCAGTTACAACTGTATTGTCAATAATCTAATTTCAGAGGGCATAGTTAAGATAAATGATATAATAAAAATATAATTTATATTTGGTTATACAATGAAGTTGACTATATCTTATATGAAAATATTACTACATAACTATACTATTGAAGTTCTTGATTTTCTTTGTCTTCCTTTCTTATTTTTTTACTTGCATCATTTCTATAATGAATACACTATACTGAGAATTTAAATGGTAAGATGCATACTTAAAAGTAAGTGGTATGGTATGATGGACACTTAAAAGTTACAACTTATGCAGACATTTAAGATAGTTTTAAGGAAATTTTAGCTGTCAAGATTTCTTTTCTTCCATAGTTAGGAAATTTATTCAGTTAAAAATGATTATGTTTTAGGAGAGTAGTACAGAGTAATAGAGGTTGAATGTTTAATATCTTCATGCTTTTTAAAAAATCAGAACTGACTGAAAACTAAGGAAGAAGGCCTTCTTAAAACTACATTCCTGATGAACCTGGTTACAATTATTTGATTCTTTTATCTTAATTATCTTGGCCACATTGATCCAGCAATGTGCAGTTAAAAAACAGCTTACATAGAATCCCATTATAGCAAAGTGATTAAGAAGTGAGCTATAAAATAGTTTTGTAGACCAAATAGTGGCTCATAGTGACAAGCTTTACTTTATTCCAGATTCTGGACAAAGTAATTCTATGTAACTAGTGTCTTTATTACTGCTCTTTCTGTTTTTCATTCTTTTTAAACATCTGTGTATAGCAGATTTTATTTTTCTTTGTGCATGTGTGTTCATGAACTCTGTGTAAAAGAAAGGTTAAATTTTAATAGTTAATGGATCAAATGTAGAGAATGCACTGTCTAGCTTAGCTCTTATTATTATTACTCTTTCAATAGTACTCTGTGATGTGGAGATAAAATTTAAGTACAAAGCCATCGTTGTAAAAGATAGAGGAATAGGTCAGCAAGGGATGCTGTGTAGAATTTGGACAGCAGTTCTAAGAAGCTAGAGAATTTAAAGCAACTTCTTACAGGGGAGTTTAAAACCCATTAGATAGTATAGTGTAATGGTTAGTATTGAAACAGCTTACTTGCTAGCATCAATTTGATTAAAAACCAACAAATGTGAAAAGCACAATAACCAGAGTTCTAATTATTTCTCTAGCTTAACTGAAATTTTTTAATAGAGAGGTGACTTTGATAGAAAGTTTCAGTTTCATACTCATATAGGCTTATAGAATGTATGAGGGAAAAAAAATGTATGAGGTATCATCTTATTTTTTTGAAACTGTGAAGATGATGAATTTACAAAGTGCCTTATTTTAATTATAGTACTATATATACTAAGTAGGATGAAAAGATTTTAAAGATTTTTTCATGAATATATTGACTTTAGTGTCATTCTGAGATGTTTAAGATCTGTAATTTTCCATCCATTATCTTTCTTTATTTCCTTCAGAATTGTTCTCTATTAGTTTTAAACTCCATGAAGTGTCTTGTGTTAAAAAAAAAGATATTTAATAAGTTACACATTTTAAACTCAAGCTAGGAACTATTTCGATATTTAAAAAAATAATGCAATACAGGGCCCTCGTTTTCAAGGCTTCACTCTTGACCTCTGGATATGGGACACACAAGGTAAGGTACAGTAGCTAAGTTGAACTGTTACATACTTAAATATTTAGCTGTATATTCTGTTAAGAGCATTTACCCACACATGAGCTAACCTAATTATGTCCTGAAAAGTGAAAGTGAAGTTGCTCAATTGTGTCCAACTCTTTGCGACCCCTGTGAACTGTAGCCTAGCAGGCTTCTCTGTCCATGGGATTCTCCTGGCAAGAATACTGGAGTGGGTTGCCATTTCCTTCTCTAGAAGATCTTCCCAACCCAGGGATAGAACCCGGGTCTCCTGCATTGGAGGCAGACGCTTTAACCTCTGAGCCACCAGGGAAGATGATTATGTCCTGAGGTCCCTAGTAAATAATTTAGATTTTTTTTGGGGGGGGGCAAGTTTTAATATAAGGAATGTTGGAAAACATTGTTTTAGGCTGGGAGGACAGAAGTTGTAAATTGATTCTTGAAGTTAAGGTAAAATTTAGCTAGACAGAGAAGAAAAGAATTTTGCAGGCAAAGGAAAGCCGATGAAGAAATAAAGAATTGAGACTGAATATGGACAAGTAATAAAACTGACTTAAAGGAAAATATGATGGATGTTAGAGAATAGTAGTTCAGTTTGACTGTAAGTAGGGGTATGCATAAGGGCCTTGAACATGCAATAGAGGACTGCTAATCTTGATTTCATAGAAAACATGGAATTACTGCTGTGTCCTGGAGCAAAAAACAGTGTTATGAAAGCTGTGGTAAGTCCATCATTGTTATGAAGAATATATTTAAAGGGAGTGGCTAGTTCTGTTCTTAGCTGTGTCACAGTAATCAGTTTTTAAGGTGATACTAATTTAGACTCATACTGTGGCATTGGGAATGAAGGAAGGTGGATAGAGATGAAACAAATCTAATAGGACAAACTAATGTCTTAATGGTCAGGAGATATGAATAAAAATAACAAAGTTTGAGTCCCTGTGGTTCAGAGAGTTGAACCCATATTGCTAAAGGTGAGGGAAAGAAAAGTTGAGCCTCCATGATTTGGAGAGTTGAACCTGTATTGTGAAAAGTGAGGGAAAGAGAAGTTGATTTGCTGATTTGGGGAAAGAAAATGATGTGCTTTTTAGTCTTTTTCTTAAACTTTAAAAAATGTAATTAATTTCCTCCTGTGTCTTTGATTTTCATTTTGGCTTTTATAACTTTTTTTTAGTTGTAATAACTAGTAACTCTAGAGAGATTAAACAACGTATGTGTAAGTGAAAGAGTCTAAGAGTAATTGTGAATCAGATTGCCAAATGGTAGCTTTTAAAGATAGTTCTCTGTTGGTTATGAAGCTGTGTGTGCAAATTTGGCTCTTAAATGATAAAGGCACTGTGGGATATACTACCGAAAACAATAGGGTAGGCAAAATTTTCCGTCAGGACCACTGCCTGTGTTAAGTTGCTGTTAGCTGTAGGAACCTCTACTCCATACCATTTAGGGCTAAAAAGGATGGTTTTCTGATAGAAATACCTAAAAGATCTAAAATAGGTAATAAATATTTTAAAGTTGTTTAAGTTAGTGTGTAACAATGATTGCTATAGTATAAACAAGCCTCTAACATTTAGATGGAGAGTGGAATATGTTTCAGACAGCTTTCCTTTTCTGTCTGCATGCCTCAGCAGTCAGGTGGGAAGTGAAAATGGCCATGGCCACAGCCCTGCAGAGCCTGTGGTTCACAGGGGGTTGACTAGCAGGAAGGAGCATAGAGGTCATGGCTACTATGTATGAAAAGAAAGTGGAATTGATAGCTGGCTTCTTATACAAGCTTCACTGCTTTCACTATTGAGAAGAGTTTTGTTTTCTTGGGAGATTTTTGCAGTATTACCTGCAGAACTTAGTGACCCTAATTAGAGTTAACAACTCAGAGATGGTAATGTGTGTCCTCAGCAAGTGTTTTCTTTCTTTTTTTTTTTTTTTTTAAGCAAGTGTTTTCTTGAAAGATGAGTGAGTGTCTTCCAATTGGTAATGGCTGGCATTTTACTTATAATCATTCATGTTTATTCTGGGTCTCTTTACTTTTGATGGAAATTGATTTATCTTTAAACTATTTTAAGCTCCAAACTCTGCTTGTTTATTTACAGTGAATCTAACATTATAAGCATTTGGAATAATGGGAAAGGCATTCCAGTAGTAGAACACAAAGTAGAGAAAGTTTATGTTCCTGCATTAATTTTTGGACAGCTTTTAACCTCCAGTAACTATGACGATGATGAGAAAAAAGTAACAGGTAAAGTCTAAATGGCTGATCAGAATTTTTATTGAGAAATACTGCTCTCTTAACATAGAAGTCTGTTACTATTTCTATATAAGATATTACAGAAAAGGAAGCTTTTCTAGTTTTGTTGTGAGAAAATCCTTCTTAGAATTAATGTCTATAAAAACTATCATGTATTAGTGTTGTCTTGATCATAGTCTGATAGACACTTAACTCGCAGCACATCGACTTCTGCTAGAGCCCCTGGAGCTCTGTCTGACCCGGCCGATGGTTTGGGTTTTGAATTGGAGTACTGGTGAAAGTAAGATGCATGTGACCCTGTATCTGTCAATTTGCTTTTACATAAGCACTGTGTCTTTTGGTATCAATTAAATTACTTCTAAACCATTTTCTTTGAGTCAGGATTGAAAGTCTAGACTCTATAGAGTTGAAAGTGCTTTGACCATAGCCAGTTGTTTTTCTACTTATTTACATTTCCTAAAAGATGATTTTTTTTCCAAAACCAAAGTTCCAGGAAGTTATATAGATTAGAGTTTTGTACTAGAAGTGACTGTGATAGAAAGCTCAGATTCATACTCACATAGACTTACTGGATTGTTTGAAGATACAGTGCTTAATTTTTTTTTTAATTGTTATGAAGATAATCTACAAAATGTGTATTTTAATTATATTACTGTATGTGCTAAATCTTAATTATGTTTCTTTAAATGAAAAATCTAAATATACTTTGAAATATTCAATCAATGATTAAAATAATAAGTGGAAGCTATTTTGCAGTAGACCTGCCCTATGGTAGGTGAGTTAACAAAGTCCCTTTAAAATTGTTTTCATTAAACCTTTCACATTTAATTGTTCTTACAGGTGGTCGCAATGGTTATGGTGCAAAACTTTGTAATATTTTCAGTACAAAGTTTACAGTAGAAACTGCTTGCAAAGAATATAAACATAGTTTTAAGCAGGTATGATAGAAATGTGACTAATTCTTTTTTTAAGAATAATCATGTTTGTTGCTTTGCCAAGGTAATACCTATATAATACCTTAGATACCTATATAACTTATTTTTTTAAGCATTAAGCAAATCATCAGAGTAAAAAGGCTACAGAATGCCTGGGAGATTTTACATAAATCTGTTTCCCTCCCATGCCTTTAAAACAAAATGCTTTATTTGACAGACTTTTCCTTTAACCTCTTTAAGCAATAGGGAAAATGTCTTGAACCTCACAGTCTAATTGAAATGCACCAGCTTAGCATGTTTGAAAGTTTCCTTGTTGATTGATCATTTATATTTCAAATTTTTATATTTCACTTCTGTAGACCTTTGAAAATTTTATGTAAGCTAAAATAATTTTGTCAGAAAAGCATTGTACCTTTTTATTTTTGTATAATTCTTTATGGTCATTTGTAGATTTTGAAAGATTTAACTAACAATATATAAAGCTGTTCAGTTGATTTTGCTTATTTTCAGTATGAGGTTGTTATAATAGTTTTATCTAAAATGTCTTCATTTATAGTATAGTTTTAAAGATTGGTTTGTTGTGAAAGTTGGAAAATGGTTCTTGTTGTGGTAAATGAATGTATTTCATTAGCTGAGTCTTTATGTATTATCTAATATAGAAGCACAATAGAAATATTTAAATATTCTCTTAAAGACATGGATGAATAATATGATGAAGACTTCTGAAGCCAAAATTAAACATTTTGATGGTGAAGATTACACATGTATAACATTCCAACCAGATCTGTCCAAATTTAAGATGGAGAAACTTGACAGGGATATTGTGGCTCTCATGACCAGAAGAGCTTATGATTTGGCTGGTTCCTGCAAGGGAGTCAAGGTCATGTTTAATGGAAAGAAGTTGCCCGTAAGTGTCTTCTAAAATAGCTCATGCTTTATTAATTTGTAGACAGCTTATAGTTAGATCTTGCTTTTTAAATTGTTAATCTCTTTTAACAAGTGTGTTTAGATGATTGACATTTAAAGTAATTATTGATACATTTGGATTAAAGCTTAACATCTTGTTATATGTTGATTTATTGTGTTTGTTCTTGGTTACTTATTTCCTTGTATCCTGCCTTCTTTGGTTTTAATTCAGCATTTAAAAAAAAAATGATTTCACTTTATCTTTTCTATTTACTTATTATGTGTGTGTGCATGTTCTCAGTTGCTCAGTCATATCTGACTCTTTGAGGCCCCATGGACTGTAGCCTGCCAGGCTCCTCTGTCCATGGGGTTTTTCAGGCAAGAATACTGGAGTGGCTTGCCATTTCCTTCTCCAGGAGATCTTCCCAACCCAGGGATTGAATCCACGTCTCCTGCATTGATTGGCAGGCAAATTTTTAACACTGTGCCCCCTAAGAATCCTCTTTACTTATTATTCTTATTTTTAAAACTTATTTAGTGATTGCCTTAGGGTTTATAATACTCATTTGTAGGTAATTTGAGTCCACCTTGATTTGTCACTTGGTGTGTAAAAGAGTTGGACACGACTGAGCGACTGAACTGCACTGTAGAGCAAAACCTTTATAGCAGTGTATCCCCAGCTCCTTCCTGCCCCTGTGCCCTTTTCATCATACATTTCGCTTTGGCATGTTCTCTAAACAACAGAAGAGAGAGAATGAGGAGGAAGAAATATTTGAAAAAGTTATGGCAGAAATATTTGAACAGTGAAGTTCATTGATTTTTTTTTTTTTTAACTGTGTCAAGTTTCTGACTTGATGTTGCTACTGCTTTAAGCAGTCAGTTATACTTTAGAGCAATAAAAAATAGAGTTATAGTTTACCTTCATTTATTCCATCTCCAGTGCTCTTAATTTCTTGGTGTAGGTCTAAGTTTCTGACCTATTTTATATTCCTTCTGGCTGGAGATTTTTCTTTAACATTTATTTCCTGTGGATACCTTTGCTGACAATAGTTTCCCTCAGTTTATGTTTTTCTGAGAGAGTTTTTTCCTTCACTTGAAAGGATACAGAGTTTCACTGAGTATAGAATTATAGTCAATAGTTGTTTTTTTTTTCAGCACTTAAAAATGTTACTTTGTTGTCTTCCTGCTTGCATGGCGTCTGCTGTAATTCATATCCTCCTTGCTCTGTTGGTAAGAGATTTCTTTTTCCTCTGCCTGCCTTGAAGATTTTCTATTTGTCTTTGTTTTTTTGAGTATGATATGCTCAGTTGTATATATAGGGTTTTTTGTTGGTTTTGGATTTTCTTTTTGGTACTTAATTCTGTTTGGCGTCTCCTGAGCTTATTGGATCTGTTGTTTGGTGTCTGTCACTAATTTTGGAAAAATTTTGGCTGTTATTAACCTGCTGTTCTTCCTTTTCCTTCTGGGAGTCTAATTATGCATAAATTGTAGGACCCATGCTCTTGGATGTTTTACTCTGCTTTATTCACTCTGTTTTCTCTTTGAGTTTCAGTTTGTTTGATTTCTGTTGCTGCATTTTCAAGTTCATTGACTTTTTTGCCTCTACTGTGTAAAGTTTACTGCTGAGCCTGCCAAAGGCATTCTTCATTATCTTCTGCTTTTCTTGATTTCTAGCATTAGCATTTGATTCATTCTTAAAGGTTCTGTCTCTCTGCTGAAGTTGCACATTAGACAATATGCAACTTCCACAAGAGACTTTAACCTATTAGCCGTTGTTGTTCAGTTGCTAAGTTGTGTCTGACTCTTTGTGACTCCATGCACTGCAGCATGTCAGGCTTCCCTGTCCTTCACTGTCTCCCGCACTTTGCTCAGACTCACGTCCATTGAGTCAGAGATGCCATCCAACCATCTCGTCCTCAGTCCCCTTCCTTCTCTTCTTGCCATCAATCTTTCCCCACATCAGGGTCTTTTCTAATGATTTGGCTCTTTGC
The DNA here is from genome assembly GCF_910594005.1 of Cervus elaphus. Lineage (NCBI taxonomy): Eukaryota > Metazoa > Chordata > Mammalia > Artiodactyla > Cervidae > Cervus > Cervus elaphus. The sequence goes on from NC_057846.1 coordinate 46,987,460, forward strand.
ATCAGGTAGCCAAAGTCCTATCTGATAGTTAAAACATCTGCGACATACCTAAGTTCTGGTGATTGATTTGTCTTTTCAGACTGTGTTTTCCCCTTGCCTTTTGGCATACCTTGTGAGATTCTGTTGAACACCAGCTGTGTTGCATAGCATAGTGAATACGTGAATAGGCTTTCGTGTGAGGATTTATGTTAATCTGTACAGGGAGTGGGCGGTGTTTGCAGGCTGTGGTTGCTGCGTTACTAGTGTTGAGGTCTGCTGTTGCTGTGGGCACTTCAGATTCTGTTGTCCTTTCTCTATGCACTGGGGCTTGCCTTGGAGCTGCTGCTCCAGGAGGGTCTCTTGCAGCTCTTCCAGCTGGAAACCACTGTTACAATTGGAGGCCTGCTAGCCTGGGTATAGGTTGTGGGAGACCCCATGTCTGATTAGTCTCAGGCTTTGGAATGCTTGGGGCCTGTGTCTCGGGGTTTGGCCTTCACAGGAGTGTCTACGCCTCCTCTTGAGGTGGAGCCGTTCCCTTTGTCCTCTGTTCTCTGGTTGCATCAGGTCACACCAGTGATCTCCTTCTGTGTCCTTCAGGTTCCCTACCCTGCAGAATAAGCCTTTTTAAGATGCGAATGGGATGGGCATAGGAGGGGTGGGACTGGGCGGAAGTACTTTATCCCAGCTCTGGTGATATTTCACCACTGCTTTCCAGCAGTGTCCTTCCCGCTGTGAAGTAAGCTGTTCTTTTTTTTTTGATGAGTGAAGTGTCTGGGTTGAATTCCTAGTGGCTGCCGTTCTCTACCTGGCCCCATGAGGGTCACTTTTCTAAATTCTTTCTGATCTACCCTGTGAGGAAACACCTGTGAAAGACTGGGAACCCCTCTGACCACAGCCTTCAGGTGCTTCTCACGCTCACTAGTCCACACTCGTCTGTGGAAAGAGGTTCATCAGAAGCTCTGGTTCCAGGTTCCCGTGGGTTTATGCCATACCAAGCAGCTTCTGCCCAGATAAGACAAAAATTTAGGTTCTGCTCTCCCTCCAAACACCAGCTCTCTTCAGATTTTGGATGCTCAGCTGTCCTGTGATCTCAGGTTTTTGAAGATGCATAGAAAATTTGTTGTTTAATCAGCTGTTTTCTTATAAAGGAGAAGAAAACGTCTTCTTTGAGCCTTCCCTTCTACATGTCTGAACTGGCTGGTGTTCACCTAGTTCAGCTGCCAGTGCAAGAGGAATTGTTCATTGTTTTTGTTTTCTAAATTTTAGGTAAATGGATTTCGCAGTTATGTAGATCTTTATGTGAAAGACAAATTGGATGAAACTGGAGTGGCCCTAAAAGTTATTCATGAACTTGCAAATGAAAGATGGGATGTTTGTCTCACATTGAGTGAAAAAGGATTCCAGCAAATCAGCTTTGTAAATAGCATTGCAACAACAAAAGTAAGTAAACTAATTCTTTGTTTCCAAATCAGTTGTTGAACAGTCTTCATTAAAAACAAGATAAAACAACAAAAAAATCCCTCCACCCTGCTTTTGAGAAATCAAAATTGACTTATGAAAATAAAAGTATATTTTCTATGAAATATCTGTCTTACTATTTATTTAAGCATCCATTGAAAAATAAATTTACATGATTAGAGCTTATAGTTGAATACATTTGTATTTTACAGAATTTAGAATGATAACAAATTCCTTGTTCTGTGTTCTGAGTTTTGAGTGTAAAAGAACAAATAATAAGAAATGAGTCTGTTTTGGAATCACATCATGAAATGCCTTATCTCTTGTTCTAAGGAGTTTGAACCCTTTTTGTAGGCTTTTAAATTTCCAAATCAAATGAAATTCTTCTCATCTATAGGCATTTATCCATTGACCATAATGAAATATTGGGCAATATAAGTGTGTATTTTGGAATAAAGCCATGAGCTATCACTTTGTCACTCTTGTTCAAGTTTGAACTTATTTTTTATAATCTAGCATCACTTTTTCTAGTCAACAGAAATCCTGTTAGATTTGATTGCATTTTATTATGTGTAATAGAAACGTAGTATGCAGTGGTTTGTAGACATGTGAAGGTTTTACTTTTCCTCTTCTGGGGACTGATGGTAGGCAGTCTTAGTCTGGTTCTGTGACCTTACAGTGTCCACAGGGTCCTGTCCTCTTCCTGGCTTTCTTTTCTGCCTCTCTTAGCATGTGGCTTTCATTTTCATGCCTTTAATATGTCTGCTGCACCCTTCCAAGTCCTAAGGAGAGAATTAATTAAGTTGGACAAATTCATATGTGAATTAAATCTCTCCGCTTTTTTCAGGAATGCAGTAGTTTTCCTGGAAACCCCATCCAGTAGACCTCTGCTAGCATCTCTGGCTAGAACTGGGTCAAGTGACTACCTGTAGCTGCAAGGGAGTCTAGATTGGTAAATCTTTGTAACTGGACATGTTGCCAGTTAAAAACAGTTGGATTTGTCTATAATGTGAAAGGGAAGAATGGGTATTGAATAGACAACTGTTGATGGCTACCATGGTCCCTTAGTGGCAATCTTGTGAGTGTCATTGCTACCACCAGGCCAGTGTTCATTCTCACTTCCGTGTCTCTTTTTGATTGTTTTCACTTTGTGGGGAGTTTATATAGAGTTGCTAATTAGCTCTGTGGCCAAAAAGACTATGTTTTAAATCCGAACTCTTTCCTTCTGAGACTTACCATATTACCTCTGGTATATAGGGTGAGTAATATAGTCATACTAACTTTAAAAAGTTATGTTGAAGATTAAATGCTCATTCTAGAAAAATATGAATGTATGAATGTTACTGTTTTGCTGCCTTAATTATAGAAGATTTTGTATTCTGTCCCCCGCCCCCCCCCTTTAGGGTGGACGGCATGTGGATTATGTAGTAGACCAAGTTGTTGGTAAACTGATTGAAGTAGTTAAGAAAAAGAACAAAGCTGGTGTGTCAGTGAAACCATTTCAAGTAAGTGATGTTTTATATATTCTGTTTAATTGTTAAGTAATATCGATTCTGATATTGACCTTTTTTTGGATGTTTTCAACAGGTAAAAAATCATATATGGGTTTTTATTAACTGCCTTATTGAAAATCCAACTTTTGATTCTCAAACTAAGGAAAACATGACTTTGCAGCCCAAAAGTTTTGGATCCAAATGCCAACTATCAGAAAAATTTTTTAAAGCAGTGAGTAAAATGTATATTACTTTTCAGTGTTTTTTGTTTAATTTAGAGTTAATTAAATAGTTTTTTTGATTTATTTATTCTAATTATTCTGATTAGTTTGTTATTTTAACTGCAGATACAGGCATATTTATACTAAAAACTAAAATGCTTGATTCTGAAAACTTCAAAGGTTAGATAGTGTTTCATAAAACAGTTGATTATTTTGCCAAGCTTTAAAGTAGGAAATCATGTAATTAATTATGTTTTAGTTTGCATTGGTCTTTATAAAGCCAGTTTTGCCTCTAAAAAATGTACAGGTCCTCACAGGACTCCTGTCTTCATCTTTTCCATTCCTTTCAAATTCATCTACTGATTTTGTAGATGTAACTTAAAAAAATTATGGTAACATATGCATAACATAAAATTTACCATATTCTACATACTTTTTTTTTTTTTCATTTTACTTAGCACATATTTATTTAGGCTGCCTTAACCTTTCTGAAACAAGATGAGACTATAAATAGTCTTAGATTTATAACTGAGCCTTGTGGCTGCTAATAATTTCTTATAGTCATTTTTGTGTAAGATTTGCCTCAGTTCTCCTGTTCACCAGTGCCACCAAACATATATTAAGTGCCTTTATGTTTGCTCTGGGAATGTAAAGATGAATAAATTACAGCCCCTCCTCTTTGGCAGTTTATAGTTTTTTGGAGGAATATTGTGTAATATTGCAATAGAGATAACATATTTGTCAAATTTTGGTATTGGAATTTCAAAGGTAGGGTCTCACAAACAAAAACAAAAGTTGATTTTTAGGTTTAGCTAAAGGCCTATAGAATAGTACTTTTGGGTCTGATCATAATGAATTCTGAATACCGATGACCCAATGCTAATCATTTCCCAAATTTCTGCCCTCTTAACAGTTGTTCTTTTTATAAAGTAATTTGATTTTAGTTTTTATACTTTTTCATTTTTGGCAAAGGAAGTTTAGATTTGATAACATAGTTCACTTCTTTTTATATTTGAAACATTCCAGAAAACTATTTCATACACCTAAAATCAAACTACCCACATAGATGAAAAATAAATAACTCAAACTTGGAGATGCTTTACTTTTTCGGGGGAGTGGCGTTTGACATCTTATCACCCGTTAACTCACTGCAGAATGACACATATGTATAATGTTAAAATCCTTACTACTAAGCTCTTTAAAAAATAAGGACTATTCATAAGTTCTTGAGTTTATCCTGATATTCCCTTCATGTTAATATTTTTTTGTCGTAGTGAATTCCAGATTCATGTTTTTGTGTTGAAGGATATCAGAAATGTCAGTGTCTATAATTTCCCAGGTAGTAAATTCATAGGTGGATCAGCCTTTACTGTGTTCATTGTAACAAAACTAACTTGTAACAAAAGCTGTGTACATTTCTTATGGAGTTTATTCTAATAAAATTTTTTTCATATGTAGTGAAGTTGCCTTTTTCTCATGTGTTAACATTTCAGTATAATCGGTCATGGTGAATAGTTGCCTGGATTAATTTACTGTAATTAGAATAATTTACCAGCATATATCATTATTATTATCATTTTGCCTTACAACTGCCCAGATTCCAAGTATTACATTAATTTTAGCTAAGTCTGTGAACTTCTTGCTTGCTTCTTTGATTTTTAGGCCTCTAACTGTGGCATTGTGGAAAGTATCCTGAACTGGGTGAAATTTAAGGCTCAGACACAGCTGAACAAGAAGTGTTCATCAGTAAAGTACAGTAAAATCAAAGGTATTCCCAAATTGGATGATGCTAATGATGCTGGTAAGATTCAGTTTTTGTTCGGTTTTTAGATTTTGATTTAAGTTTTTATTCAGGTATAGACTGTTTTAATTTTCCACATATATAGGATTTTATTTTCAGAGGATAAATTTCACTAAAATTGTCACATATCATACATGTTACAATTTTGGGGGGATAAAGCTTCAATAAAATATACCTCATTTTTACATTATACTGAGCATAAGATGACTCTTTACAGTGTTTTATTATCACTGTGATTGTTAATTTTTTGGTTTCATGTTTTCCATTGGTAAAATTGAGAAATTTGGAATATGTATCATTACTAATTTCTCTTAGGTGGCAAACATTCCCTGGAGTGCACACTGATCCTGACAGAAGGAGACTCTGCCAAGTCCCTGGCTGTGTCTGGGTTAGGTGTGATTGGGAGGGACAGATACGGGGTCTTTCCCCTCAGGGGAAAGATTCTTAACGTGCGGGAAGCTTCTCACAAACAGGTGTGTATCTACATATGTACCCACATGTGTGTATGACAATTTATTACTTTAACTAAAATTGTTGCCTTTTTGTGTGTCAATTCTGACTCCTCTTTTGTATATTTTGACACTTTAAAATACTTCCAATTCTTTTCATTTTTGCACAGATCATGGAAAATGCAGAAATAAACAATATTATCAAAATAGTTGGTCTACAGTATAAGAAAAGTTATGATGATGCAGAATCTCTGAAAACTTTACGCTACGGAAAGATTATGATTATGACTGATCAGGTTGGTTAAAAGTTGCCACATACTAAAACATCTCTTTTTCAGAATGTCCTTTGGATATTTATTTCATGGGATTTGTTCCAACATAGTAAATTGAAAATGATTACACTTCACAGGGGAAAAATATTGTTAATGGCAAGGTTTGTATGAAGTACATTTTACATTATCTAATTTATGGTAGCCACCTTTTTGGTTAGTTATTTTAAAATGTTTTTAAATTCAGTAAATATGGAAAGAGTAGAACACACTGTAGTATTATGTTAAAGCTTGCCTGTAAACAGGAAGGAAATGGTGAAATTTGTAAGCAAGAAAGGTTAATCAATAGGAAAATGGCTAATATTTGTTTATGATAGCATGATTTGGGATGCACAAAAAACTAGGAGGATTTGAATAGTAAAATGGCAGTACTTAGGCAAGAACTATAAAACTGAAGAGTTTCGTATGCTACCCTGGTGGCTCAGATGGTAAAGAATCCTCAGGTGGGAGACCTGAGTTCGATCCCTGGGTTGGGAAGATCCCCTGGGAGAGGGCATGGCAACCCACTCCAGTATTCTTGCCTGGAGAATACCCATGGGCAGAGGAGCCTGGTGGGCTACAGTTCATGGGGTTGCAAAGAGTTGGACATGACCGAGTGACTAAGCATACACATAAAATTGAAGAGTTTCATATGCATCCAACTGCTTGTGTCTCAAGTACTCTAACTGAAAGCATTTGTAGGAAAATCTGCAACTGAGAAGCTGCTGTGTAGTTTTAAGCAGAAATGTATCAGTTTTTATGTTAAGAGAAGACTTGTGAATACTTGTATTCCATAGGTTTCTCCTTTCAGTGAAGTGGCATTGTAACTGTGTTCCTTGTATTTCTGTCTTCTCGTGAAATCTGGGAAAACTATAAAAAAGATAATGGTAGTATGTTTTATAGTGACAGAAAGATTCAGTCTATCACATAGCTATATTCTTTGTTTGAATTTTAAGAAAGAAATTCTTTAATCATCCCAAGAATAATCTCTTCTGTTTTGTACAGTGCAGTTCTAAAATTTGAGTGGAATTTTGCCTCATTGCTGCATTCATATATTTAAATTTTTGATTATGTAAGTAATTATATTTCATAAAATTATCATGACATTCTTTACTGATACTTATTTAGGATCAAGATGGTTCTCACATAAAAGGCCTGCTTATTAATTTCATCCATCACAATTGGCCATCACTTTTGAAGCATGGTTTTCTTGAAGAGTTCATTACCCCTATTGTAAAGGTACTATTTACATTAATGTACTTTTATACTATGGTCTTAAGTAGTAGCAGAAAAACTAATTTTTTTTATTATTCATTTAAGGCTAGCAAAAATAAGCAGGAACTTTCCTTCTACAGTATTCCTGAATTTGATGAGTGGAAAAAACATATAGAAAACCAGAAAGCCTGGAAAATAAAATACTACAAAGGTCTGTATTCTAAAACATTAAAATTTTGTGAACTTAACTATTGACATAAATTTCCTGTTAAGAGAGCATTATAAAATATTTTGAAAGTTTATCTCTTTTAGCTTTCAAAAACAACTATTGCTGATTTTTAAAGGGTTATTATGGAAAACTTATGTAAGTGGAGAGAATAGTTTAATGGGCTTCCCGTGTACTTAAGTGCCATCATTTCATGGACAGTCTTGTTTCATCTGAACTTCTCATTGCCACCCCATTAGTTTGAAATATTAGGTTGGTGCAAAAGTAATTGCAGTTTTCCTTTGTTGAACTTTGTCATTTGATATTGGAATACGTTCTTAAATGTGGTTATATTATACATCATTTTACTGTGCATTTCTTGCTATGTGTTCTTTTTGTTAATGACTTATTGCTTGTTATTTATTATACATTTATTTTGGACTGTGGAAATGATGTTAGACAAAAAGCAAATTTGAGCAGTTTTGTTATTCAGGTTCAAATGGGTTGTAAAGCAGTGGTGACAACTTGTAACATCAACAACACATTTGGCCCAGGAACTACTAACAAACATACAGTGCAGCTGTGGTTCAAGAAGTTGTGCAAAGGAGACAAGAGCCTTGACGATGAGGAGTGCAGTGGCCAGCCATTGGAAGGTGACAGTGACCAACTGAGAGCCATCTCGGAAGCTGATTTTCTTACAGCTACACAAGAAGTTGCTGAAGAACTCAACGTTGACCATTCTATGGTCATTTGGCATTAGAAGCAAATTGGAAAGGTGAACAAAGCTCGATAAGTATGTGCCTCATGAGCTGAACAAAAATTTTAAATATCATCATTTTGAAGTCTTCTCTTGTGCTATGCAATAAGAACTAACCATTTCTTGATTGGGTTGTGATGTGTGATGAAAAGTGGATTTTATATGACAACCAGCGATGATCAGCTCAGTGGTTGGTCTAAGAAGAGGGTTCAAAGCACTTCCCAAAGCCAGACCTGCACCAACAAAAACATGGTCACTGTTTGGTGGTCTGCTGCCCATCTCATTCATTACAGCTTTCTGAATCCTGAAGAAACCATTACATCTGAGAAGTATGCTCAGCGGGTTGATAAGATGCATCAAAAACTGCAGTGCCAGCAGTATTGGTCAACAGAATGGGCCCAGTTCTCCACGACAGTGCCCAACCATTGTCACGGAACCAGCGCTTCAAAAGTTGAACAAATTGGGCTATGAAGTTTAACCTCACCCACCATATTCGCCTGACTTCTCACCAATTAACTACCACTTCTTCAAGCATCTCGACAACTTTTTGCAGGGAAACTGCTTCCACAAGTAGGAGGCAGAAAATGCTTCCTAAGAGCTTGTTGATTCCTGAAGCACCAATTTTACGCTACAAGAATAAATAAGCATTTCTTGTTGGCAAAACTGTGTTGACTGTCCTGGTTCCTATTTTGATTAATAAAGATGTGTTTGAGCCTAATTATAATGATTTAAAATTCTTGGTCTAAAACCTCAGTTACTTTTGTACCCACCTAATAACTTCCAGGCATTAATAATATAGTTAATTTCTATAATACTTTAGTATGTATTTCTAAAAGAATTTTTTGTTGCCCATCTTACCATTATCATACCTTTCTTTAATAACCTTAAATGTTCAATCTGTTAAAATTCTCCTGACTATATTAAAAATGTTCATTTATATATATATACTTTTGAATCAGGATCCAAACAGAGCCCACACATTGCATTTGGTTGATAGGTCTATTAAATCTTATTATATTGTTTTTCTGTTTTCCATGTAATTTATTTGTTTAAAATGTTGGATAGTTTGACCTGTTTCATTTCCCACATTCTGGATTTTGTTAATCATTTCTACAGCTCTTTTTTTTTTTTTTTTTTTTGGAGAGAACATTTAATGTCTATTCTAAGTAATTTTCACTATATGCAGTATGGTATTATTAACTACAGGCATTATGCTGTAATTAGATTCCCCAGAATTTATTCATTTCGTAACTGAAAGTTTGTACTTTTGACTGACATCTCTCAATTTCCCTCTCCCCTCAGCCCCTGGTAACCACTATTCTACTCTGTGTTACTATGAGTTTGACTTTTTGTTTTTTTAGATTCCACATATAAGTGAGATCATATAGTATTTGTCTTTTTCTTTCTGTATGGCTTATTTTTACTTTCGTTTTAAAACTTATGCAGGGTTGGGTACCAGTACAGCTAAGGAAGCCAAGGAATATTTTGCTGATATGGAAAGGCACCGTATCCTATTTAGATATGCTGGTCCTGAAGATGATGCTGCCATTACCTTGGTAACAAAGTTAATTAAGAAATCTCTCTAGACTGGGGGTTGGGAATGAGTTGAGAGAGAGTAGCATTGACGCTGGAGAAGGCACTGGCACCCACTCCAGTCCTCTCGCCTGGAGAATCCCAGGGCCGGGGGAGCCTGGTGGGCTGCAGACCATGGGGTAGCTAAGAGTCGGACACGACTGAGCGACTTCACTTTCACGCATTGGAGAAGGAAATGGCAACCCATTCCAGTATTCTTGCCTGGAGAATCCCAGGGATGGGGGATCCTGGTGGGCTGCCCTCTACAGGGTTGCACAGAATCGGACACGACTGTGGCGGCTTAGCAGCAGCAGCGTTGACATACATATACTACCACGTGTCAGCGAGCTCGCTGCTGTAGGGCACGGGAAGCCCAGTTCCTGCTCTGTGACGCCCTCGAGGGGTGGGAACGGGGAAGGGAGGGAGGCTCCAGAGGGAGGGCGTATTGTATACTTATGGCTGATTCATGTTGTTGTACAGCAGAAGCAATTAAACTCCAATTAAAAATTAAAAAAGAAATCTCTCCCAATATCATTTTCCTCTGTCTGCCATCCTTCCCTTCCCTGTCTTGGTTTGCTGGGGTATGTCTCTCTTTAATTCGAAGCCCAACCTAGTTAATCTTTGTGTCATTCCCCATCACCTCAGATTATGCTCTGCTTTCATAGTTCTTTAATTCAGAGACTTCTATTCAAATGCATTTTTGATAAAAGAGTATTGGAAAAGACTTTATAATTTCCCAGAAATTAATAGTTATTTGCTTTTATAAATTTTAATTCTAGAGTGAAATTAATTTCTTTTTAATGTGTGAAATTATCTGGAATTTTTCAGGCATTCAGTAAGAAGAAGATCGATGACAGAAAAGAATGGTTAACGAACTTTATGGAAGATCGGAGACAGCGTAGGTTACATGGCTTACCAGAGGTTAGTCATAAAGAGCTGTGATCTGGGGGAAGAAAGAGAAAGGCTAAAAATCCATGTAGTAATAATGACGTAATTGCTATGTGACTTTTCCCTTAGCAATTCTTATATGGTACAGCAACCAAGCATTTGACCTATAATGATTTTATCAACAAAGAATTGATTCTCTTCTCAAACTCAGACAATGAAAGATCTATACCATCTCTTGTTGATGGTAAGTAGTGTTTGTTTAAGAAGCTTTTTTGTTTTTGAATGTTATTGAGTGTATTTTAATTTCATGTATTTTAACCCATCCTTATAATAATTTTAAAAAAAATTATAAAGTTGCTTTTGAGATGTTTTAGAAGTTTTGAAATATTTTGTATTCTTTAAATCTTAAGCCCTTTTTGAGTTTCTAAAGAAAATTATTAATAGCTTGCAAATTTTTAAAGTTTTAGCTCCAAATTATTGGAGACTTTTTTGATAAGTTCTAGAGTATTTATCAGACCAAATTTTAAAAGCACCTTTACCTCCTCAGTACCCAGAGCCTCCCATCCAAGTACTAGCCAGGCCCAACCCTACTTAGTTTTCAAGATCAGACAAGATAAATCTCATTCAGGGTGGTATGGCTGTAGACCTCAGTACCCAAAATCTAATGCTTTAACTTACTTAATGTGACAAAAAAATTAAACTGCTACCCAGTAGTTGGAACAGATTTTAATCCTTTATCTAGAGCTTTTTGATTTTATAACTTTTAAAAAGTTGGTTCATCTTTATGTCCCTTGGTTTTTCAACTAAAACAGATGGTTTTATAATCTATCTAGTTTTAGCTTTAAGTTATACCCAGTCTCCAAAGTCTTCGCTAGAAATTGCAGTCTAAATTGGTCTCTGGTGCTGTAAACTTCTATGCCAGTAGTTGTGTGCCTCTTATTTTACTTATGTTAATTTTGCCTCCTCAATTAGGTTATAAAATTCTCAAGAAAAGTGGCCATATTTTGTTATCCTTTTGCTTCTTCTATGCTCTGGGCCCATGGTGATGATGATAGCTAGTATATACTGAAAAGTTTATTACTGGGCTCCTTGGTCTAGAGCAGGAAAAATGATCAGGAAGTAGAGTGCTTTGCTTACATTATCTCATGTAATCGTTATGGTCACCTTATTAAGAAGGTAATTATGTTACACTGAGACTTAATGGTTTAGTAAGTTGTAGAAAGTCATGGCCAAGTCGAGAAGAGTATCCAGATTAGTGAGATTCTAAAGCCTGCATTCTTAATTACCAGAACATATCTCTTCTTTATAAGAGCATTCCAGATTTAGGGTATTCTAATAATAGTTTTTAGGCTATTTGATGACTCTCTGATACTTTCATCACAACTGGCATTTTGGGAATATGAGTGTTTGGAAGCTCCTGTGAAAGGAATTTGGTGCCACTCAGCAGTTCTTTAAGACTAGAAGGGGTCTTTCAATTGGTTCTTCACTTTTAGAATAGCTTAAGATGGTATAAAATATGTTAGTAGGTACTCATTTTGTTACAGAGTCTCAGCAATTTTAGTGATTTTTAGTAAGCAGACTATATATTTGCTTTTTTTCTCTTGAATATATAGAACATTGTTGTCACATTGTTGTCACATATAAAGAAACATTGCAACTCAATCTTGAGTAATATTTTTTTTTATTGAGTAATATTTTTTTTTGAGTGATATTTTTAAAAGAGGGTTTTTCTTTTTAAAACCAGGTTTTAAACCAGGTCAGCGAAAAGTTTTATTTACTTGTTTCAAGAGGAATGATAAACGTGAAGTGAAAGTTGCACAGTTGGCTGGGTCTGTGGCCGAGATGTCTGCTTATCATCACGGAGAAGTAAGCCAGCATGGAGACTGGAATTAATTGGGAGCTACACTTACTGGCATGAAGAATGATAGTAGGATAATTCAGCATAATCAAGTGGTTTTTCTTTTATGAGGTCTTTGGAAATGTTAAAGAATTGAGGATTTGTGTTTTAATAAAAATGAGATTCATGGAGGAACTTTGTGAATGTATTCTGTGTCTGTTCTGCAGCAAGCATTGATGATGACTATTGTGAACTTGGCTCAGAACTTTGTGGGGAGCAACAACATCAACTTGCTTCAGCCTATTGGTCAGTTTGGAACTCGGCTTCATGGGGGCAAAGATGCTGCAAGCCCTCGTTATATTTTCACAATGTTGAGGTAATGATTTGCAGATATAATGGCATAAATACTATTTGAAGGTTATTGGAACTAACAAAATGTGTAATAGAAGTGTAACTATGGAGAAAGAGCCATGTTTCCTGGTGGCTCAGACGGTAAAAGTGTCTGCCTACAATGTGGGAGACCTGGGTTCAATCCCTGGGTTGGGAAGATCCCCCCCTGGAGAAGGAAATGGCAACCCACTCCAGTATTCTTGCCTGGAAAATCCCATGGGTGGATGGAGGAGCCTGGTAGGCTACAGTCTATGGGGTCGCAAAGAGTCGGACACGACTGAGCATCTTAACTAACTTAACTATGGAGAGAGAAGCTTGAGTGTTATGTTCAGGGTGAGTGTTCCAAAGTATTTGATCACATACAGAATGAAATATGTTGATCTTGGTTTTTATGAATTATTGGTGAAGCCAGTCCTAATGAATGTAAGGATTTTTCTGATCTAACAATTTAGGCTGAAAGTGGGTTTTGTGGTTTAGTCAGAATAAGAGGAAATCCTTACCAGGTTATATAACAATATGAAGAATTTAGGCAGGTTAGTCAGTAAGTAATATAAGTAAAACAGGGCCATTTTATTCTGGCTTTGTGCCTGAGAGAAATACATTTGGTAATAAGGTCAAGTAAATTTTATTGTCAAGTTTAAGCACTTGTGCTGAAAAATTGATGCTTTTGAACTGTGGTGTTGGAGAAGACTCTTGAGAGTCCCTTTGACTGTAAGGAGATCCAGCCAGTCCATCCTAAAGGAAATCAGTCCTGGGTGTTCATTGGAAGGACTGGTGTTGAAGCTGAAACTCCAATACTTTGGCCACCTCATGCGAAGAGTTGACTCATTGTAAAAGACTCGGATGCTGGGAGGGATTGGGGGCAGGAGGAGGAGGGGACGACAGAGGATGAGATGGCTGGATGGCATCACTGACTCGATGGACATGAGTTTGAGTAAACTCTGGGAGTTGGTGATGGACAGGGAGGCCTGGCGTGCTGCGATTCATGGGGTCGCAAAGAGTCGGACACGACTGAGCAACTGAACTGAACCAAAATTTTTAAATGCATTCTCTTAAAAGATTTCTGACATGTCAAGTAATTTACATATAAAGTTTTTTTTTTTCTCAAACCGTGACATTGATGCATGTTTCTCTTTTTCCTTTTATTAGCACTTTAGCAAGACTGCTTTTTCCTGCTGTGGATGACAACTTGCTTAAATTCCTTTATGACGATAATCAGCGTGTGGAGCCTGAGTGGTATATCCCCATAATCCCCATGGTTTTAATAAACGGTGCTGAAGGCATTGGCACAGGGTGGGCTTGTAAGCTGCCCAACTACGATGCCAGAGAGATCGTGAACAATGTCAGGCGCATGCTCGATGGCCTGGATCCTCATCCCATGGTAATGGTGTAGAATTTACTGCTTATATTGTTGTTTTTTTTTGTATTTAACGAATGATATTGTGTGAACTATGAAGTCATTAATTTTAGAAAAGTAATGGAACCATTTTCATTTAGAACATATTTTAGACAGTAAGGACCTTGTTAGTGTATAACTTGATATGTGCTTATAGTAAAAGATAAAAGTTTGCAAAAAGCCTGCAGATAAGGCTTATAGGGAGAAACTGTTTATTAAAATTTTAATGTAAAAGTATTTCAGGCTTTTTTCAAACTTTCAAATGTCTAAATTATGTAAAGAATAAGGCTTCTATGATAAAGTTATATGCAACTTTTTATTGTTCTTCAACAACTAAGTCATGTTAGAGAGTCATGAGGATACTTAAAAACACACTGCAGGTATTTTAATATGTCTCCATATTTACTTTTCCCCTTTCCTTACATCATTCATTGTGTTCAGCTCTTCCCCAACTCCCTCCAAGAAAAACCTCTCTACATGGTTTACCCTTTTTCTACATGGTTTAAAATCGTCTAGATTCATAAGCAAAGAGGAAAACATACTCCATGTATATAGAAACTTAATATTTTTATGTATTTCACTCCAAGTTTTATTTCATTTTTGTATTTAAAAAAATTAGATTGAATGTGATTTAAAATCTGTTTTTCCCCTAAATACTTTAAAGTACTTTACAATATTTCTAACAGAAGTATCAAATTACTTATAATGATTATAGCATTTTATTTGAATTATTTCAGATACATTGAGTATTAAGTTAATATGTTTCTTACATATACATATGTGTGTGTGTATGTATATATACACATATATATAATCTTCTATATATGATACTGTGCCAAGTGGTGAGATAAAATATTATGATCCCTGTCTTCAAAACGTTAATCTTTTGTCAAGGCAAGACATCCGGGCATGTGGTTTACGGTGACAGAAGATAGTGATAGTTGTTCAGTGTGCGAAAAGAAATGTCCTGTACTACGTACCTAGCTGCTTAGTGATAATAACAAATAGGGGTTAGAGAAGCGGGGGGTGGCTTGTTGTTTGGCTGTGATTCATATAGTTATATAGGGTGTGAGGGCATGCTGGGTAGAGGAAAGTGAGAATATTTAAAATATTTGAGACGTATAAGTAGTGATCTGGAAGGCGGATCATTGGCTCTGGACTGCAGAGCTAACAACATCTGAGGAATCTGAATTTAGAGAATTTTTAATGTACGGGAGAAGGAAGGATTTAGGTAATAGGCTGGGGAGAAAAAAAAGGTAATATACTTTGAAGACTATGAAAGATGACACTAAGGTTTCAGGGCTGGGGAATGTTGGTCCTCTGAGAACAGACACTGTGACCTCAAGCCTGAGTGGTTGTGTGAAGAGGGCCTGCTGTGGATGAGAGGAGTTTGGGTTCAGTCGCGTGGACCTGAGCTGGCAAGAGAGCCCGACTGGGGGCATTCAGAGGTGGCGCTGGCACTCAGTGAGGAGTTGGGCCCGTAAGGGACTTTTATTTTTCTCTTCAGCTTCCAAACTACAAAAACTTTAAAGGAACGATCCAAGAACTTGGTCAAAACCAGTATGCAGTCAGTGGTGAAATATTTGTGGTGGACAGAAACACGGTGGAGATTACCGAGCTCCCCGTCAGAACTTGGACACAGGTTGGTACAAGATGCAAGCTGCCTGTGAAGAGGGTGATTGCGTTAGACAGTGTGTTCTGGTTTGAATGGGATTCCATCTCTGTTTGCCCTGAGTCTGTAGAGTGTTTAAACATTCCTGCATGCATTTTTTGACACATTCATTTGAATATTCAAATTGTAATTAAAATGTTTTTTAACTTATCTAAATGTAGAATGAGTTAAGCTAACTTTTAAAAAGACTTATCTTTTTTAGTAGATACTCTACTACATACTCTACTTGAGTAGAGTATGAAGTGAGGAAGGAATAGTGTTTGGAACCCTTGCAAGTGTGGTCAGTAAATTGACGTCAGTCAGTACAGGTGTCGAGTCGTCAGTTCTAGTTGATGCCATCCTGTTTGTACTCTCAGCCTCTTTTCACCCTTTGAGCAGATCAGAGCCGTGCCCTTGTCATCTTCTTTCTCCATTAAGATCCCCACATGTTGTTGACTGCAGTGGCTGGGCCGGAGACGGTGGAGCTGGAGGTTTCCCCTTTTTTCTGACTGGAATTGAGAATTTTTAAAAGAGTGCGTGACTTATAGTTTAAGAACATGAATGTGTGTCATGAAAGAATTACTTATTTATAAATCTTTTGTAGGTATACAAAGAACAGGTTTTAGAACCTATGCTAAATGGAACAGATAAAACACCAGCATTAATTTCTGATTATAAAGAATATCATACTGATACAACTGTGAAATTTGTGGTGAAAATGACTGAAGAGAAGCTAGCACAAGCAGAAGCTGCTGGATTGCACAAAGTTTTTAAACTTCAAACTACTCTTACTTGTAATTCCATGGTACGTGAACTATATTTACTATGAATTTAACCTTTTATTTTGTAAGTGGGATTTTTGCATCTGGCTTCATGACACAAGTGAGTGTAATACGTCTGAATGCTTCTCCTCTTGTATGTTTGCTAAGGAATCTAGAGGTACTTTCCTTTTTCTCTACTATTATCCTCTCCTCCCCAAGCTCTGCATTTTGCATCTGGTCTTGAATACACAGGGTACACATACTTTCACACACACTGACTTGAAGTTCTGGTAGTGATTATTGCAGGATTTCTGTGTGCCTTATGTCTGTCTCTATTAGCATTTTAATTGTGAAGTACTCATCTTCTTGTTGGAGAAGGAAATGGCAACCCACTCCAGTATCTTTTCCTGGAAAATGTCATGGACAGAAGAGCCTGGTGGGCTGCAGTCCATGGGGTCACAAAGAGTTGGGCACGACTGGGCGACTAACACATCTTCTTATAACTATAATCTGCTTTATTAAGCTTATAAATAATTGAGGAGGAAAATAAAAGTGAGTATGTATGATTATTCTCGTTCCATTCCAAATTAGCTTTTAGACTTAAAAAAGAAAAAAAAAAAATCCAGCAATATCACAATGACTGAGAAAAAGTGCCATGATTGATAGAAAAAGGATAAAAAGGATAGAGAAGTAAGATCTCTCCCTAAATTGAAGTTTGAGTGAATTTTGCTGCTGCTGCTAAGTCGCTTCAGTTGTGTCCGACTCTGTGCGACCCCATAGACACAGCCCACCAGGCTCCCCAGTCCCTGGGATTCTCCAGGCAAGAACATTGGAGGTGGTTGCCATTTCCTTCTCCAATGCATGAAAGTGAAAGTGAAGTTGCTCAGTCATGTCCGACTCTTAGCGACCCCATGGACTGCAGCCTACCAGGCTCCTCCGTCCATGGGATTTTCCAGGCAAGAGTACTGGAGTGGGGTGCCATTGCCTTCTCCATTGAGTGAATTATAGCACATTTCAAAAAATCAAAAGAGAGGCAAATGCACATCCACTGAATATATGGGAAAGAGAGAACTTTAAACTTAACATTTAAAATTGAAAAACATTTTAAATTTAAAAACTTACAGATAGAATGGGTTTCTTTTTAGTTTGAAAAAAAATATTAGGTGGTTTTATAGCCATAGTTGATACAGTTTTAAATAAGAACCTTATTTTAAAGTCCTATCTTAAAAATTTATTCCAACTTAACATATTTTCATTGTTTTGAGAATTGAATTTTATCCATTTCTCAAAGT
Source organism: Cervus elaphus (assembly GCF_910594005.1). Taxonomy (NCBI): domain Eukaryota; kingdom Metazoa; phylum Chordata; class Mammalia; order Artiodactyla; family Cervidae; genus Cervus; species Cervus elaphus. The sequence goes on from NC_057846.1 coordinate 47,005,133, forward strand.
TACCAAAGGAATATTCACAGAAATGTGTAATTTTGGTTCTGGCTTTTAGGAGTGGTGTGTATTCATGTAAGTGTATTATGGTTATTTTAAATACTGTAAGACATAATACAAGCTAAAAATACCAACACAGATTTATACAATCTTTGAAAATTTTGTGTTTTGCATAGGTACTCTTTGATCATATGGGATGTCTGAAGAAGTATGAAACTGTGCAAGATATTTTGAAAGAATTCTTTGATTTACGATTAAGCTATTATGGTTTACGAAAGGAGTGGCTTGTAGGAATGTTGGGAGCAGAGTCTACTAAGCTTAATAATCAAGCCCGCTTCATTTTAGAGAAGATACAAGGGAAAATCACTATAGGTAAGATGCAACCTTTAAAAATTTGAAGATTAGTTAAAATGGAAAAAAAAAACTTTATTAATAGAAGACATTTTTATCAGTAGAATATAAACAAATACAAATTGAATCTCTTTTCTTGATCCTAACTTTATTTTTCCCTCACATAGAGAATAGGTCAAAGAAAGATTTGATTCAAATGTTAGTCCAGAGAGGTTATGAATCTGACCCAGTGAAAGCCTGGAAAGAAGCACAAGAAAAGGTAATCATTTGCAGAATGAGACATTCAGAGAAGCTTTTAAAAGCAACTTCCAAAGCGAACCAAAAACCCAACCCCTGAATTTTGAATTTAGTACTGCTAACGGTGCTGAGTGGTGTGTTTGGAGACGAAGTCCTCTGTTTATCCACGAAACGGATGTGGTACAGGGTTATGCAGTGCACACCCGCCCTAAAGCACATGGCCAGCGTGGCTCTGCCTGGGCTGGACTGTGCCTCCGGGTCTGAGGAGTAGCTCAGTCTCCTCGGCCTTCTTTGTGAGCTGCTGTTAAAGGATGGTGGTGGTGGTGGTATGTGGTGCGGGTCGTTCTGGGAACTGCTCTGGTCATGCGTAAATGATTTCCCCCGGGCAGTCTGCAGTCATAGTCTGGAGTCACCACTCCCTTGATCTGGTTTTGCTGCACTCTGGGGATATGAGAGATGGAATGGTCAATACTTACCAGTATTTATTGAGCCCCATGTGTATGCTGTGACCTTGGCTTAGATCTTTAGCTGGAGATTTAAACCCTGGGACTTCAGATTAAAAGTCTGATGTTTTGTTAATTGTCCATTTTAGATCATAGAGTACTAATACTAATTCAGTGAATGGAATATTGAAACTTTGAGAGTTCTCTCAAAAATTAGCTTCTTGCTGCTGTGGATAATTTAAAGAGGTCATACCACATTGTGACTGAGAACACAAATGTACAAAAAAGAAGAAATTTGGAAATGATTAGTTTTCAGATACTTAATTGAATATTATATACATATATAATACTGATAATGTTTGCATTTTCAAAAATAGTTATGATTATGTGATATAACTTGCACTGAAACATTAAACTTCCCAGCATCTGAGTTCTCAACCATAATGTTTTTCATATATTTCAAACTACATAGAAATACTGCTTTCACTTACCTGAAAGTTTTTTCAATTTTGAACTGTCATTAGAATGACATATATTAGAATAAAACTAAAATGAATTATACATCAAATTACATATTGAGATAATAGGTTTATTCATTGAGGGAAGTGGGTAGGACAAAGTGGGAGAGTATTCAAAATTAAGATGCTTTAAGCACTTGCTTTCCTTTCAGCGTGTTTTACTGCATTCTTAAACCCCAAGTTATGGTTTATACACTGCTTGCCCTTCTGTATCACTGTTGGTTTAAATTATATCTTAAAAATTTTTGCTAGTAAGGTAATGAATTTAATGTTTAGTTTTTAAAAATAAAAGGGTTTTGGGTTTGAGAATGCCTTTCTGGTGAAAATAGACCTCATGGGTAAAAGCACATGTTTGGTTTCAATACTTTCATTGTTACCCTCAAAAATCTTCCAGCATCTTGACCATGTGTTGTTCACTTTGGGGGTTTCAGAAACAGAAGGAGCTGCTCTTACAAGAGTGTCCTGTTATGTAGAGTTGGAGGAGAGAGAATTATAAAGTAGATAATTAGAAGATCAAAAGCATGGTAGAATTGTCACTGGAACTTGAAAAGCGGTGTTTTTTTTTCCCCCTGAAAGTATCCTTAGTCATCTTCATGTTAACAGCGATAGATACACACATTTATGGAGCACTCATTAACAATACTTGGTGTGTCATTAAAGCCTAGAGCAAACAGACTTCTGAAATGTGGGTCTAAATAGGATTTTATGACACCTGACACCCTCATAGTATTTTTTTTTTCTTTTCTTTTTTTTTTCCTAATAGTATTTTAATGGTAGTGTAAGAAATTCCATAGCAGCACACTATTTCATGAAGAAATTTTAAAAGCTGTAGACTGTATTAATTTGTCATCAATTATCTAGGTACTTATAATCTATCAACTGAACAACAGCATTCCTTACTTGGATAATGTTACTTAACTGAGTTTATACTTTTAATGTAATGAAGCATCTTTCTTGTAATTTTTATTTTTATCTCTTCTAAAATAAACTTAATTTGTATATATACATTATTTTACTGAAAATTTAAAATTGTAAAACTTTAAAAACTGTAAGGCTTTTTTTCTTTTTTTTGATTACTGGAAGTGGACTTTTTGTTTTATGGAGTATCATGGCTAACTCAGTCATTTTTAATGATCTGAGTGCCTTTAACAATTGAGATTCAAATTTATTTTAACAGCTGTTGTTATTTAAAAAATTTTAAAGATGATGTCACTTATAATAAATTCATTTGATTTTGAAATTTAGTATTAGTGTAAGAAGATTGTTTTAATTGTAACTATTTCTGTGAAAAAAAGACCTTATGAATACAATTTTTGAATAGCCCTTAGAATTTTTACTCTAACCTACCAGCTCTTCAACTCTTAAGTGAATTTTTCTTAGTCCTTACTTGAGTGTTCTTGCTTGAGAAAATTTTTATTAAGAATTCACCCTTAGTGACTGACTATCTTAGCATATTTATTATTACTGTAAAACATATTTATTTTAGGTTTCAATTGTTCATTCATTCTCCAATGCAAAGATCTGACAAAATGCATGATAGAATATTACTTCTGCTCTGTTACATTTAAGATGTGGTGTCTTCTCAAGCAGTTAATTTTTCACCAGATTCCTGAATAGAGGCTGAATATACTATTCCTTTTGATGACATTATTTTGCATTTTTAGAAAATTTAAACTTTTTATAGGAAATATATTTGCATAGATAATCTTGTAGATAATCTAAAATAAACCCACCACCCTGAAGATGTAGCTTTAAGAGTGTAGCATGTGTGGAATTTTAAACTTAGTATTCAATAAAATTCAACATTGATTTCATATTATACAGGACTTTAATATAAAGTTTATTATTTTTTGCAGGCAGCAGAAGAGGAAGAATCACAAAACCAGCATGATGATAGTTCCTCTGATTCAGGAACTCCTTCAGGCCCTGATTTTAATTATATTTTAAATATGTCTCTATGGTCTCTTACTAAAGAAAAAGTTGAAGAACTGATTAAACAGAGAGATGCAAAAGTATGAACTTCTGTGGGTTAAATAATTTGAAACTATTTCAGTGTTTTCCATATATTTATTTTTCTTTTCCAAAAATAGTTTTATATATCCTTTATGTATCCATTTTAAAATTATACATTTATAATTGAATGTTTAAATCACACTACTTTTTTATTATAGGGGCGAGAGGTCAGTGATCTTAAAAGGAAATCTCCTTCAGATCTTTGGAAAGAAGATTTAGCAGCTTTTGTTGAAGAACTGGATGTAGGTTAAGTCTCCATTAAAATATATTTGAAAGAGTAATGTTTATCAAACAAAATGAAAGTTTTTAAAATTAAATTATCTCAGGATTTCCTTTAACTCTACAAAGGTTAATGTGTTTATAAGCTGCAGAGGATTAAGCTTCTAGCTATATGAAGTCATAAAAAAAAGTTATGTCTGATATAGATGAATAAAAGCTATGGAGTGGGAATTTAGAATGAGTTAAATTCTAATACTCTCTACTAGTTAAAACTGCTTAACTGACTTCAAATTAGCTTATTGCTTCAATTTTAATGTTTTCCCCTGAAAGAGGTAAGAACAATATATATATATGTGATTGAATATAGGTATTTGATTTTTAAAAAGTAGAATGATAGTCTCTTTAGACTTTTAACAGAGAAATTTAAAATTTTTTAAAATTTATTTTTCTCCAAGTAGAATTCCATGTTTAAAAACAAAAGAAAAAATGTAGAGAAAGATATAAAATACAAACTTTTCCTAAAATTGCCTAATTTATTTTTAAGCAATTAACTCACTTAAAATCTTAGAATTGTATTCATGGTAGCAATATGATCGTCTAATTTTGAATAGTACAAGGTAGATTACTATTTATTATTAATCATGATATTATATTTATTGGTTTTAGGTGCTTCATTGATTTATTGTCCACATGCTCTAGTTTTATAACCTAAGTCAGAATTCGAACTCTTCAGAATAAGTGTGGTATATTAATTGCCTAATAGAATTTCTGGAATTTTAATGATCTTTCAAGTATCACAATATCACGTGTTGCCTTGGTTTATACTTTTCTTCTGTTGTTATGAATTAGATGTTTTAAAAATTTGAGACTTTTCCCTGCTGACTTACACATTTAAAAATTAATATCCATTAAGATTCAAGCAAGGTAAAGCAAGAGTAAAGAATGGCTTCATATTTGTTACCAGAACTGCCTTTTTGTATGATTTGCTAGGCATCTGATGATACCAGGTCATCAACAGTCCTGATCCCATAATATGTCATAGGGTTCTAGAATTGGAAAGGGACCATGTAGGTCATTTAGTTACAACCCCCTCGTCTTACAAATGAGAAATTTGTTAGATAGAAATGGGACTACAGCCCAGGCCTTCTGATTTAGAATTGTTTTTTCCTTAGGTTAGATCACTTGAAAAGAAAGCTCTGTTCCTTATTGAGTGAATAAAATTGAACTTTGACTTCTGCAGTTCCAATTGTCTTTTCTGATGAGTTGTTTATGCCCCACCCTCCTCCCCATCCTTAATGATTCCTCTCCAGAAAGTGGAAGCGCAGGAACGAGAAGACGTTCTGGCTGGAATGGCCGGAAAAGCAATCAAGGGGAAAGTTGGCAAGCCTAAGGTGAAGAAGCTTCAGCTAGAAGAGACGATGCCCTCCCCTTACGGTAGGAGAGTGGTTCCCGAGATCACTGCCATGAAGGCAGATGCCAGCAAGAAGCTGCTGAAGAAGAGAAAGGTAGCACACGGCTCCTCCTCTAGCTTGTGGGTGGGCTCCACCTCAGGAATGATGTTTGTAGGAATTGTAATTTTACTGTGTACTGAAATCGTGCTGTATTTTTTGTTTCAAATGTATCGCTATTTCACTGTGATAGGAAGTCATTTGTTCCATGGAAGCAGTTGATCCATACATAGGATGAAGACATATTATTCAAGGACCCACATATATGTAAAGAGCGACTTACTTGATCCCATTTCTAAAAAGAGAGAGAAGTATTCTACTCAGTATTCTAAATTAAAATCATGGAACAATAGCAACAACAAGTATAAACTATAAACTTTAGTTCTGTATCATGACCAGTTAAGGAAGTCTTACAGTAGAAAAAGGTCTGTTTGACTTTTGAAGTAAACTGTCATCTTTTACTATTTGTTTTTACCTTTAGTTAAAAGATCATCAGCCACAGCCTATATCATTGGGTTGATTGATGTTATAGTGGATTTAAAAGCCTCCTGGAGAATGGGGGGCAGTTAGCCAGAGGAAGGAAACATCTCAGAGCTGAGGAGGCAGGAGCCTGATGGTTGCAAGGAGAAAGGCTGACTGTTCTGGGCAGGCTGTAGAAGCAGAGCGTGCCGGGTGGACCTGGGAACTCGGGAGACGAGCCCAGGCGCTGGCTGAGGCCGGAGGGCTCTCTGTGCAGAGAGAGAGTGGACCCTGGGTGGGGCACTGGGGTGTGGGGGAGCCCTCTCCTGCTGTGCTGAGAACCGGGGTCTCACACATCCACCTACACACAGCTTGCTCTTCTCAGAGATGGCTTCTCTTCTCTCCATTTCCCATGGTGTTAGTCAGGATCCGTTCTCAGCACATTTCTCTGCGTCTTTCGTAGTCTCCCTCAGTGACTGCGTTTGTGCCTAGAGCTTTTATCACTTGATGACTCTTTAGTCAATGTCCTGAAGCGGTCATGGTTCCAGGAGAGCTGGACTTACACAGCCATCAGAACGCCCCCAAGCTCTACAGGTTTAGCATGCCTGACTTAATCCTCCTGATTTTAAAACTCCCCTCCTGCCTCTGCCTGATCTAGCTTCTGGCATGATCAGCCATCACTAACATAGGCCAGAAGCTGATGAGTATCTCATTTAATCAGTAACTCTGTCCTACTGACTGACTATAAAAGAGTCCCAAAATCCACGCTCTTTATCTTGGTCCCCATTGACACTGTCTTAGGATTCAGTATATTTTCTCTGAGGCAGTTTAAGGTGAGTCATGTGGCTCCCCGCAGTTCTGTCTCGTCAACCAGTCCTGACTCCACCTTCTTCACTTCATTCCTCTGTCTTATCTCTTTCCACCGGGGTGATGTTTCCAAAAGACAAGACTGGTTATTACACAGTGACCCCTCATGTGCAGTGATTTAGCTTCCACCTGGCTGCCCTTGGGCTTCCCAGGTGGCGCTAGTGGCAAAGAACCCGCCTGCCAATGCAGGAGACATAAGAGACACCAGTTTTATCTGTGGATCGGGAAGGTGCCCCGGAGGAGGGCATAGCAGCCCACTCCAGTGTTCTTGCCTGGAGAATCCCATGGACAGAGGAGCCTGGTGAGCTGCGGTCCATGGGGTCTCAGAGAGTCAGACATGATGGACCTTTCCTCTCAGCTCTCCTCGAGGCCCAGCAGACTGGGTCATTGTCTTTTCCCTCCTCACTCTGCTCACTTGGTGGATGTTCCCAAGTCTTCAGTGCCCAGTGGAAAGGGCTCCTTTTCCCTGTTGTCTGTCCTGCCCTGGGCAGGATTGCTCACTTCTCACGGGTCACTGTTCTTTCTCCATTTCAGGGTCAGGGGACTTTGTCTTATGCTTAGCAGTATATGACATGTCATGTTTTATTCTCATAATAATAATCTGAAGATTATTTTTATCATCTTCAATAATCTGAAGGTTTTTTCCTAGTGGATAGAAGCCTGAGCTATAGCAATGAATTTTTTTCAGGTACCTTTTGGTACCTTGTCCTTAGCTTTGAGTGTGAAAGTCCCTTGGATAATCAGAAGCTGCCTTCTTATTTCTTACAGTTTTAAGTAGCTGTCATCTCATAGAATGCACTAATAGATTAGAGTGGTAAGCACGATCATTTTCCATAGCTACATATAAAGCATGGTCTGATCAATGTCATCTCTTGGGGCCTCAGTAGACCCACGCATTCTTTTATTCATCTGATACAGAAAAGCTATCTATTGACCAGAAATGTACCTCTAAAGTACATATGATATTAATTCAGCTTTTATTTTTACTGATGGTTTGGCTTTCTTTTTAATGTGTAGGGTGATCTGGACACCACAACAGTAAAAGTGGACTTTGATGAAGAGTTCAGTGGAGCAGCAATAGAAGGCACAGGAGAAGAAGCATTAATCCCATCAGCTCCTGTAAACAAAGGTCCTAAACCCAAAAGGGAGAAAAAAGAACCTGGTGAGGAGCCATTACACAGTTTTTTGTTTGTGAGAAGATGTGTATGTTCAGGGCATTAGTAGATGCTTTTGACTGTGGTTTTTTCTGGTAGTTGAAGTAATATCTTCAGTTCTCACAAACATTACTTTATAATGAACTTTTAGTTATAATAGTTTTATTTTTACTAATGATATTTGGATAAGTATTGATATATACCTTATTGTTACTCATTTCTGTTTAGGTACCAGGGTGAGAAAAACACCTACATCATCTGGTAAACCCAGTGCAAAGAAAGTGAAGAAACGAAATCCTTGGTCAGATGATGAATCCAAGTCAGAAAGTGACTTGGAAGAAACAGAACCTGTGGTTATTCCAAGAGACTCTTTACTTAGGAGAGCGGCTGGTATTCTGATATATTTTATACTTATTTTATCATTTTTTTGTGGTTTGACAAAGTTAGTATTACTCATAAGTTGGTATTATTAATATCATCAATATTACTGAAGTAGTAAACCATTAGTATTTCAGAAGGTAGTTCACAAAGACCAAAAAGCCTTCTTTATAGAATGATCTTTTCTAGCAAAGTTGGACATACATTTCTCCAAAGTGAAATTTGGAGAAAGTGTTTTCTTACTGACTTCTGTGATAAAGTTTGGGTTACATTCTGTCCGTAGTTTGGAGATGTTTGCTAGAAAATGTACCTTGATGTGGGCTCAGTGGTAAAGAATCCACCTGCCACTGGAAGGGGACGCAGGAGACATGGGTTCCATCCCCGGGTCGGGAGGGTCCCCTGGAGGAGGGCTCGGCATCCCACTCCAGTGTTCTTGCCTGGAGAGGGGCCTGCTGGGCTACAGCCCCAGGGGGCTGCAGAGAGCTGGGCTGAGGGACTGAGCACACGCGTGTGCCCCTTGGTGTAGGGCACGGGCAGTGACGGTCCACAGGCAGTGCTGCGTCCGTTTCCTTGCGTCGTGTCGTCTCTCTCATGTCATGAGAAATTTCCCTACCTCATAGTCTGGTTCATATGCACACAGCATTATTTAGATAATTGCAGGGCCAGAGTTTAGGTTGTAGAATCCCATTTTGTTAGTGTATATTAGTATTAGGCATGTGATTTGATCCTTTGTGAATATTTATTAATTTGAAGTCTTCAAATACTGAAAAACTGATGAGTGTCTTATTTTATAGGTTCTTCTCAAATTTTAAGTCCTAATTTACATAAAATGAAAAAACATTCTTATTGTTTTCTTTGGGAGATACTTTTATATTTCAGGCCTTCAATCACTAAGTAATTGAATTTCTTTTCCTAAAGTACATAGGTGACAGAGGTAAAAATTTTTTTTTGTTAGACTATAGTTGATTTACAATGTTGCATTAATTCAGAGGTGAACTTTAATACTGTATCAAGTTACATGAAAATTAATTTATTAACAGCTTTAAAATTGTACTTAGGCTTTTCCCATACATTTAAAATGAAGTATTAAGTTGCATAGCATCCAAATGACTTTAAAATTTTATTCCATAGTTATATGCTAGAAATTATAGTATAGCTTATTTGCATTATACCAGTGTGCCCTTCTCCACAGTGGGTGCTTTTTTATGTGTTATATTATTTTGCTAATATATTGAGATCTTAACTCTGTTTCTCCTGATTCATCTGAAAAATTACTATTTTTATTATTTCATGGTAAAACTACTGTGAAGAGAGATGATAGAAGTTTTTATGTAAGAAGTTAAGAGAAAGCACTTTCTAAAGATATACAAGTTGTCTTTTGTAATTGCAGAAATGGGGGAATCACATATTAGTAGTCACTTTTACAGTGACCATGTCTCCTTTCCTCACTGTTTGCAGTAACATTTAAGCATGAAAAGCAGCATCCTGATGATCTCATCAGGATCATGTCACGTTCTTCTGACACCTAAGCATGACCCCAGAGCCTCCTGGGAGTGCAGGCTAGACGTTAAGACTCTCCGAGTAACTGAGGCCAAACTTGGGCACTTTTATTCTCTAACGCTTGTCGTCTTCTCTTGCATGTTTTCAGAGACTGCTGAATTATTTTTCAAGTGTGTATGGTTTGAAATAATATTTCACTTTGATAAAGCTGGGTTTAAAGTCATTTTTATTTTTGTCCTAGCTGAACGGCCAAAGTATACATTTGATTTCTCAGAAGAAGAGGAGGATGATGCTGATGATGATGATGACAATAATGATTTAGAGGAATTGAAAGTTAAAGCATCTCCCATAACAAATGATGGAGAAGATGAATTTGTTCCTTCAGATGGCCTGGATAAAGATGAATACACATTCTCACCAGGCAAATCGAAAGCTATTCCGGAGTAAGTAGCACGGCAACAGCTCTTCAGTGACATGTGCAGTCCTGTGTCTTGGCCTCTGTCAGATCTCACAGTAAGCACCAAGAAACTGTTACCATTCTGGGTGAGGCCCTCCTCATTGAAGGAATAAATCTGGTTAATATTGTAGCTGTTTACATAACTGTTGCTTATAGTTGAGAGCATAGGTTGGCCAATGTTTTCCATAAAAATTTGGAATAGTAAACATTTTAGGCTTTGCAGGCCACATGGTCTCTTGAACTACTCAGTACTGCCACTGTAGCAAAAAAGCAGCCATAAATGATATGTGGATGGATGAGTGTAGTTGTGTTCTGTAAAATTCCATTTAAAAAATTAGGCAGCAGGTGTGTGGGACATAACTTGACAAGCTTGGTTCAGAGAAAAGTTATGAAGTCTCTAGAATCGGGAGGTTTACTTTACCTCCTGTGCTTTTGTCGTGGTTGGCTTTTCTTGCCTCTGGTGCTTGGGAACAGGTAACATGTAGGATATGAAGTTTGTCAACTATTTCAGATTTTTAAGGAAGTATTTTACCACATGCAGTAAAGTATGAGAAATCAGATTATTGCCTCCTCTGACAGAAACTGACTTTCTTCTTGGATTTTTGCCAATAATTTACTGATGTTAAATTCTGAAGTGGTTCTGTCAACCATAAAACTCTGTGGTATTTTGATTAACTTGGAACTTTTGCTTTTCTGTTAAGTAATTGTTTTGTCTTGTCTCTGTGTATGCACACTAATGAGAGAGCAAAAAGGAGTTTGGGTGCCCTGTGTTTTACAAAGAGAAACACGTGAGAGCTAAACTGCTCTGTAATTATAACCTTGCAATAAATATTATATATACATTTTCAAGGTTGAGATCATGGCTTAAGTGGTGATTAATTTCTTTCTCTTTAATAGAAAGTCTTCCCACGACAAGAAGAGTCAGGATTTTGGGACTCTCTTCTCTTTTCCTTCATACTCTCAGAAGTCAGAAGATGGTATGCTCATTTCATCTTTTCATTGGTTATTTACATATTATTGCTATGGCTTCTTTTATGAGTAGTAAACTTACTTTCTCTTTACATTTTCTTCAGTGTAATAAGGTTTATTTTTTTCCTGATGTGAGTTCCAACTGAATGGTCAATGTTGGCATTATGGTCAATGTTAGCATTATGGAAGCACTTAGGTGGAGAAGCAGGTGCTGACGTGTTTGTGTGGGTGAGGGGTGAGGAGTGTGAGTGTTTTAAGGAGAAAAAAGTACAGACAGAAACGTTGGAAGGCTGAAAATTTTCATGGCAATGAGAGTAGGTTTATGACAGGATGTTTAAAGCTACAAGCCTACCAATATGCCAATTTGTTTTACTAAATTCTAGTAGCTATAAGACAAAACCTTCATAGAAGCAAATTTAATCAGTGTGCATACTTTTTTTAATTGCCTACATTTGTGTGTAGAATTTCTAAGGTCAAAACAAATCTAGTTATATTTGAGTTACTATTTTCCATTTTTTTAATACACATTCATGTAGCTAGATAAACATGTAGACTGTCATCGTTCAAATGCTAAGGTATGTCTGACTCTGACACCATGGACCGCAGTGCGCAGACTTTCCTGTCCTTCACTATGTCCTGGAGCTTGCTCAGACTCCTCTCCATTGAATCAGTAATGCCATCCAACCATCTCATCCTCCGTTGCCCCCATATCCTCCTGCCCTCAGTCTTTCTCAGCATCAGGGTCTTTTTCAATGAGTTTGCTCTTCACATCATGTAGCCAAAGTATTGGAGCTTCAGCATCAGCCCTTCCAATGAATTCCTTTAGGATTGACTGATTTGATCTCCTTGCTGTCCAAGGGACTCTGAAGAGTCTTCTCCAGCACCATAAGTCAAAAGCATCAATTCTTCAGTGCTCAGCTTTCTTTATGGTCCAAGTCTCACATCCATACATGACCACTGGGAAAACCATAGTTTGACCATACAGATGTTTGTTGGCAAAGTTATGTGTCTGCTTTTTGATATGCTGCCTAGGTTCGTCACAGCTTTCCTTCCAAGGAGCAAGTGCTTTTTAATTTCATGGCTGCAGTCACCACCCACAGTGATTTTGGAGCCCAAGGAAATAAAATGTCCCTGTTTCCACTTTTCCTCATCTATTTGACATGAAGTGATAGGACCAGATACCATGATGTTAATTTTTTGAAAGTTGTTTCATGCCAGCTTTTTCACTCTCCTCTTTCACCCTTATCAAAAGGCTCTTTAGCTCCACTTCACTCTATGTCATTAGAATGGTATCATCTACATATCTGAGGTTGTTGATATTTCTCCCAGCAACCTTGATTCCAGCTTGTGCTTCATCCAGCCCAGCATTTCTCATGATATACTCTGCATATAAGTTAAATAAGCAGGGTGACAATATACAGCCTTGACATACTCCTTACCCAGTTTTGAACCAGTTCATTGTTCCATGCCTGGCACTGACTGTTACTTCTTAACCTGCATACTCGTTTCTCAGTAGAAAGGAAAGGTGGTCTGATATTCCCATCTCTTTAAGAATTTTCAAGAGTTTGTTGTGATCCACACAGTCAGAAGGCTTTAGTATAGTTAATGAAACTGAAGATGTTCTTCTGGAATTCCCTTGCTTTCTCTATGATCCAACGAACATTGGCAATTTGATCTCTTGTTCCTCTGCCTTTTCTAAATCCAGCTTGTACATCTGGAAGTTCTTGGTTCATATACTGCTGAAGCCTAACTTGAAGGATTTTGGGCATCACCTTGTTAGCATGTGAAATGAGTGAAATTGTGTGGTAGTTTGAACTTTCTTTGGCACTGCCCTTCTTTGGCATTGAAATGAAAACTGACCTTTCCCAGTCCTGTGGCCACTGCTGAGTTTCCCAAATTTGCTGACATACTGAGTGCAGCACTTTAATGGCATTATCGTGTAGGATTTTAAATAGCTCAGCTGGAGTTCCGTCACCTCCACTAGCTTTGTTTATAGTAATGCTTCCTAAGGGCCACTTCACACTCCAGGATGTCTGGTCCTAGGTGAGAGACCACACACCATCGCAGTTATCTGGGTCATTAAGGATCATTTTTTGTATGGTTCTTCTGTGTATTCTTGCCACCTCTTCTTAATCTGTTCTGTTAGAGCCTTACCATTTCTGTCCTTTATCATGGCCATCCTCGTATGGGATGTTCCCTTATCTCCAGTTTTCTTGAAGAGATCTCTAGTCTTTCACATTCTCTGGTTTTCCTCTATTTCTTTGCATTGTTCACTTAAGAAGACTTTCTTAGGTCTCTTTGCTATTCTCTGGAACTCTTCATTCAGTTGGGTGTCTTTCCCTTTTTCCTTTGCCTTTTGCTTCTCTTTTCTCAGCTATTTGTAAAGCCTCCTCAGACAACACTTTGCCTTCTTGTGTTTTTCTCTTGGATGGTTTTGATCACTGCCTCCTGTACAGGGTTACAAACCTCCATAGTTCTTCAGGCACTCTACCAGGTCTAATTCCTTATATGTATTTGTCACCTCCACTGTATAATCATAAGAGATTTGATTTAGATTGTACTTGAATGGCCTAGTGGCTTTCCCTGCTTTTTTCAGTTTGAGCCTGAATTTTGCAATAAGGAGCTTGATGATCTGAGCACAGTCAGCTCCAGGTCGTCTTTTTGTGGATGTAGAGCTGCTTCTTTGGCTGCAGAGAGTATCATCAATCTGATTTCACTACTGACCATTTGGTGATGTCATACCTGTGGACAGACAGACATAGATCTGGTACATGTTCTAATGTATATATGGATAATGCATTTTTGAAGGCCTGTCAGAACAGCCATATAAAAGTCTCACTCACACCCAAGTTACCTTTTTGGTTTGAGGAAAGGAAGGATGGAGGGGAAAACTGATTAAATTGAGTGTAAAAGTAAACTGAAGGTACCTACTTGCCTTTTAAATTAAACTTAAATGATGTAAAAATGTTGAATGTTGTTATTGATATTCCTGAAATGGTTAATTAGCTGTGTATATACTAAAATAATCACAGTGAGAACTTTTATTAAATATCTCATTTTAAAACCAGTATTTTTGAATTGATCAGTTTTAAATGATTAGCATTTGGGAGTATTAAGAATTTTTATTACTCTCTGCATTTCTATGTGGTTTTACAGAGTTAACATTTTTGAAATACAACATTGTAATATTTTTATTTCTGCTGTTTGTATATTGTGGATTATATGATCACAAAATATAAAGATTTATTATCTAGCTAGAGATGTCATCAGTAAAAATAAAGTTTAACTACTTAGTGGTCCTTATAGAATCTCTTTACTGAAAAAAATAACTAATTTTTAGATTCAGCTAAATTTGACAGTAATGAAGAAGATTCTGCTTCTGTATTTTCACCATCATTTGGTCTGAAGCAAACAGAAAAAGTTCCAAGTAAAACAGTAGCTGCTAAAAAGGGTATGTACTTACATTTATTTTTGTCAAGCATCGTATAAGTCATATATAGTTGATTTTTTTTTATATATAGTTGATTTTAAAGGAAATTTAATATAATTTGAAACTAATTGCACTAGTACTTCAATAGAAAACAGCTCTAAAGTATAAATGTACATACAGAGAATCCGTCTGGTTTTCTCAACTACTGAGGTAATTATTAAAATGTCTGTCAGGTCTCCTTTTAAAGCTCTTATAATCACATGTGCTGCTATCAAAAGCCAGCTCTCTAGTACCGGCCTGCTGTGGCGAGACTGTCCTCGCGCAGCTGGTCGTGGCCGCGGGGCCTGCCTCACTCGTCCCTGGAGCCGCTGGTCGGCTCACGGGGCCCTTTTGTGAGTCAGGTGGCTTCTCTGTTCCACAGCCTCAGGTTGTCTATCACCAGGCTGAGCTGAGTCACGAATCTGTTACTAGCACTAAGGCACATCCCTTGAAGGAGGTGTTAGTGCTCCGTGTTTAAAAGAGCTTCACTACTTAGCCAGCAAGACAGTAAACAGTTTGGAATGTACCTTTAGCATTTGAAAAGGGCGGCACACATCCCACCCTTGTAGACACACATGTATCAGAGGGGCAGAGAGGCAAAGAAAGGCCCTGCTTCCTCCGCACACACCAGGACCGCGGTGAGAAATCGTCTGGCCAGCGGGCCTCTCGCCTGCTTGCCCTCGGCCCTAATTCTTCACCGGAGGAAGCTCCTCCGCGCTGCTGTCCCCACCCCGCGACTGGTGGCCAAGGGGAGCTGGTTGCGGTTCTCAGGGCTCTTGCCTTCAGGCTAGCTCACTCTGGTTTCATACCAGCCGTCAGATTTCTCGTGTGGTTAAGTGTTCAGTGATGCCAGGCTCCACACCCTACCCGTTCCCAGCTGCCCTCATCGCCTCCCAGACAGCCCTAACTGCAGTGTGTGTGAGGGTTGGGGGGCTTCTGGGGCGCTGAGACCGAGACAGGCCCTCAGCTTCCCTGCGAGCATCCTGTCTTGATGGAACACCGGAGAGCCACCCTGAACACGTGGAGCCAGTTCCTCTCCCAGTGATCAGCCTGTTTCCTTCTTCAAGCTGTTCACTCCCGTGAAACCCAACAAGAGTTCGGTGTTAACTAAAGGCCAGCACAGCCAGCATCCACCCGCCCTGAGGCTCCGGCTCAGGAGGATGGGGGTGACCTATTCTCCCCTTCATTCACTCATTTTAATGGCCCTTGTTTAAAACGTCACTTGAATTATCAAAAGGCAAGTTACGTATGATAAAAAGCATTTTGTCACCTATGAGCAGTTATTTGCCTTACACTGGCAGCAGATGAAACATTTTATTATGTAAGGTCACTCAGTTCCACATCAGCAGTAAGAAATCCTGTCATTACGGGATCGTTCGATTCAGCTTGGGTTGCTGGTAAGTAATATTACATTGATCTGTGAAATGGATATTTGCTTAATAGGAAAACCGTCTTTAGATACAGCCCCTAAGCCCAAGAGGGCCCCCAAACAGAAGAAAGTAGAGACTGTGAACTCTGACTCGGATTCTGAATTCGGCGTTCCAAAGAAAACAGCACCAAAAGGTGAGGATAATCTTTGTGTAACGATCTTCAGCACATTCCCTCTGCAAAGTGTTCCTTTCTTCGACTCGTTGAGTTTAGAGAGACTGGGCACCTGGTTTTAAGTAGCTTTACTCCTCAGTAGTTCCCAGTGATTCTGATGATCAGTGCTCAACTAAATCCTAAGCAAGCAAGTAGCAGTTTGGTCCAGTCAGTTTGAGTCTCAGTTTCTTGATTTATGAAACAAAGACCTCTCTTGCAACCAGAGAATGGGTTAAAGACCCCCTGCAGGGGACTCACTGGAAGCCATTCCTTAAAAGGCAGTGAGGGCTCCTCCTTAAAGTGTGGGACTCCTTGCAGGAGGCTGGAGCAAGGACTGGCAGGCAGAGGCCGGTCCTCCTCTGGGAGTGGAAACAGCTGTCCTCAGGGCCCCTCCGGGGCACAGCACCAGTTCCTCTCCAGGAAGAGGAGCTTCGGGTCGTCAGCGGTGTTTTCTATGTAAGACGTGGTTTCTCTATGGGTAGCTGTTCCGTCTTTCACCACCTGATAGGATACTGCCGTCAGCATGTCTATTTCTTAAAAGTGGTGGCTGGGGTAAGGAAATACATAGATATACCTGGCCCCAAGGGGGAACGGGGGGGGCTGGGGAGAAACAGGGGCGCGGGAGGTGGACCCATTCAGTGCCGTCCCAAGGCCATTTAGCAGTCTTTCCTTACCATACAATCTAGCCATAGCTCCTGAACTGTAAAAAATTTAGAGTTAGAGTTGCCATTTTCTGTCTCTGGCTTCATTGTAGGAACATTTGGTAACCATTCATATTTTACCTTTTCGCTTTCCTCCTCCGATAAGAATGAAGTAGACAAAAAAACCTAGGCTACACGGGGGTGATTCTAATCTGAGAAGGAATGTGAAGAGTTGACAGGTGCTCCCATGACTAATGCTGGGGTGATACACTTTAGGATTGTGCTGCTTAAAATGGGATATGCAACTGTTACTAGTGTGATAAGTAAAATTTAGAGGAAGCATTTAAACCATATATATCATCTTTCCTAGTGATTCACATTATACTTTTAAAAGTACTGGTCTGTGGCAAGTTAGGAACTAATTTTTACAAAACACCACATACTGTTAAGATTTTTGTTTCAGGCCCAGGTACCACGGGATGTGCAGATGTTTTGTGTGTTAGGGGGCTTGGTCATTAAAATCTGTCACTAGGATGTTCCCACTAGTTTAAGTGTGTTTGTGAAATACTCTTATGTTCTGGGGTTGGCATGACTAAAGTGATGGTGACAGACTTTTTCTGCGTCAGTCATACTAAGAGATCAGGGCTGCAGGGCCAGTTGGGCATGCCCAAGAAGGAAAGTGTGTTCTGGCATTTATCTTTTTATCCTGTACTTAATTTTGGGAGAAAAACCGCTTTGTATCATTTTAAGGTAAAGGCCGAGGGGCAAAGAAAAGGAAAGCATCTGGCTCTGAAAACGAAGGTGATTACAATCCTGGCAGGAAGACCTCCAAACCACCCAGCAAGGTAATAGCATCTTTTTAATTTACGGTTTTAAGATGATGTGTAACTGGCTGAGTTTGCTTATTACTGTGATGTCTTGTTATAGCTTAACCCAGCATCTCTTATCCATAGGGGGCTTGTTTATGGTTAAAAAGTTATCCAGGTATAAAATTTATATAATCAGGACCATCTCTTAGATACGAGTGTCACATAAATTAGCCTACTTAAGAGTACTCCATTTCCTCCAATGGCAGAAGTTACATGCTGCCTTAACTGAAATACTAGTTTTCAGGATCAAATAAAAGCTATTTCTTTTTTGCAACTTGCAATTTGACAAGGACCAATTTGATTTTCTAATTTGAATTTATTTTTAGTCTGACCCTTCTCCAGAAGTACACTGTCTCTTTTGGGTAAATTAATATCAAACGCCCCCCTTTTAAAACTTAAAAACGCAAACAGATGCCTTTAGCTCTGTGGTGGTCTTTACACTGACCTTTTCCACCCAGTTGTCTGCTAGGACTGCGGTCCTTCCTGGTACCCGTCCTCAGCGTTTCTATAAACACTTACCTTGTGCACAACCTCCTGGGCAGTCTTGTTTTCTTCTCATGAATTGATGGGTACTTAGCAGTAAGCTGAATTTTTACTTTTCTGTGCATAGTTGCTGGGTAACATACGTTTATAAAGAAGTAATGGTGGTGGTTATCATTATAGAGGATTAGGTAATGGGCCTCACACTTAAGTAACTTAGCATTATAGTTCTCATCTTACAAGAACCATTATTTTCAGTATGTCCCCAAATAAGTGAAGGAATAATCAGTCCTTTTCTTTTTCTATTTTTAACTTTTTTTTTTTTTTTTTTTAAAAACAAACAAACCCAGAAGCCGAAGAAAACCTCTTTTGACGAGGACTCAGATGTGGACCTCTTCCCCTCAGACCTCACTGCCGAGCCGCCGTCGCTGCCACGGACTGGCCGGGCGAGGAAGGAAGTAAAATATTTTGCAGACTCTGATGAGGAAGAAGATGTCGATTTTGCAATGTTTAATTAAGTGCCCACAGAGCACAGAAACAGTTCTCAGCAGATAACTTGTGTTGTCCTTTTGTCTTTTCTGTCTCAGACTTTTGTACATCTGGCTTATTTTAATGTGATGATGTAATTGATGGTTTTTTATTATTGTGGTAGGCCTTTTAACATTTTGTTCTTACACATACAGTTTTATGCTCTTTTTTACTCATTGAAATGTCATGTACTGTCTGATTGGCTTGTAGAATTGTTATAGACTTGTGCATTAGCACAGATTTTAATTGTCATGATTGCAGACTACAGACCTGCTTTTTGAAATGAAATTTAAACATTAAAAATGGAACTGTGTTCTCCGTCTCTTGACTAAGATGAATGTGCAGTAAAATCTCTCATACACCTTTAAAATAAATATATTTTATTCTTTGCCAGGAGACTCCATGGAAAAAGGTAAACAGTATATGAACATAGAAGCACTGTTAAACAATCTCAATGTACAAACAGAGCCAGTGAACGTACATCACAGACTTGCTAATATATCAAAAAAAAAATTCCACTAGTGCTTAAATGAGACCTAAGAAAACTGACACTTGGATCTGTTAACCACTCCACCCTGCTTCATAGCGGCTGAACCAGGCCAGCGGATGCAGACTGTCCGCCCAGGACTTGGGGGGGTCAGCCCTTCCCTCTCGGGACACAGAGTTACCTGGCGCAGGTGGCAGGCCGGCCCGTCGTCACCCCATGGAACCTCCGTTGATGGCTTGTGAACAGGTAAACAAAAACTTATTAACACTGAAGAGTGTTGCTGCCTTGGAGGCTATCACTGTAAAAATGTATCTTTTTAAAAAAATTGTGTAGTTATGTCATTAAACAAGTATTAAACCATTTTTAATTTAAAGTGACATCAACAATTGAACAAATGACGTTTGATAACTGAACTGGCAGTTACACTGATAGAGAAGTCTTCTGCTAGCGCAGTGAATCTGGATACATTTACTGGGCAACAGGAAATCAAAGACGCAGTTTGAGAGCATCCGGAGAGCAAGGACAAGCGTCTACACTAACTGAATTAGAGTATCTTTAGCCTTATCTCGTCACACTACAATACTCCACTTCCTTACCTGGATGTCTTGATTGTTCTGTGAAAGCAAAACACTTATCCTTTTGACCCTCCCTTAACTGGACACGCACAGTAATCCGCTCCACGACCGTGGGCCTTGGCTCCCTGGAGCGTGGGACACGAAAGGCGGAGAGCCGCGCCGCTGTATGTACAGAGTCTTCGGAAACACGGCCAGGGTGCACCGTGGGGACTGGGTCTTTGCCATGCAATCTTGCGTGTTCAAAGAGGAAAACAGAAGCTTTTAACTCGTTTTGGGTTGCATGAAATGGCTGATTTTTAGAATTTAAAAAGTTTGTACTTCTAGGTAAGTTAGACAGTGAGGGGTATATACTGATACATATGAAAACTTCTTGGTCCTTCTTGAGTTTTAATATATTTTCAGTCCAAAAACTAAGCAGCAGTAAAAATGTTTCTTCCTTGCATTTTAAATCCCAGGAGTGAAGGTACTGGGGAATGCTGGAGTAGCTAGAAAGTGTCTCACTGCAGCAGCGGGGACTGGCCGGCGCCGCTGGGCTCCAGGCAGCTGGGGGAGACGCTGGGGCTGGGCTCCGCCGTGTGCCCACTGGAGCTGGGGGTCAAGGGCTCGTGTCCTTCAGAGTTCTCCAGCATTTCCTGGATGAGCGGCGGCATCGAGCCAGGGATTTCCATCTTCAAGGTAATTACACGCTCCGCACCTTTTAGAGAGAGAACAGAAGCTGGTAGAGAGAGAGGGATTAGAGAGAGAGGGATGCCTGGGTCTGCCCTCAGCCGCTCACGGTGGGGGAGCTCGGGGCGCCGGGGCCTGCGTGTGGGGCGGCGCTCAGACACTCCTGCTCCCTCTGGGCAGCAGCGGGGACGGGAGGACGGGACACGTGATCGACTCCAGACTCAGTTCTGGGAAACAATACGGGGGTGTGTGTACTCAGCATCTCGGACAAAGAGAAGCTCCTGCTGAGAGACCAGAAAGCGTCTCTTGAAAAGAGCCAGCGAAAGGACAGCGGTTGCCCAGGACCGGGGCGAGGGCCTGAGGGACCCCCCCGAGACCGCCAGGAGCCCCAGGCGGGGCCGAGCGGTACCTGCGGCTCCTGGACACCGCAGGGCTTCGCTGTGGGCTCAGACGGGTAAAGAATCTGCCTCCAAGGCAGGAGATGCGGGTAAAACCCCTCACGCTAACTACTACTCAGAAAACCGCCTCAGCGGCACCAACCACGTCGCAAGGGCCTGAGCCCCACATGTGGACGACGCGGGTCACAGCATTCCCATCCCGTGAGCACTGCCGGCGAGCGGGGAGCGGGGGCGGGGCCAGCAGCTTTAAAGTCCAAGCCCTCAGCACGCCCGCGGTCGGCGCTGGAGTCCTCTGCACGTCCTCCCAGGCCTCCGAGAAGGGCGCGGGGGCCCAAGCTGCTGAGCACTTTCTGAAACGTACAGACTGGAATCGCTAGGCAGGGCCAGTCACAGCTCTCTGGGGAGAAAACGCCCCTTTCTCAGGGGTGCACAAGCGCACCCACCTGCGCCCCAAGGGGGGCGGCCAGCCTGACGGACAGACATGACCCCAACGGGCACCTAAAGCACCACACATTTCTTCAAACCGGAGTGTGTGCGGAAAGCTGGAATGAAACGTATGTAACGAGTAAACGACAAAGCCAGTCATCCAGTATTCAGTATGTTCTCTTGGAAATGCTTTTTCTAATCACTTAAGTCACATGAAACTGTAAAGCTATTCTCATAATCTGCTAAAATCACTGCGTGGGCTAAGTTATAAGGTTTAAGAGAAGGCATCCTCCTTTTTGACTTGAAAGAGAAATGAATTCCAAAATGATAACAGAAAGGTACCTACTGTCAAACACGCTGCATTAAAACCCAGGGTTTCTAAAAAGGCCGGATGCGGTGGACGGGTCGTACCTTTCGCGCTGATGCTGCGGAGGTCTGTGATCTTCATCAGGATCTTTGGGAACATGTGAGGCTTGCTGGGCCGTCTCTTTCTGATGTAAATTTTCAGTGCTTCCAGCAGTGGTTCTTGTAGCTTATCTACTTTTGTTGGTTCCTCAAGGTCCTGGCGGTCTAGATTCCAGAAACAAGGTATTAAACAATTGAGGTCAGGACAGAACGAGCCCTGCCCACGCCCCCGCCTCCTCCTATAATCTGGTGATTCAACCCCATAAACACGTTTGAAGGTGTGTGAGCGCGGCTGATCTGGGCTTCCCTGGGGGCTCAGTGCTGAAGCACCTGCCTGCCAACGCAGGAGACACGGGTTCCATCCCTGGGTCTGGAAGATCCCCTGGAGGAGGAAAGGGCAACCCAGTCCAGGATTCTTGCCTGGAGAATCCCATGGACAGAGGAGCCTGGCAGGATAGAGTTCAAGGGGTCACGAAAGAGTTGGACGTGACTGAGCACACACACACTCCTGTGACACTTGAAAATGACTGTCCTTGGTCAAACCACATTTGGAAGGCTGGTGGCTTTTATCCCCAGCAGAGAATTACTGCTCGTGACCAGGAGGTGTCACTACTGAACTGAATTAAAGGAGACCTGACCCAGATGGTTAAAATGCAGGTAAACCAGCCCCCAATTAAAGGCAGCAGCTCCTTAACCACCCTGTTTTGGGTTCCCGTGGGCCAGTGAGGGCGTCACACCAGGCCTCCCGAGGTGGGGGCGCCAATGCAGGACTACAACCCCCCGCCGCCGCCTTGGCAAGCAGCACCAGCAGGCTCCCTGACTCACCCTGAGAATGTCCCCAGGCAAGTCACGTTAAGAGGGTCTGATCCTACCCTTCAAACTGCAGCTGTGGCAATGCAGACAGCATTTTGGTATTTCAGAGCAGGAAAACCCCAAATGCCTTTAACTTATAATAATATGGAAAAATGCAACAAACTCTAAGCATGCATGCCTAGTTTTATCCACGTCCTTTTCCATGCAAAATAACTCCCAAGTGGAGATGAAGAATCTCCCATAATTTACGAGTGTGAGCGCTCTCCGTGAGCTCTCGCGAGGGTGCTCTGGGTGGTGGTACCTCCACAGATCAGGCAGATGGCGCTGAGAAGGCCGGTCTCCGTGTCGTCCATCTCCAGCGGCAGGAGCTGGCCGGCAAAGGTGAACACTAGGTCGGTCAGAGGGCCAAAGCCGGCGTTGTGCATCTGGGTTCGATTCAGCGTCAGGCCGTCCGAAAACGTCATGGTGTCCTGCTCTGGGGTGTACCTGGTGCAGATTCTGAGAATCTGGGAGGAAACCATGTCTGGATCAACGGCCTGGCCCTACGGCCTCCCCGGGGAACCAGGGAGGGAATCCCAGGAAGGTTCCAAGGGCTCCAGAGCGGACAAGCCCCCCCGACCCCCACTTGGGTGTGAACGCTGCTCCAGCTCTTCCTCCAAAAGACCACACACATCAAAACAAGGGCGAAACCTTATTTAGGGAATAATAAATAGCACACGAGAAATTTTGAGAAATATCTGTTTATGCTAAAAGTGATTCATTTGACTCAAGTAAACATTTACTGAGTACCTACTTATGTCCCAGGCACTGTGCCAGGTGTTGGGGATGAAAAGAGGAAGAAGAGTCATTTTTTTAAAAGAGCTTAGTCTACCAAAGGAAAAAAAAAAAAAGGCCAACATTTACACTGAGTAAGCGCCCAGCGCAAAGCCAGCGCTCCACCTGCTCTCCACTTACGCTAGCCGCCAAGCTGGCGGGCTGAGGACGCTCCTTACAGACCAGGGGCTCAGGAAGGCTGGGCTGAGCTGGGGCTGGCCCCCCACCCCCGGGGATGCCCCGGGCACCCCGCCCCTGGAGACCCTGACCCCAGGGGGCAGGCTGAGCCAGCAAGGGGCAGCAGGGCAGGCCCAGGGCGAGAAGGGGCTCAGCCTGGAGGCCTGGCGGGGTCTCCTGGAGAAGCAGCCACCCTGGGAGCGGCAGCCGTTGTCCTGGAGACAGAGCGCGGCGCCCCCAGTCACACCACCGGAGGGGCTGCTCAGACGGGCGTGGTCAGCGGAGCGCCGCACTCCCAGCTCCGGGTTCCTGGCTGGGGCCCCTGCGTCTTGGGGGCCAAGGCGGCCTGAAGCTGCCCCGCTGTCAGAGCGCAGAGGGACCCCGAAGTCACGGAGGGGCCTTCGCTCCCGAGGAAGCCCCAGAAGGTGAGGCGCCAGCCGACGGTACACGCCAAGGCGGGGCCGGCGGGAGGGGCCCCGCATCCACACAGGCTCCGGCGCGGGGCCTCTACCCTCGCTTCCCGTGGGACCAACAGGCGCCAGACGAGCCTCTGCAGCTTGCGCGCACAAGAGCCCCTCGGGGTCCCCAAGCCGCCCAAGGCTCCCCCGAAACCCGCGTCCAGACACAGCGCCCGGGGGCCCGCTCCACCCTGCAGGGCCTCACTCCTCAGGCCAGACGACAAGCGGGTTCTGATGAAGCGATTCCTGTGGCCTCTCTCCCCTGGGAGCCCGACACGGCTGACCAAGTAGAGCAGGCGTCGGGAGGGGAGAACGTGGACCGGGAGAGGGTGTGAGCCCTAGAGACACAGCCCGGAGCCCCGGCTCGTCCCACGTCCCACGACAGCCCCGGCGGCACACCCAGCCCCTCTTGAGGGTGCAGACAGCCCCCGCCAGGCCGGCCTGCCGCGGAGGTTTCTGCAGGGGGCACGGCGCCCACACGCGGGCCACCCTCCTCAGGGCGCCGAGCAGGGCCCCGGGGGGTGGGCAGGTGGCCTGTCCATGCCCCTCCACCCCAGCTCTCATGTCCCAGGTCCCCCTGGTGATGTGCCCCTGAGACGGGGTGCAGGGGACAGCCGGCCTGTGACAAGGCCACGGGAGGCGTGGGGGCCCCTCCTCGCCGCCCCCCTGAAGCCCGTCCTGGGAGGCGGCCGGGGCACCAGAAGCCCCAGCCTCTGCTCAGCAGCGGCTGCAGCTCCGGGCAAGTGATGAGCCGGCCTGGAAGCGGCCGGCAACCCTGGTCAGGCCTGCAGATGAGGTAGCCCCCCAAGTGCCCACGGCCACCCCCCAGAGCTCCGCCGTGAGCTCCCGACAGCAGGGACTGCGGGACGAGTCTGTCCTCAGGGGCTCAGTCTGGGGCGGCGTCACAGACAACGGACAGCGCACTTGCTGCGGGTCGTGCGCACACCCGGGGAACACAGAGGGATGCACCCGCCCCGTGTGGGCGCGCCGGGCCCCGGCAGGGCCGGCATCGCGGGCGCCCGGCCCTCCCGGCCAGACCCCCCCAGACCCCTGGGCCCCACCGCCCCCAGACACGGCTGCCTGGACCTCCGCCCCCAGGGCTCCCTCCGCCCGTCCCGAGCCGCGGGAACGCGGGCTCACAGTCGCATCCGACTTCTCCCTGCCCCGGGGCGGGGACCCCGCGGCCGTGTCAGAGTGCGAACCCGACCCCTCCCGCTTGCTGTCTTCACGCGGAGCTGTTCTCGGGGCTTCCGTGCCCCCCAGCCCAGGAGACGAGCTTTGGCGGAGAATGCCCCGGCTGCCCCTCAGCAGCGCGCCACACGGCGGGGAGGAGCGAACATTCACCCACTTACTGAGGAACCTCTCCCACCTGCTAACCCCCTGCGAGGGGCGTATTAAGTCCACGGGTTTCTAAGTGTTTTGGCAAAGAAAACACGTGTTCACCATCGCGTTCTCTGCACTGACTGCCCGGCCATCAGGGGCAGGTCCTGACCGGAGCGTCTGCCGCCCGGGGGCTGCGCTGAGACGAGGCCGCGGCGCCCAGGAGGGGCCGGCCAGGAGCGGCACTTCCTCAGTGCAGTCCAATCCCACGCCTGCTGCGGGAGGGGCAGTGACCCAGACGCTGGAGGACGATCACAGATTCTCTCACAACAATCAGAGTCCTGCACCCCACATCCGTGCCCCAGCCCGGGGTCCGGCGCTGGGAGGAGCCGCCCCCGGAGCGCTTGGCTTTGAAGGCCAGCGGGGCTTGAGTTCAGGAGTTCACAGGACTGGGGGGACCGGGGACTCCACTCGCTGAGGGCGCACAAGGGCTCCTGGGCAGTGACCCAGCAGAGCAGAGGCCACAGGAGCGTGGACCAGACCCGCCTGCTGCTACAGGGGGTCTTGGGGAGACGCGGGGGCAGCTGAGGCTCACTGTGGGCACAAGGACACGGGTGGCAGAGGGACCGGGAACACCCATCGGAGCAAACGCCCCAGAGGTCACCGTCTGGCATTGACACCTGGTCTACGCAGCGGGTTCCAGCGCTGGGACACCCCAGGCCAAATAACGAGCAAGAGGACAGCCCCACCCAGCAGCAGACAGGCTGCCAAAAGTCGGTCCTGAGCCCGCGACCGCCCAACACATGCCCTTGACACATCCTCCCAGGGCAGCCTCCAGCCCCTCCCACCAGGAAGGCTGCAGAAGTCCCTGAACCAACCTCCCCCACCACGGGGCAGACACCAGAGCCAAGAATTCCAGTTTTGCCTTGGGAAACGGCAACCACAAACCCAGAAATGTGGGCAAAAATAAGATGGCAGAGAAATATGTCTCAGACAAAGGAACAAGATGAAACCCCAGAAAAATAACTAAGTCGGGTAGAGAGAGGCAATCTGTCTGAGAAACAATTCAGAGTAATGGTACTCGAGATGGTCCAAGATCTCAGAAAAGGAACGGAAGAACAGACCAATAAAATACACAACATGCTTAACAGAGACCTAGAAAATTTAACCAACAAAAAAGCTGTACAACACAGCAACTGAAATGAAAAATAAAGAGAAGGTCAGACAGAGACAACACAGAAAAAGTTACAGGCCAGTACCACTGATGAACACCGATGCAAAAATCCTCAACAAAATCCTAACAAACAGATTCCAACAACACATTAAAAACCTCATACACCATGATCAATTTGGGTTTATCTGAAGGATGCAAGGATTCTTCAATATATGCAAAATCGATGTGATATACTGTAACAATTTGAAAGATAGGATATGATTATCTCAATAGATGCAGAAAAAAACCTTTGACAAAATTCAGCACTCATTTATGATAAAAACTCTTCAAAAAATGGGCACAGAAGGAACCTACCTCAACATAGTAAAGGTCATATATAAACCCACGGCAAACATTATTCTCAATGGTGAAAAAATGAAAGCATTTCAAGATCAGGAACAATACAGGGGTGCCCAATCTCACCACTATTATTCTACATAGTTTTGGGAAGTCCTAGCTACGGCAATCAGAGAAGAAAAAGAAATAAAAGGAATCCAGGTTGGAAAAGAAGAATTAAACCTCTCACTGTTTGCAGAGGACATGATACTGTACATAGAAAACCCTAAAGATAGTATCAGAAAATTACTAGAGCTAATCAGTGAATTTAGCAAAGTTGCAGGATAGAAAAATCAATACACAGAAATCACTTGCATTTTTATATACTAACAATGAAAAATCAGAGAAATTAAGGAATCAATTCCATTCACCATTGCAACAAAAAGAACTAAATATCTAGGAATAAACTCACCTAAGGAGACAAAAGAACTGTACACAGAAAACTATGACACTGATTAAAGAAATCAAAGACGACATACACAGATGGAGAGATATTCCACATCTCTGGGTTGGAAGAATCAATATTATGAACATGACTATACTACCAAATGCAATCTACAGATTCAACGTGACACCTATCAAATTACCAATGGTATTTTTCACAGAATCAGAACAAAAAATTTCACAATTCACATGGAAACACAAAAGACCTAGAACAGCCAAACCAATCTTGAGAAAGAAGAATGGAGCTGGAGGAATCAACCTTCCTGACATCAGATTATCCTACAAAGCTACAGTCATCAAGACAGTATGGTACTGGCACATAAACAGAAATATAGACCAATGGAACAAGATAGAAAGCCCAGAAATAAACCCATGCACCTATGGGTACCGTATTTTTGACAAAGGTGGCAGGAATATACAATGGGGCAAAGACAGCCTCTTCAATAAATGGTGCCAGGAAAACTGGACAGCTACATGTAAAAGAATGAAACTGGAACACTTCCTAACACCATACACAAAGATCAACTCAAAATGGATTAAAGACCCATATGTAAGAGCAGAAACTATAAAACTCTTAAAGGAAAACATGGGCAGAACACACGATGACATAAATCAAAGCAAAATCCTCTATTACCCACCTCCTAGAGTAATAGAAATAAAAACAAAAGTAAATAAGTGGGGCCTCATTAAACTTAAAAAAGTTTTTGCACAGGAAAGGAATCTATTAACAAGGTGAAAGACAACCCTCAGAATAGGAAAAATAATAGCAAATGAAACAACTGACAAAGGATTAATTTCCAAAGTATACAAGCAGCTCATACAAGTCAATATCAGAAAAACAAACAACTCAGTCAAAAAATGGAAAAAAGACCAAAATACACATTTCTCCAAAGAAGACATACAGATGGCTAACACATGAAAAGATGCTCAACATTGCTCATTATTAGAGAAATGCAAATCAAAACTACAATCAGATATCACCTCACACTGGTCAGAATGACTATCATCAAAAAGTCTACAAGCAATAAATGCTGGAGAGGGTGTGGAGAAAAGGGAACGCTCTTGCACGTTGGTGGGAATGTGAATTGATGATACAGCCACTATGGAAGACGGTATGGAGATTCCTTAAAAAAAAAACTAGGAATAAAACCACCATATGACCCAGCAGTCCCACTCCTAGGCATACACCCCGAGGAAACCAAAACTGAAGAAGACACATGTACCCCAATGTCCAGGGCAGCAGTGTTTATAATACCAAGAACAGGGAAGCAACCAAGACGTCCATCGACAGGCGAATGGATGAGGAAGCTGTAATTCGTATATACACAATAAAGTGTTACTCAGCCATAAAAAGGAATGCATTTCAGTTCTGATGAGCTGGATGAACCTAGAGTCTGTTATACAGAGTGAAGTCAGTCACAGAGACAAAAACAAGTACCATATACTAATGCAAATATATAGAATCTAGAAAGACTATACTGATGACATTATCTGCAGGGCAGCAATGGAGACAGAGACAGACAGACATATGGACATGGTAGGCAGGAGGGAGGAGAGGGTGGGAGGTATGAGGAGAATAACGAGGAAACTTACATTACCATATGTAAAACAGACAGCCAATGGGGATGTGCTAGATGACTCGGGGAACTCAAACGGGGCTCTGTGTCAACCTAGATGGGTGGGATGGGCGGGGACGTGGCAGGGAGGTTCGATGGGAGGGGACATATGTATACCTGTGGCTGATTCATGTCGATGTTTGGCCAACACAACTCTATAAAGCAATTAACCTTAAATTAAATAAAATACACTAGAAGGAATAAACAGCAGAATAACTGAGCAGAATGAATGAATAATTTGGAAGACTAAATGTTAAAAATCATTGCTGTGGAATAAAGAAAAAGGAATGAAATGAGGACAATCTAAGAGACCCCTGGGATAACACTAAATCCACCAACATTCTCATTATATGGGGCCCAGAAGGAGGAGACAGGAAGGACCTGAGAAAATATTTGAAGAGGTGATAGCTGAAAAATTTCATAACACTGGAAAGGAAACAGTCACCCAAGTCCAGGAAGTGCAGAGCCTCAGTCAGGACAAACTCAAGGAGGAACATGTCAAGACACATGGTAATCAAACTGAAAAAATGAAAAGACAGAAACAATATTAAAAGCAAAAAGGGGAAAGCAATAAAGTAACATACTAGGGAATCTCCATAAGGTTATCAGTTTATTTTCCAGGAGAATCTGTGTAGACCAGAAGTGGGTGGCACGAGATATTTAAGGTCATGAGAAGCAAGAAGCTACAACCAAAGATACTCTACCCAGCAAGACTCTCCTTCAGATTTGGCAGAGAAATGAAAAGCCTTACAGACAAGCAAAAGGCTAAGAGCACCCAGCATTATCAAACCAGCTTTGTAACAAATGCTAAAGGAACTGCTCTAAGCAGAAAATTAAACACTGCAACTAGAAATGTGAAAATCATGAATGGAAAAACTCACTGGTAACGGCAAGCATACTGTACAGGTGGGAAATCACCCGCACACAAAACATGACATCAGAACCAGCAATTGTGAGAGGAGGAGAGAACAAATGCAGGACACTGAAAATGCACTGAAATTAAAAGACCAGCAACTTAAAACATCTTGCTTATATACGCGGACGTCAGTATCAAAACATCATGGTCACCATGAACCGGAACTACACAATGGATAAACACAGGCAGAAAAGAAAATGCAACCCAAACACAACAATAAAGGTAGTCATCAAATCACAAAAGAAGAGAACCAAAGAGGTAGGGAAGAAAACGACAGACAAAAACAGATTAGCTCCAGATGGCAGAGTATAAGGACCTGAGCTAATTCCCAACACCACCGAAGTCACAACTGATGAAAAATCATCATCATCAAAAAACAAAAAAACAAAAAAATAAAAATAAAGATAAAACAAAACAAAACAAAAAAACCACACTGCAATCTATTAAAAAGATACTCCATGCCCAAAGACAAAGAAGCCACAATGAAATGGTAGGAGGGAGGAATCACAATAAAATCAAACCCCATACCCTCTGGGTGGGCAACGCACACGCTGGGCAACAGTCACACCACAGAAGCGCTCCCCCAGGCGTGAGTCCCGAGCCCTGCGCAGGTGTCCCAGCCTGGAGGTCTGACGATGGAAGGAGGGGCCCCCAGAGAACCCGGCTTTGATGGCAAGCGGGTCTGACTGCAGGAATTCCACGGAAGTGGGGGAGACAGAGACTCGACTCCTGAAGGGCACGTACGAGGACCTGTGCAAAGCAGGGCCTCCTGAGCCTGGTCCTGCAGGGTCTCCTGTGGGGGTGGGGAGGGCCCGTGTCTGAGACTCACCGCGGAGACAGAGGCACCAGCAGCAGCAATTCTGCAAAGTGCCTGCTGGTGTGACTCCCCCTGAAGGCCGCCATCAGCCCCAACATCCCACAGGGGCCAGAGCTGGGTCACTTAAGGCTAAGCAACACGGGGCGGGAACATGGCCCAATCCATCAGCAGACAGGCTTCAGGTCTGCCTGAGCACAGTCCTCCCCCTAGAGGGACAAGACCCAACTCTACCCACTACTGGAGTCCCACCCGTCAGAGAGCCAGGACAAGCCTCCTAGCCTCAGCCACCAGAGGACAGACAACAGAAGCAAGAACAACAATTCTGCAGCCCATGGAACAGAAAATACAATCACAGAAAGTTAGACAAAATGAGACATCAAAGGAATATTTCCAAATGAAGGAATGAGATGAAACCCCAGATGAAACGACTGAGTGAAGTAGGCAACCTACTGTAAAAAGAACTCAGAATAATGATAGTGAAGATGACCCACAATTTCAGAAAAAGAATGGAGGAAATATAGGAAAGGTGCAAAAAGTGTGTAACAGACAGCTAGAAGAACTGAAGATAAAACAGAATTAAACAATAACTGAAATGAAAAATACATTAGAAGGGATCAAAACCAGAAGAAGTGAGGAAGAAGAACAGATAAAGTAAACTGGACACAGAATGACGGAAATCACCGTCACGAACAGAATAAAGAAAAGAGAACGTGAAAAGAGAGACCTCTGAACAACACTGACTGTACCAACATTCACACTACAGGGGTCTCAGTAGGAGGGGAGAGAGAACGGACCTGAGCAAGTATCTGAAGATAGAACAGCTCAAAATATCCATAACACGAGAAAGGAAAGACTCAAATCCAGGAAGTACAGAGTCCCAGGCAGGATCAACACAAGGAGAAACATGTCAAGACCCACAGTAATCAAATCAGCAAAAATCAAAGACAAAGAAAAAACATTAAAAGCAACAAAGGAACAGTAACGAATAACACACAAAGGAACTCCCGTAAGGGTATCAGCAGATTTCTCAACAGAAACTCTGCAGGCCAGAGGGCGTGGCACAACATTTTTAAAGTGATAAAAGGGAAGAACTACGACCAAGAATAACCTACCCAGCAAGGCGCTCATTCACATCTGAGGGAAAAATCAAATGATTTATAGACAAGAAAAAGCTTAGAGAATTCCACATTACCGAATCAGCTTTATAACAAATACTAAGGGAAATTCTCTAAGTGGAAAAGAAAAGGCCAAAATGAGAAACATGAAAATTATGAACGGAGAAGCTCACCAGAAAAAGCAAACCCAGGGTAAAGGTAGGAAATCAGCCCCACACAACATGATACCAAACCAGTCACTGAGAAACGACCTGAGCACAAACAGGATACTGCAAATGCATTTGAAATTAAAAGACCAGCGACTTAAAAAACACACAAATCTTGTTTATATCTAAGATGCTACATCAAAACCACATGGTGAGACTTCCCTGGTGGTCCACTGGTTAGGAATCCATCTTGCAAGACCGGGGACACAGGTCTGATCCCTGGTAGCGGCAACCCACGTCAGTATCCTAGCCTGGAGAATCCCCACGGACAGAGGAGCCTGGTGGGCTACAGTTCACAGGGTCGTACAGAGTCAGACATGACTGAGCGACCAAGTGCATCACAGCACAGGGGAGCTTAGAGCTCATGTGCTGTGGAGCAACGAAGCCACGCGATGCAACTACTGAGGGCGTGGACCACGCCCACTGAGGGCCTGACCACGCCCACTGAGGGTGTGCACCACGCTCACTGAGGTGTGACCACACCTACTGAGGGCCTGCACCACGCCTACTGAGGGCCTGACCACGCCTACTGAGGGCGTGACCACACCTGAGGGTGTGGCCACTCCTGAGGGCCTGACCATGCCCACTGAGGGCCTGACCACGCCCACTGAGGGTGTGCACCACACCTACTGAGGGCCTGACCACGCCTACTGAGGGCCTGACCACGCCCACTGAGGGCCAGACCACACCTACTGAGGGCGTGGCCACACCCACTGAGGGCCTGACCACGCCCACTGAGGGCCTGACCACACCTACTGAGCCCAAACGCCACAGCGAGTCTGGGGGCCACAGGGAGAGCACCTGCCTGGGGCAACGCACAGCCCATGTGCTGTAGCTAACGTGATACAGCCGAACGACTCAGTCAGAATTGTTTTCCTAAAAAGAAACTCGCGGTAATCGCAAACAGAAAGATCTACAACAGATACGCTAAAAAGAAAAGGGAATCCAAACACAACACTGAAGTCAATCATCAAGTCACAAGAGAAGGGGCTCCCTGGGGGGAGAGTGGTTAAGAACTGACTGCCAAGGCAGGCAACACAGGGTCGATCCCTGCTCCAGAAGATTCCACTGCGTGGGTCACCTCAGCCCATGTGCCACAACCACTGAGTCCGCACTCTGGAGCCCGCAAGCCGCAGTTACTGAAGCCCGCATGCCTGAGGGCCTGTGCTCGGCAACAAGACGCCCGTGCACTGCAGCCAGAGAGGGTCCTGTGCGTCACACCAGAGCACGCGTGAACGCAGCAGCAAAGACTGACAGCAGTTCAGTGCAGTCGCTCAGTCGTGTCTGACTCTTTGCGACCCCATGAACCGCAGCACGCCAGGCCTCCCTGTCCATCACCAGCTCCCGGAGTTTACCCAAACTCATGTCCATTGAGTCGGTGACACCATCCAACCACCTCATCCTCTGTTGTCCCCTTCTCCTCCTGCCCTCAATCTTTCCCAGCACCAGGGTCTTTTCAAATGAGTCAGCTCTTCGCATGAAGTGGCCAAAGTATTGTAGCTTCAGCTTCAGCATCAGTCCTTCCAGTGAATATTTGGACTGATTTCCATTTGATCCATTTCAGCCAGTCTATGTCTTTTGGTTGGAGCATTTAGTTTACAAGACCCACTTCAAATATAGGAAAATGTATTCCATGCAAATAGAAATCAAAAGAAAGCTGAAAGAGCAATACTCATATCAGACAAACAGACTTTCTTTTTGCAAATTTATCTATTTGGCTGCTTCAGGTGTTAGTTGAAGCAGCCGGTTCAGTAGTTGT
Organism: Cervus elaphus; assembly: GCF_910594005.1. NCBI lineage: Eukaryota > Metazoa > Chordata > Mammalia > Artiodactyla > Cervidae > Cervus > Cervus elaphus. The sequence continues at coordinate 47,038,665 of NC_057846.1, forward strand.
GGCCGGCAGGCTCAGCTGCTCTGCAGCAATGTGGGATCTTAGTTCCCCAACCAGGGATCGAACCCATGTCCCCCACATTGCAAGGCGGATTCTTAACCACTGGACTGCCAGGGAAATCCAACAAATAGACTTTAAAGTATAAACTTATAAGAGACAAAAAGAGACACTACATCATGATCACAAGGATCAACAAAATAATATAACTGCAAATATATATCCACCACGGGAGCACATCAATATATAACGCAAATACTAAGAGCCATAAAAGGGAAAACCAACAGTAACACAGTAATACTGGGGACTTTAACACCTCAGTTTCATCAATGGACAGATCATCTAACACCAAAATCAATAACAAAACACAGGTTTTAAATGACACTATTCATAGAGCATTTAATCCAGAATCAGCAAATACACATTCTTTTCAAGTGTACAAGGAACATTCTCCAGAACAGATCACATGCTGGGTCACAAAGCAAATCTATGCAAATTCAAGAAAACTGAAAGCATATCAAGCATCTTCTCTGACCACAACTCTATGAGATCAGAAATCAACTACAAGGAAAAAACTGTAAAAAACAAAAACCTGGAGGCTAAGCAACATGTTACTAAACAACGGACTGCTAAAGAAATCAAAGAAGAAACCAACAAATTTCTAGAGATGAGTGAAAATGAAAACATCACAACCCAAAAAACCTAGGGGATGCAACAGAAACAGTTCTAAGAGGGAAGTTTATAGCAATACAAACCTACCTCAAGAAACAAACAAAATAAGACCCCTCAAACAACCTAATCTTATACCTAGAACAGTTAGAGAAAGAACAACAACAAAAACCCAAGGCTAGAAAAACATCATAGAGCAAAGCAGAAAAAATAGAAATGAACAAAAAAAAACAGCAAAGGTCAATGAAGCCAAAAGCCATTTCTTTGAGACAAAGAACCATAAGAGATCATCACAAGCAGCTACACACTGATAAAATTGACAACCCAGAGGAAACCGACAAACTCCAAGAAGAAAGGAAGACAGAAGGAAGCAGGAAGGAACAGAAAATACGAACAGACCAACCAATCAGACGCCCTGAAACTGAAACTGTGATTTAAAAACTTCCGACAAACAAGTCTTGGACCAGATGGCTTCACAGGCAAATTCTATCAAATGTTAAGAGGAAAGTTAACCCCTCCCCTTCTGAAACTTAAAGTTTCAGAGAAGAGAACACTGCCCAACTCACTCTACAAGGCTACCATCACCTTGATACCAAAGCCAGGTATGGTATCACAGAAAAGGAAAATTACAGGCTGATACTCCTGGTGAACACAAGATACAAAAATCCTCGACAAAATGCCAGCAAACCGAATCCAACAATACTTTTAAAGGATCATATGCCATGGCAAGTGGGATTTATCATAGAGATGTAAGGATTTTTCAGTATCTGCAAATCAATGTGATCACATTAACAGCCTGAAGAATAAAAACCATATGATCATCTCAATAGATGCAGAGAAAGCTTTTGACAAAATGCAACCCCATTTATGATCAAAAACTCTACAGAAAATGGACACAGAATTTTCTTCAACATAATAAAGACCATATACAACAAACGCATAACTATCATCATACTCAATGGTGAAGAGCTGAAAGCCCCTCCACTACGATTGAGAACAAGAGAAGGAGGTCTACTCTTGCCACTTCTATTCAGCATTTATGGAAGGTCTAGCCATGGCAATCAGAGAAGAAAAATAAAAGGAATCCACACTGGAAAAGAAGCTAACCTGTGTCACTGTTCGCAGATGACGTGACACTATAAATAAAAAATCCTACGGTGGCTACCAGAAACCTAGTGCTCATCAATACATGCAGTGAGGTGTGTGTACAAAAGAGATACACAGAAATCTCTTGCATATTTACACACTAATAATGAAAGATCAGAAAGAGAAATTAGGGAAACAATCCCATTTAGCACTGCAACAAAAATAATAAAATACTTAGGAATAAACCTAGTATCTAAAGAGGCCAAAGACCCATATCCTGAAAAGTGTAAGATGCTGATAAACAAAACTGATGATGATACATGGATAGAAAGACATACCACATGCCTGGATTGGAAGAATCAAAATTGTCAAAATGAAACATACTATTCAAGGTAATCCACAGATTCAATACAATCCCTATTAAATTACTAATAGTATTTTTTCACAGAACTAGGATAAAAAAAAAATCCCTAACAATCTGTACAGAAACACACAAAACCCAGAAGCCAAAGCAATGTTGAACAAGAAGAATGGGGCAGGAAGAATCAGGCCCGTCTTCAGACCACACGACAGAGCTACAGTCATCAAAAGCAGCATCTTCTGGCACAAGACAGAAATAAAGATCAATGGAACAGAATACAAAGCCCAGAAATAAACCATGCCCCATCATCAATCCATCATGAAAGGAGACACAGTGTTGGAAAAAGAGTCTCTTCAACAAATGGTGCAGAGAAACCTGAACAGTTACATGCAAAAAAAAAGAAAGAAATCAGATCATTCCTTAACACCATACACAAAAATTAGTTCAAAATGGATTAGAGCCCTAAATCTGAGACTGGACACTTGAATCTCCTAGAGGAAAACACAGACAGAGCACTCTCTGATATAAAAATTGCAACAGTATCTTTTTTGGATCCATCTCCCAGAATAATGGAAATAAAAATGAAAACAAACAAATAGCACCTACTCAAAAGCTTCTGCACAGCAAAGGAAACAATCACCAAAATGAAAAGACAACCCACAGACTGGGAGAAAATGTTTGCAAATGATGTGACTGACAAGGGAATAATCTCCCAAATTTAGCAACAGTTCAGGATGGTTAACAGCATCAAAACAAACAACCCACTCAACAAAGGGGCAGAAGACCTAAACATTTATCCAAAGAAGAAGCACAGATGGCAAACAGGCACACGGAAAGATGTTTGACATTGCTATTAGAAAAATTCAAATTAAAACTACAATGAGATATTAGTATCACCTCACACCAGCCGGAATGGCTCTCATCAAAAAAATCCACAAACAATAAATGCTGGGGAGGGTGCAGAGAGAAGGGAACCCTCCTCCACTGTTGGTGGGAATGTAAACTGGTGCACCCACTCCGGAGAACAGTGTGGAGGTTCTTTAAGAAACTAAAAACAGACCTGCCATATGATCTAGCAACCCCATTCCTAAGCGTATATCCAGAGAAAACCAAAACTCGAAAAGATACATGCACCCTTATGTTCAAGGCAGCATTGTAACAGCCAAGACGTGGAAGCAACCTGTGTCTGCTGATGGATGGATAAGGATGTGGTATGTGTTTACAATGGGATACTGTTCAGCCACTTTAAAAAAATGAAACAATGCCATTTGCAGGAACATGGATGGACCTACAGATGGTCACACTGAGTTAAATGAGTCAGAGGAAGAAAAATGCCACAGGGTCTCAGTTAAAAGTCCAATCTGAACAATGATGCAAAAGAACTTATTTACAGAACAGGACCAGACTCACAGACTGTGGGGGGAAAGCCTTAGTTTCCATGGGGGAAAGCAGAAGAGAGCGATGGATGAGGAGTCTGGGTGAACATGTGCATACTACTATGTATAATCAACAAGGATCTACTGTGGAGCAGGGAACTCCGCTCAGGGTTCTGCAATAACACACACTGGGAAGAGTGTGAGGAAAGAGCACAGACGCATGAACACGTGTATAAGCGAATCACTGCACCGTACACCTCAAACAAACAACACTGCAAGTCAACTGCTGTCGCTCAGCCGCGTCTCTGCGGCCCCTGGACGGCAGACCCCAGGCTCCTCTCCTGGCGCGGCTCAGACTCACGTCCATTCAGTCGGTGATGCCATCCAACCATCTATGCTCCATGATAAAATATTTTTTAAAATCTAACTATGTTTTAGTTAACCCAAGAGATCCAACATACTGTGTTAACAAGTTATCAACTGAAAGAATCATAAAGGAAATACTTCATGTTACTAAGCGCTAAGTCTGAAACCAAGCTTCCCCTACAATCGCAGCTCTCAGACCGCGGCCTCCATGCCGTCCTGGGAGCACAGCTCGAGACAGCGGCGTGGCCCCTGTGCACACACACAGACACGGTGGGCTTACAGACGACGGTGCTGCTGAGGAGGGCCTGAAGGCTAAAGGGAAGGAGCGCACGAAGTGCGGGGGCTGAGCCAGGGTTTCCAGCAAGGACGGCCTCCGTTCTCCCAACAGCCTCACCGCGGAGGAGTCACTGAGGACGCGAGTAAGAGCATCGCCTGGAGACGGGGCTGCCGTCCAGCGGGTGCAGTCAGCGACGGGGCCACAACAGCACAGAGCGCTGCTCCTCGTCTCCCCAGGCCCGCGGGCGGAGGCCTTTCTTACAGGGACCCGGGGACGGACAGGGAGCCGCTCCCCTCGGGAGCCCGTCTCCACCGAGTCCCGGGCAGGTCCCCTGGACGCTCCTCCCTGGACGGTCCCCCGAGCCCCAAAGGGCGCTGGGCGTCACAGGGGTGTCCCCGCCGCGGGGAGACGGCGGGGGCACGGGGGCCTCGGACCGTCCGCCCACCCCAGCGCGACCTCCGCGGCCCGACCGGCGGGAGACACGTGCGCCGTGCTGGTGGCCGGGGCAGCACCGGGGCAGCCCGGGAGCTCCCAGGATCCCCTTTCCAGGGACCGAGCGCTGCCCGCCCCGGGGGTGTCCGTCTGTCCTTCCGCCCGCAGCGCTCCCGGCTTCCGCAGGGCCTCCTCTCAACAGTCAGCCGGCCGCGCCCTTACTCGAGAGACGCCCTCTGACGCGGCGGTTTTCAGGATCTGGGTCTTTGCCACAAGTCTTGGACAGGAGCTGTGCCAAGGGCCTCATGAGTATCCCCGTCTGCCTGCCTCCTCCACCCCTGCTAGAGCTTACCCCCGCCTACCGCACCCCAACACCAGGCCGCACCCGAGAAGCCAGCAGAGCGCGATGGAAAACGGCCTGGGTTGGGCCCAGAGCTTGTAGCCGCCTGCAGGCCTCGGCCCGCTCCCTCGTGGCCGCTGGCCGAGCCCCCCGGGTTGTTCCACCCTCTGCCCAGGACCGGGTGACCTCATGCCTGCCCTACATGTGGGTAAACTGAGGTCAGGAGAGGTCACGGAAAGCAGCTCCCGTCCCTCCTGACTCCACGGAGAAGGGCTGACGCGTGGGTCCCAGGAGGGAGTGGCTGGGCTCTGAGTCAGCGCCAGGTGCCCCCCGCTCCCCTCCGCCCCGTCCCGGGGGCTCCCCTCATGCCCTCCTGCCCCGAGGGCGGCGGGTGCAGGGATCACAATTGTCACCCGGCACCCAGACAGAAGGGAGACCCGGGAGCCCGAAGCCTGGAGGTGCCAGGCCCACGGGCGGCGTGGGGTCAGGACCCCAGTCCCGGGGCCGCCTGGCTGCAGCTCAGCCTTGCTTCGAGGAGGGGCCCCACGTGACCCAGGGGCCCGCGGGGCTCTGTCCTTGGGACCACATCTGAACGCCCCCCGCTCGCGCCCGGGAGCCTCAGACCTGCACTGCCACGAGGAGCGCCCCGCCCACCACACCCAGAAGACAGCCGGTCCCTGCGGCGCTCTGCATCAGGCAAGCTGAGCTTTACCAACTACAGGCGTGGGCACAAGACAGGCAGCCCGGCTCAGACGTTTCATTGTCCTGAACGTTTCTAGGCTCATCCAAGACCCTCTGATTTCATGAGACGGTATGACACACTCAGGATCCCTGGCACCTGCAGGTTTCAGACTAACTGTTCTCACTCCTGAGATCCAACTTCCCTAGGAAGACACACACACACGCGTGTACCGCACGACTGACGGGTCCGAGTCCTCCCTCCTCCTCAGGAGAAGGAGAGTGTGTCTAATTACAGTAACTGGATTTGCTTGGCAGAACTGTTTATACCCGGAGCTAGGAGGGTGTAACACAAAGAATAATCGATGATTTTAAACACCTCGAAAGCTCACGTCACTCTCCCTGCGTCCAACTTCCTCCAGAGATCCTGCACCCCCCACACCAGGTGGGACACACCCCTGCCACCTCCACAGCTTCCCTGCCCGAGGGCACCAGCCTGGCCAGCGCTGGGCAGAGGACGGGCATGACGGGCCCTCACGCCTCCAGGGCCCAGAAGCCACGGTGTGGGGCTGCGGGCTGCTTCCCAGGCCACCCAGAGGGGCCCCCACCCCAGGGGGAGTAGGTGGTGCTGCCCGGCTCCGGGGGGCGCCCCTGGCCATCAGGCAGCGGACCCAGAGCCCCGGGTGTGTCCCCAGAGGCACCCTGGCCCCTCCTCCCCACCCACCCCAACAGCGGGCGTGGAGCCCACCTACCAGGATGTCGAGGCAGGCGGCCTTCAGCAGGGTGATCTGGTCTGCGATGGTCAGGCCGGTGAAACCTGGCAGGCGTTTGGCAAACTCTACGATCTTAATAATGCACTTGGTGGCCAGTTCACTGAATTTGTCCCAGAGGCCCAGGTCCAACCGGACTCGATGGTCAGCGCTGGAATTCTACAGGGAGAGAAAATGTGGTCAGGGCTAGTTGTGGGAAGCCCAGTGGAAGGCAGGGGACCGAACACCGCTCCTACTGAACCTGCGGACAATTCCGTCTTCACCAGGGAGCCTTGGGGCTCGGCAGGGGGTGGGGGGGGCATGCATTGTTGGTAGTTGACATTTTAGCTTAGATTCATCTTTTTTAAATGATCAGAATCTTATCCTCCAGACCAGTGGATAACCGAGTAGTGGAGAAGCTCTCTTTAGCAATTACTCCTGCCAACGAATGAAGGGATGGGAGGCGGCGTCATCGCTTTGTAACCTGATGAACCAATGGCTCCACTCGACCCGGGAAAGCCAGGATGGCCACAGGCAGAGGGCCCTTCCTGGGGACACCGAGATGCCATATCCAGTCTCGCCAGACCACACCAGGGTTTTATAGTTCAGTCCAAGTTGATCTGCGTTTGGCTTCTATCACCCGCAACAGGAAGATGTCTAACTGATGTCGAGTTACGGGTTAAGATGGACTAGGGTTGAGAGTTTCACATTCCGCTCGTAGAGAGGTGTCAGGACCCAGGGAAGGGGTCCCACCCCAAGGCCCCCAAAACCTCCTGCCTGGACCTTCCTCATTCCACCCTGGCCTCCTCACAGTGAGTTCTTTAACCAAAGGCATGTGGGCATCGTTTTAAAGCCTAAGTCACAGCGAGTTACGGTGCTGCTAACATGTCCCATCTCACTGAGGTTAGAAGGCCAAGTCCTCCCCGTGGCCTGCAAGGCCATCCAGCTGACTTGCCTCCCCCAGATCCCTTCCGTCCCTGGGCAGACGCACAGCGGGGCCGGCCTCAGGCTCTCTGCAGGGCCGCCCCTCCTGCTGGCCTGCCCTGCCCCTGGGTGAACCCCTCGCCCCCAAGTCTGGCACGCCTGGGCTCCCCCAGCCGCTCCGTGACAACCCCTGCAGGGGCCGCCTGTGCTCCAGGCCTGTGCTCCCAGCCCTCGCCCCGACACACCACCCTGTCCCCAGGGGCCACGCCCTCAGCAGGGGCGCTCAGACTTCTGCTGAGTACATCGCTGAGTGAGGAGCTTCCCAAAGCCGACGCAAGGATGAGGCTGGCCAGGGAATGGGGGACCTGGCAGGCAGGGAGAGACAAGGTCGAGGCTGGGGCTTGGGCCCGGACACCCTGGGACACAGCTGAGCCCAGAGCGCTGGAGGCTCGGCTCACCGAGTCTGTACACGGAGCTCTGCTTGTGAAGGTGGTTGGAGCTGCAAGGGAGCCCTGCGTGAGGGCCGCTCGGAGCTCCGACGCAGGCAGAGGCTGCGGTCCCGCTCACCGTCCCAGCCGTCCCCGCGGATCTGGCGCACACGGGCAGCGGGAGGCCTCCGCGACCTTCCGGCGGCGCGCCCGGCGCTCTGTCTGGCCGTGGGGAGGTGACACGGGGGTGCGCGTGAGCAGGCGAGGCCCCTCACGACAGAGGGTCCGTCCCCGCCGCGCCAGCTCGGGGCGGAGCGCAGACCTCCTCGGCCTCGCAGGAGGGACGCGGCCAGGCGCCGGCAAAGAGCGCAGAGCCATCCTAACGGCACGCGAGTCTCACTCACCACGACGCAGACCGAAGCGACGAGGCGGCTGACAAAACACAACCACCAGGTGTGTCCCTACTGGGGTGCTGGGCCCACAGCCTGAGGTCTGAACCCGGCCGTCAGTGCGAGCTCGGCCAGCTCGGGCACTGATGGAGGCGGCTGGGGGGCACCGGGGAGGGAGGGTGGGGGGACGGGCTCAGAGAAGCAGAGCCCCCCGCCCCCCAGGGCAGGACCCAGCCCGCCCCGCGAGGGCCGAATGCGCCCCCCAGGCCTCTGGAGCAGCCGCCCAGCCCAGCCCCACCCGACACGCAGGGAAACGGCCACTGCGGTCGCGCAAGGCGCCCCCTCCCCGCCGCCCGGCTCTCCGCTGCTCTGACTGGAGTTACTTCCAGAACAAGGCCCGGCCGCGGAGGTGGGGTCGCGGGGACGTCACGCCCGTCTGCAGAAACTCTGAAAGGGAACACGGAGCTGAGGGTCCCGGGGGCAGCGAGGGCCTCAGGGAGCCCAGCGTCTCAGCCCCGAGAAGCCAAGGCCCTCTTGAGTTTCATCTGAAGCATGTTCCCGGCATCCACGGTCACGTTTCCAGCAGAGATGCTGCCTCCGGACTGGCCCCTCCTCGGGGCTTCCCAAGAGCCAGGCCCCTTCTCAGCGCTGGACACGCACTCCGTCCAACTCCCAGGACCGCTCACCTGGCGGGTGGATCACCGCCCTCCTGCAGACCTAAGGCCCAGCGAAGTGAGCTGCAGTCTGCCCGGCCCGCCCCTCGGGGCACCACAGAGCCTGGACTTTGTCTCCGGAAGCCTGTCTCCTGGTTGGAAACCCCGGAGACTGGAAGATGCCAGGCCTGGCCATGGCAAGGGCGTGACACGCTGCACCTCCCTGTGGCCCAGAGACTCAGCGAAGAAGCAGTTGGGCACGTCCGTCCACAGGAGGACGGGGTACAGAGATCCCAACACACACACAGCGTGGTCCTCAGACCTGGGCGCTTCCGACAGGCCTGCCACTCCGGGGGCGGGGGAGGTTCCCCCAAGACGTCTGGCGAGAAGCAAGGGAGATGGGGCAGGATCTCCCTGAAGGCGAGGTTTCAGGGGTGCTCCTGGACCCCCCTTCTAAGATGCCTGGGCCAGGACAGGAGCTTGCAGGCGCCCTTCTGGCCGGCCGGGTGGTCTCAGCAATCAGGGGCCCTGCTGGAGGGCAGGGCGTGGGCCTGGGGCACCAGCTGCAGGAAGGAGTGAGACCACTGCTCCTCCCAGGGATCCGGGGTGCTCTGCAATCCACGCGCGCTCCTTTCCAAGTGGACTAAGGGCTCCTCGTGGCCCCACAGTGCCACTCCCCACACCCCCGAGCCCCAGGAGGGCAGCCTGCATGCCCAGGCTGGGCCCGCACCTCCAGGAGATCACCTCTGTCCCGCCCCGTGGAGCCAGGCCCGGGTGAGGCCGCACAGGTCCAGGGGGGGAGCCCTGCCCACCTCGCCTGTGTGTTGGAAAGGCGGGTCCGTGTCCCTCTTTAACCTCCTTGGCAGCCCCACGAGGCAGCCCCCGCCCCAAGTCCCGAAACACAGATGAGTGGCAGGGCTCCAAGGTCACGGAGCTCCCAAGCAGCCCGGGCAAGGCTTGAACCTGGGCCTCAGAGGCCCTCAGACCTGGACGCCACGGCGGTGCTCAGTAAGGAAGCAGAGCCAACGTCCCGGCGCTGGGCTGCTTCCTCTTTGGAGGGTGGGTCATCCACCGCCTGCGCCCACAAGGACTCCTTCCTTGCCTTGTTTTTGGGGGAGGCGTCAGAGGTCTCCCCAAGGAACCCAGCACTGAGCCTGCAGCTGAGCGCCTGCCCAGGCCTGGGCGTGGAGGGTGGGGGCCAGGCTCCTGCCCTCCCCTCCCACAGCCTCCTGGGCCCTGACTAGGGTCCCAAAGTGAAAGTCGCTCAGTCGTGTCCGACTCTTTGCGACCCCATGGACTACACAGTCCATGGGATTCTCCAGGCCAGAATACTGGAGTGGGGAGCCTTTCCCTTCTCCAGGGGATCTTCCCAACCCAGGGATCGAACCCAGGTCTCCCACATTGCAGGCGGATTCTTCACCAGCTGAGCCACAGGGATGCCCGACTAGGGTCCCAAATCAACCCTAATTAGGGAAGAGAAGGAGCCACTCTTTCGAGGATCTGGAGATGGGCAGCTAGCTGCCTTTTTAACTCCTCTCCACCTACTTCTGCCACAGGCGTCTGATGAGGGTGCCAGCCTGGCAAAGGTGCATGAAGTTCCCTCGCAGTGGGAGCCGTGGCCTGTAGGAAACCTTTTTATAAAAAGAGCTCATCCCAGAACCAAGAGCCTTCAAAGAATGTATCATGCCTGCTGTTACTTATTTACTTCTGAATTTTACTTATTTACTTTCAGAAAGGACTGGAAGTTGCTTACAATAAAAAAAAAAAACAGCTAGACCCCGAGCTCTGGAGCAGCTTCTGCAAGGAGTCAGGAGATGGGACTTAACAGCCACACTCCCCACTAGATCCAAAGAGGCACGGAAAGGGGTGCTGGAGGCTCTTGGGGAGCCCCTGTCTGGGGCTGAGAGCAGACCCTGAGACTAGGAATTGAACACAAGCTGCTCCTTTGAGCAGAAATTCTGGGAAGCATAGGGGAGGCGAGGGCAGTGGGAGGGGGTTCCACCTTGTCGGGGAGCTGGTCATTCTCTGCCATCGGGTGGGGGTTGCTCCCAGGAGTGTCCATTACCCCCAGCCCCCCGTGTGTACCACACTCACCCTGCAGCTGCACAAAGCCTTGAGGCGGGCGGTGGGCCTGCTGCGTGAGCCCCCCGGCCTGGAAGCAGGTGGATCAGACCTCAGGTCCAAAGAGAATCCCAAAGAAGAGGCTCCCCAGGAGGAGGGAGGTGGGGAAGGGCCCAGAGAGGCCCACCCGAGTCCTGGTGTGCCAACCACAGACGGGACCGTCCTGAGGCGAGGTCTGGTCCCAGGCCACGTGCTCTAGAAAGGCAAGTGCCATCCGTACTTGTGTTTGCCTTGACCTCCAGACCAGAGTGCCGCCACTTTATCTGATGACCAGGTGAGTCAGGGTCTGCAAGACGGACGAGGCCACCCTAAGACATCCCTGCCAGCAGAAGAGGGCTGGGGCCCCGACCGGACAACAAGTGACCCCTCAACTGTCTCTCACTGCTTGGCCTGGCTCAGAAGCTTCCACCTCCAGGAAGCTCTCCCTGCCGTGACTGTTCTCTTTTACTCTGTCTTCTGGAGTGAAAGGTCTAATTTATTCCTGGTTAACAGCCCCTCCTCCCACAGAGATGCCCAGGGGCTCTTGCCTCCATCCTGCCTCACACCGCCCACCCTCCTGAGGTGCAGGGCACCGTCTGGGGTTAAAAGAGCTGCCTTGGAGTCAGACTGCCCGTGTCGAAGGCCACTTGGTATCTATGGGACGCGGGGAAAGTGACTTACTCCTCTGAGACATGGGGGCCTTGTGCCGGCCTCAAGGAGGCCTTGGAAGGAACCAAAGAAATCACAAGGTGAGAGACTCGATGTGGCCCTCGGCACGAACTAAATGCTCAGTGAGCATCGGCTGTAGTAACGATGACAGTAACCGTAACGAAGATCCCTCATCACAAACTAGACTTCTCTCCACTGCTTACAGACTGAAACCCAAAACCGAGGCAGAGAGAAGTCAAGTAACGAGCACACAGTCCCACCGCTGCTTGGTGGTTAAGCAGGATTTAAACCACATACACCTGGCGCCTGGTTCCTGATTCAGAGCATCACCCAGGTCTCTGGCTCTGCTTCCCCTCCCGGGCTGACCTCAAAGCTCCCAACGTTGCCCATCCCGCATGTGCCCTGGGTCGGACCCCGAGCTCAAGGGGGACTGGCATACTAGGTCAGTAGCCAGGCCAGGTCAGCACCTTCACAGATGGGCCAGCATCTCTTCTCCCTGACACCAGGGCATGGGGTGCCGGGCCCAGAATGTCATCCTGGGTCTTGCTACTCGAAGTGCATTTGTGGCCTTTGCTACTCAAGAGTGTGGTGTGCAGACCAGCGGCACCTGAGAGCCACACCCGCTGAATTAGAACCTGCACTTTAAGGGCTGGTGCTCTGTAAGCTGGCCAAGGGGGAAGCAGGCTCTCGGTTCCCCGTCGTCAGCAGGTCCGCCAGGGGACCTGTGTCCAAGTCCAGGGCCAGCTCTTCCGAAGCTGGTGCCACTGACCACACAGCCTGCAGGCGACTCACTCACTCTTTTTCTGGCATCATCATCGCCTCTTATCTCTATGACCTTTCATGCAGTTCTTTTTCCAGCACATCAGTCATCGAATCAGCAAAACTGCAACATTTGGAATTTTTACAAAAGAACCTGCATCTTAGGTGGGCAGCGTGAACTTAAGAACCCAGACCAACATTCGAGTTACACTCACTCATTCTTGAGAGCCTATCACCTGCTACTCACTAGAAACACATTTACACGTCAGTGAACACGACACGCACAAACATCAGTTTGAAAAATCCAAACACCTGACGCCATTCCCCCCCCCCCCCCCCCCCGGCACATCCAGAGCAGCCAACACAGGCCTCCTGCCCCATCTCCCCGCCTCCCCCTTCTCTTCATTTCTGACCCAGCGAGCCAATGCCCGGGAAGGAGGGGGTAGCGGAGGGCCTCGTGGGGCGGCCCCCCTATGCTTTCCCAGGGCCCCTTCACCCTTGTCCTTCGGAGGCCTCGCTCCCCCCCCTCCCTCCCCGGGCGGGCTCTCCCAGATGGAAAGCCCTGCGCTCCCAGCGGCCGTCTGTCGAGACCACTGAGACCGCCGAGACTGCAGAAACCTGCCTAGTACCCCCTCGACCCCTCCGCCCAGGAAAAAGTCCCTGGGAACACGGGCCTCGTCTCCGTTACCCGGTCCCGGAGCCGCGCACGGGTCCCACCTGTGCGTTGTGACTGTGAGGGAGGAAGCGCCCACTCGACGCAACCGCAGCTGAAACCCCCAGACTGGACGGTGGTGAAGAGCCCCCTTACCGAGCTGGGTCCTTCCCGCCCAGGGTCGGCGGGCGGGCGGGTGCACGTGCCTCCGCGTCGGTGCTAGTGCACCTGCACGGCAGGGCGAGGGCGCATGCGTGCATGAGCATATGCAGGAGTCTGTGCGTGCGTGCGTGCGTGCGTGCGTGCGTCTGTGCGTGCGTGCGTGCGTGCGTGCGGCGCGGCGTGGGCGGGGCCTCTCACCGTGGTATACTTGCCCAGCTGGCAGAGCGAGGGGAAGGTTTCCTGGTGAGCCTTGCGGATCTTCTCAGTGAGGTCGTCCAGCTCGGCCGTCATCTCGTAGCTCTCCGGGCACTCCTGCTTCGAAGGCTCCTTCTTCTTCTTGTTCCTGTCATTCCTGACCGCTGCGGACGAGAGAGCAGACAGACAGAGCAGGGTCACCAGAGGCCGGGCTGTGCCGCCGCGTGCTGCCCGGCGCGGGGCCGGGGAAGGCGGTCGGCACAGCACAGCGTCCCCGGTAAACGAGCGGCGGCCGGCGGAGAGTGGCCCGCCGGTTCCTGAGGAGAGCTCAGCTCACCCACAGGGCCGACGGCCTGTTTGTTTGGACGGAACCTCCCGTGTGCACTGGTTTCTCGAAGACTTTTTCCGGGCACGCTCCCCCCAGTTCCAGAGGCGGTGGCCCGAGGGGCGCGCCAAGAAAACCCCTCTTGCCTGGGACACACATCCCGGAATGGAGCCAGGGATTCCTAGCTAGGACTTTCGGGGCACTTTTTTTGCTTTTCAGTTTTCTGAATTAACTGGCAGTTTTGGAGAGACTCATCCTCAAGAGGATGGGATTTGGGGTTCTTGTCCCTTCATGTGTTCCTGCTTCGTTAACTTTATGTGTTAATTACATAGTCATTTTTTTGTTAAGTTTTAAAAAGTAATAATCCATGTGTCAGGAGCCCTCGGCCTGGGAAACTGTCCGTTCATTCATCCCTTACCTGCCCTGCAGCCCTTGTCCCCACGCCTTGTCTGGCAGCGGACCTCATGCAGCAGAGCCTTGGCCTCTGCTCTGAGTGGTATCCCTACAGCAGAGCCTCTCTGACGGCTCAGAGCCGAGGGTCACTCAGAGCTCTGGCGAAGGTCTCCTGGGGAAGAAAACTGGGACCCAGGGAGGCAGACAGGGGAAACTAGACCATGCTACTCCCACCATGCTGCCGAGGGACCCAGGGGTGCCAGGCTGGACACCACCTGCTGGGTCTGCTGCCACCCTGACCTGGGAGTCTGTGCTGCAGATGACCCAGGGCATAATCTGATCCTTCCTAAGAGGATTCAGCCTGGCCCTCCTTGAAAACCGCCAGGCGATCTGACAGCCAGCAGCTCCCCAGGTCGAGGTCTACACCATGAGGACCCCAAAGCTGCCTGGGAGCTGAGGGCAGAGTGAAAGCAAGGCATCAGCATAGGGAGAGGAGAAAAGGTGGAAGGAAAGACATGGGAAGGGCGGCGGGGAGATAAGGAAAAAGGGGGGCGGATACTGAGAACCTCAGATCTGTAAGAGCACCTCATGCCTGCAGTCAGGGGGGTACTTCTGAGTGCCTTCAGATCCTACTGGGAGCCCTGTCCACAGTATGTCACTTGATCCCCTTGCCAGGTAGGCAGTTTTAAACCCATTTTACAGATGAAGAAACAGCCTCAGTGAGTCTAAGGTATGTGCCCATGACTACACAGCTGGAAAGTCCCTTCCTCTCTACTTGCTTGTTCCTAACAAAATACAAACATTTGAAAAAACTTCTCCAGGCGATTTTCTTTTCAAGGACTCTGAAATGTCACTGTTCTTTGGCCCAGAATGTTTCCAGGTCTAGGACAAGTAAGTAAAGACAGTTGGGGTATCTAAGCCTCACTGGAAGGCAGATCATGCGTGTGCCCAGACCACTCCCACAGGTGGCAGATACAGGGGAGGACTGTGTGGTTTAAAGCCGGGAGAGTGCAAAAGTGAAAAACCAATTCCTTTTAAAATTGCATCCAAAACAAAAACAAAAACACAAAACCCTTAGGAATAAACCTGACCAAGCTGACAAAAGACTTACGTGCTAAGAACTATAAAACATTAATAAAGGAAATGGAAGATGATTCAAAGAAATGGAAAGATATCCCATGCTCTTGGATCAGAAGAATTAATATTGTTAAAATGGCTATGCTATACTACCCAAAGCAATCCAGAGACTTAATGTGATCCCCATCAAGTTACCCATGACATTTTTCATAGAATAAGAACAAATAATCCTAAAATTTATATGGAACCATGGAAGACCCAGAATTGCCAAAGCAATCCTGAGGAAGAAGAACAAAGCAGGAGGCATAGCCCTCCCAGACTTCAGACAGTACTACAAAGCTGGAGTAATCAAAATGGCATGGTATTGGCACAGAAAGAGACATAGATCATCAGAACAGAAGAGCTAGCACAGAAATAAACACACTCACCTAAACATCACTTACTCTTCAACAAAGAAGGCAAGAATATACAATGGGGAAAAGACAATCTCTTTTGCAACTCATGCTGGCAAAGATTAGACAGCTGCATGTAAATCAGTGAAGTAGAACACATCCTCACACCATACACAAAACGAGACTCAACACGACTTAAGGCTTAAATGTAAGACATGACACCATAAAGCCAGGGGAGAACACAGCAAAACATTCTCTGACATAAATCACACCTGCGTTTCCTTAGGTCCATCTCCCAAGGCAATAGAAATAAAAGCAAACATAAATGGGATTTAATCAAACTTATAATCTTTTATACAGCAAAGGAAACCATAAACCAAATGAAAAGACAATCTATGGACTGGGAGAAAATATTTGCAAATGATATGATCAACCGACAAGGGCTTAATTTCCAAAATATATGTGCATCTCATATAACTCAGTAAAAAAAAGGCCAATCAAAAAATGGGTAGAAGACCTAAATAGACATTTCTTCAAAGAAGAAATACAAATGGCCAACAGGAACAATGAAAAAATGCTCAACACCGCTAATTATTAGAGAAAACTACAATGAGGTACCTCCTCACACTGGTTAGAATGTCCATTGTTTAAAAGTCTACAAATAACAAATGTTGGAGAGGTGTGGATAAAAGGAAACCCTGCTACACTGTTGGTGGGAAAAAAGACTGGTGTAGCCATGATGAAAAACAGCATGGAGTTTCTTCAAAAAACTAAAACCAGAATTGCCAAATGATCTAGCAATCCCACTCCTGGGCATATATCTGAAGAAAACTCTACTTCAAAAAGATGAATGCACTCCTATGTTCATTGTTTGTTGTTTTAATCGCTAAGTTGTGTCCGACTCTTTTGAGACTCCATGGGCTTGTAGTCTGCCAGGCTCCTCAGTCCATGGGATTTCCCAGGCAAGAATACTGGAGTGGATTGCCATTTCCTTCTTCCCTACCCAGGATCAACCCCACATCTCCTGCATTGGCAGGTGGATTCTTTACCTCTGAGACACCTGGGAAGCCCTATGTTCATAGCAGCACTATTTACAATAGCCAAGACATGGGCTTCCCTTGTGGCTCAGCTGGTAAAGAATCCTCCTGCAATGTGGGAGACCTGGGTTTGATCCCTGGGTCGGGAAGATCCCCTGGAGAAGGGAAAGGCTACCCACTCTAGTATTCTGGCCTAGAGAATTCCATGCACTGTATTGTCCGTGGGGTCTCAGAGTTGGACACAACTGAGTGACTTTCACTTTTCAAGACATGGAAGCAACCTGAATGACCATCAGCAGGTGAATGGATAAAGATGTGGTACACACATACAATGGATTACTGCTCAGCCATAAAAAGGAACAAAACTGGGTCACTTGTAGAGATGTGGATGGACCAAGAGATTATCATACTAAGTGAAGTAAGTCAGGCAGAGAAAGACAAACACCATATGATATCACTTACATGTGAAATCTAACATATGACACAAGTGAACTTACCTATGCAGCAGAAACGGACCCAAAGACACAGAGAACAGATCTGTGGTTGCCAAGGGGGAAAGGAGGTGGGAGAGGGAAGGATCGGGAGTTTGGGATTAGTAGATGCAAACTATAAGATACAGGATGGATAAACGCAAGGTCTTACTGTATAGCACAGGGAACGCTATTCAACATCCTATGATAAAGTATATGGAAAAGAATACGAAAAAGAATGCGTATAGATGTACATGTATGTATACCCAAATCACCGTGCTGTATAGCAGAAATTACCACCACATTATAAATTAACTATACTTCCATAAATTAGAGTAGGGAGAAAGCAGAGAAAAGAGTCAACACAGGGGAGCCAAGTGGGCACCTGGGTTTGAGGGGGAGGCCGTGGCCTGAAGTCCTATGTGAACATGGGGCTCTGCGGGCAGGTTGTCGGCAGGGGCCCCCCGCCCCCTCCTGGCCCTGCTGAGAACCCTCTCCTCCAGCTAATGCGAAAGTCCTATCTCAGCAAGATGGTCTTCTGAAACAGAACAGTTTGGCACGAGAAAAACAGTCTGGTAGGTCCTCAAAAAAACACATCCAGCAACTCTACTGCTTGGTGGACATCCCAGAGAACAGAAAATACATGTCTGTGCAAACCTACACCCAAATATTCACGGCAGCGTGATTCCTAACAGCCCAGAAGTGGAAATGACCCACCTGCCCATCCATTGATGAATGGATAAATAAAACTGGTCTGTCTATACAGGGGAATATTAATGGTCACAAAAAGGGACAGAATTCAGATACATGTGACAACACAGATGAACGTTGGCAACATGATGCTCAGTGAAAGAAGCGAACCTTTTCTGTTCCTGTGGTTCTATTCCTATGAGATGTTCAGAGTAAGCTAATCCATACAAAGCCAGTTGGTGGTTGCCAAAGGCTGGGGTGAGGGTGGGGGGAATGGGAAGTGACTGCAGTTGGGCCCAGGGTTTCTTCTGGGGAGATGAAGATACTCCAGAATTAAGCAGTGGTAATGGCTGTGTATGCCAAAGAATGCTCAAACTACCGCACAATTGCACTCATCTCACACGCTAGCAAAGTAATGCTCAAAATTCTCCAAGCCAGGCTTCAACAGTATATAAACTGTGAACTTCTAGAAGTTCAAGCTGGATTTAGAAAAGGCAGAGGAACCAGAGATCAAGTTGCCAACATCTGCTGGATCATCAAAAAGGCAAGAGAGTTCCAGAAAAACATCTACTTTTGCTTTATTGACTATGCCAAAGCCTTTGTGTGGATGACAACAGACTGTGGAAAATTCTTAAAGAGATGGGAATACCAGACCATCTTACCTGCCTCCTGAGAAGTCTGTATACAGGTCAAGAAGCAACAGTTAGAACTGGACATGGAACAACGACTGGTTTCAAATAAGAAAAGGAGTACGTCAAGGCTGTATATTGTCACCCTGCTTATTTAACTTATATGCAGAGTACATCATGCGAAATGCATGACTGGATGAAGCACAAGCTGGAAATAAGATTGCTGGGAGAAATATCAATAACCTCAGATATGCAGATGACACCACCCTTATGGCAGAAAGTGAAAGTGAAGAAGAGCTAAACAGCCTCTTGATGAAAGTGAAAGAGGAGAGTGAAAAAGCTGGGTTAAAATTCAACATTCAGAAAACCAAGATCATGGCATCTGGTCCCACCTCTTCATGGCAAATAGATGGGGAAACAATGGAAGCAGTGAGAGACTTTTTTTTTGTTTTTTGGCTCCAAAATCACTGCAGATGGTGAATCTGCAGCCATGAAATTAAAAGACACTTGCTCCTTGGAAGAAAAGCTATGGCCAACATATACAGCATATTAAAAAGCAGAGACATTACTTTACCAACAAAGGTCTGTCTAGTCAAACCTATGGTTTTTCCAGTAATCATGTACGGATGTGAGAGTTGGACTATAAAGAAAGCTAAGCGCCGAAGAATTGATGCTTTTGAACTGTGGTGTTGAAGAAGACTCTTGAGCATCCCTTGGACTGCAAGGAGATCCAACCAGTCCATCCTAAAGGAAATCAGTCCTGAATATTCATTGGAAGGACTGATGCTGAAGCTGAAACTCCAATCCTTTGGCCACCTGATGTGAAGAACTGACTCACTGGAAAAGACCCTGATGCTGGGAAAGATTGAAGAGGCAGGAGGAGAAGGGAACGTACAGAGGATGAGATGGTTGGATGGCATCACCATGAGTCTGAGTAAGCTTCAGGAGTTGGTGATGGACAGGGAGGCCTGGCGGGCTGCAGTCCATGGGGTCGCAAAGAGTCGGACACGACTGAGCGACTGGACTGACCTGAACGGCTGTGCAACTATGTGTGAGTGTATTACAGATCCCTGGACTGTATACTTTACAGCAGGGGTCCCCAACCTCCACAATCTAATGCCTGATGATCTGAGGTGAAGTTGATGTAATCATAATATAATAAAGGGCACAATACACGTAACACACTTGAATCATCCCCAAACCATCCCAGCCAGCTCTGGTCCATGAAAAAATTGTCTTCCACAAAACCAGTCCCTGGTGCCAGAAAGGCTGGAGACCACTGCTTTAAAATGATTAGTATTATGTGAATTATATCTTAAAACAACAAGAGCCAACCACAAAAGCCCAAAGCCCCGTGGGAGGGCACAGTCACCCCAGCTCGCGGGCCTGCGCTGGCCACGACGGCACCTGGACCGCCTGACTTAGCCACAGCAGCAACATTGCTCACTGACGCTTGGCGAGGCCCGGACCCAGCCTCAAGGGACTCAGTAAATTCCACAGCGAACCGGGGTGGTGGGCGTTCTGATTCCGGGTCTACAGGCTAGAAACTGGAGGCCCCGGGTCACCCTGTATGCAAGTCATCAGGATGTGAGTGGAACAGACGGAAAAGTAAAGAGGGGCCGCGTGCACTGCCCACAGCCTGTCCCCAGTAGGCCCAGGCACCAACCACCGCCTGTTCACCTGTGGCCCCCGGAACATGAAGCCCAGAGGGGCAGTCACAGCACTGGAGGGTCACCTGGGGGGAGGGGGCCAGCACTGAGCGCTTGAGCAGAGGTGAGGCGGGAAGGGGACCCGTGAGGTGGGCAGGCAGGCGGCACTGCTCATTTCGAGGCCAGGGCTCCACCTGCTGTGCTTGGGGTCCAGGCTGGGGCGCTCTCAGTGGCTGTCTGGTGGCCAAGGGACCACGACTCCACCTCTGTTCCCTTCCAGATGGCTCGTGCCCTCCCCACACACACTCCCCCCGTATCTCCATCACCAGAGGACGCCTGGGTCACTCAGACTCCTCTGCAGCTGCACCATGCGGCCCCGCGCCTGCTGACAATGCCCTGATTACAGAGAGGCTCCTACGCTGATGGACGTGTTTCCTAAACATTGGCTCCAGCAGCTCACTCTGCTCAATGGTTCCGGAGTGCTGTGGAACGCAGACGTGGTGTCTGGGCCAGGCGTGCGGATGGCTGCCAAAACCACCAGCAGCGGGGGACAAGGCGGTGCAGAGCCGGGGGCGCTGGCTCCGTCCCCCCTCGGGGCTCACGGAGGCGGTGGTGGCTGGGCTGTAGCAGAAGCTCTCTCCGCACCGAGCACTGGTGAGGTCTGGGGTGCTGCAGGGCCCGGGGTCTGACCGTGTCCCCTCCTGGAGTGGCTGGCCCCTCCCAGAGCCTCTCTCCTCAGTGGTTGCTGGGCGGGAAGGGCGGGTCCCCTAGTCACACAGGCAGAAGGACGGAAGCCCTTCCGTGTGGACACGGGGGGACCTGAGCACCCTGGGCCTGTCGGCAGCATCACGGGTCGGTGGCTATAAGTGGCAGTCAGGCTTTTGAAGAAGCCGGTGGGTCGGGCACTGTGTGAGCAGGTGGACCATTGCTTTGTCCAATCATTCATTCATTCACTAAATATTCTGCAAGTACCCACTCTGTGCCATCTGCTCGGAAGCCATACAAAGCCTCCTGCTTCCACGGCACTCGTGGAGGGAGACACAGGGTCACTTGGTAACAGTGACAGAGACAGGACTATTGGCATCACTTATTACATGTACTGTCACTCGAGCTAGAGAGTTATTATAAGACTCGAATGTTAGTACAACTTCCACAGCAGCTATGGGGCACTCGCAGAAGCCCTCTGTTCTTTTAGATCACTCAGTTCTCACACCCACCTGACGGGAAAGCATCATCATCGTGCCCATTTTGCAGATGAGAAAACGGAGGCACAGAAATGTAAATAACCTGTCTGTCCTGTAACTGATGTAGAGGGGGTTTGGAATTCAGAAATCCCGGCTCCAGGGCCCCCAGCCGCATGTGTCACACTCACACACGATGCTATGACGTGAGTGTCATGAAGGAGGCTGCAGGAGCACCAAGTGTGTTATCGGGGTGTGTGTGCATGCGCGTGCGTGCGTCTGCATGTGTGTAGGGGGTGGGGTGTGCGTGTGTGTAGGGGCGGTTGGGGCCCTGAGTGTGTTACTGATTGTGTGTGTGTGTGTAGGGGGTGGGGTATGTGTGGGGGGAGAGTGGGGTGTGCGTGTGTGTAGGGGCGGTTGGGGCCCTGAGTGTGTTACTGATTGTGTGTGTGTGTAGGGGGGCAGTGTTTGTATGCGTGTGTAGGGGTGGTTGGAGCACTGAGTGTGTTACTGGTGTGTGTCTGTGTGTGTGTAGGGGGTGGGGTGTGTGTGTGTTACTGGTGTGTGTGTGTGTGTGTCTGTGTGTCTGTAGGGGGTGGGGTATGTGTGTGTGTTACTGGTGTGTGTGTGTGTGTGTGTAGGGGCGGTTGGGGCCCTGAGTGTGTTACTGATTGTGTGTGTGTGTAGGGGGGCAGTATTTGTATGCGTGTGTAGGGGTGGTTGGAGCACTGAGTGTGTTACTGGTGTGTGTCTGTGTGTGTGTAGGGGGTGGGGTATGTGTGTGTGTTACTGGTGTGTGTGTGTGTGTGTCTGTGTGTCTGTAGGGGGTGGGGTATGTGTGTGTGTTACTGGTGTGTGTGTGTGTGGTATGTGTGTGTGTGTGTAGGGGCGGTTGGGGCCCTGAGTGTGTTACTGATTGTGTGTGTGCATGTGTGTAGGGGCGGTTGGGGCCCTGAGTGTGTTACTGATTTTGTGTGTGTGTGTGTGTGTGTAGGGGCGGCTGGGGAGGAGGTCCGGGATCAGGCACTGATGCTGGAGAAAGGGGAGGAGGAGCGGGGGGAAGGCCGGGCTGGTGGGGAGGCCCACGAGTCTCTGCCCTCCAGGTCTGGGGTGGGGGCTCAGCCCTGCAGGAAGCCTGCGCCGTGTGACGTTTGGTCTCTTCTTTCACTCCCACTGCACTGGCTGGCACATGCGTCAGCCCTGTGATGTGCCAGGGAACAGGCACCTGCATCCGTCAGAGGGCGGGGGGCGGGCCTACCGTTCCCTCTGGCTCAGCGCCTCCATCCCGTGGTGGGGGGACAGGTGGTCTCCCGCACGGCCCCCCGGCTGTGACCTCTGGAAGGCAAGGGCCGGCGTTTACCTGTGTGTGTCTGCAGGGCTCGATGCCCCCTGCGGTCCATGGTGAAGGCTGAGCGTGGGGTGGATGTGGGCTGTCGGCTGTCAGGACCCAATGGCAGCGCACAGAGCCCGCCTGAGCCTCCTTCTTCCCCAAATTCAAGGTCTCACCCTCGCCTCTGGGCACGCAGAGAAGTCACGGCCACCCTCGGCCCCAACCGTGCAGCTGACGGAGCAGCGGACGTGCAGAGGGTTGCCAGCGTGATTTACACACCTGGCAGAGCCTGGCCCCGTGTGGCAAAACGCTTCTTGGACGAAAGGCGCTCCATAAAATATCAAGTATTCTCCTTGTGAGGGCTAAGTGCCACAAATCAGATTTGGTGGCATAAAAGTAACATATTTATGATCCACTATCATATTGCAAATGAAATGAACGTAATAAAAGTGTCACTTATACAAATACCTCTGATGTACGGATCTCAACCTATGAATATGAAAACAGACACCCCAGCACTTTTATTTGAATGTCTAATCATGAAAATAAATGAAGTCATGTTCATTTCAATGTGTGCACTTGTGCATGTATCTGGAATATTGATTCCTAGGCACACAATAAAAATGTAATCCAGGAAACACGCAAAAGGGAAGAGATTTCACTTGGACTCGGGAGGAGATGAAACAACACATCCCTACAAATTCTTTCACATCAAAAATAAAATAGGAAAGGAAAATACTATCAACAGTGTTTCTGTCCATTAAAATTCTCTAGATTCAGTCTAGCGAAGGAGGCATAATGGTCTGTTTAGTCTTGTTTGAATATTAAAGTCTGGAGTCCCTTTATCCCGACTTTTCACCTCCTTAACCAGCTGCACGAATAATGAGCCTCAGCCGGTGA
Source organism: Cervus elaphus (assembly GCF_910594005.1). NCBI lineage: Eukaryota > Metazoa > Chordata > Mammalia > Artiodactyla > Cervidae > Cervus > Cervus elaphus. Next base: position 47,061,997 of record NC_057846.1, read on the forward strand.
TGATAGCCGTCTGGTGGCCATGAGCAGGGGAGGGTCTGTAAGTAACATACCGCTATACTTGAAAGAAAACCACAAAAACATAGTTTCATCTTAGTTTAAAAACCATTTGCTGAACTAATTATACAGATGAACTACTCATGGACCTGAAGGCAGGTGGATCTGTAACTAACAGGAAATACTGGGAAATACTTCCCCATGGTTTCAGGATTTGGGATTCTTTCTCAAGCAATTAACAGAGCAGATCCCGCTGTGACCTTGGGTGGGGTTGGGGTGAGGGGAGCACACAGCCCCAGAGTCAGGACCCCCTGGGCGGTGGGAACTGTGCCTTTCTCCCAATATTGCAGTCTCCACGGAGGCACACGTAGAAATTGGAACAGATACACAGAGAAAGGAGGTTAGTGGATGAGGCTGCAGCTACATTTTCTCCACCGCGAACACTGCCCTTTGGGCCAGTCTGAGGACAGGACACCCGTGAGCGTCTGTTGAATGAATACAGCCCTGGCGGCTTCCCTGGTGGCTCAGTGGTAAGGAGCTCAGGCCTGACATGTGCTTAATTGAATCCGACTCTTCGCGATCCGAAGGACTGTAGCCCACCAGGCTCCTCTGCCCATGGGATTTTCCAGGCAAAGAAGACTGGAGTGGATTGCCATTTCCTTCTCCAGGGGATCTTCCCCACCCAGGGATTGAACTTGCCTCTCTTGCATCTCCTGCCTCGGCAGGTGGATTCTTTATCAGCTGAACCACCAGGAACCTACGTGTCAATTCAGGAGACACGGGTTCAATCCCTGGGCTGGGAAGATCCCACGTGCTTGGGAGCAACTAAACCTGTGTGTGCAGCGCCACTACTGGGCCTGCGCTCTGGAGCCTGTGCTCCGCAACGAGAGAAGGTTCACACCGCAACGAGGGAGGAGCCCCGCTCACCGCCAGCGAGAGAAAGCCCGCCCAGCAATGAAGACCCCGCGCAGCCAGAGGTTACAACAACAAAAAATACAGCCCTGTGCTTGGACCTCGCTTTGGGGGTTTTGAAACGGAGGTCAAAACTGCATCCTCCAGGGGCCATTCCAGTGAGCCACGAGGCAGCATCTGAGGGCGTTGCGGGCCCTGCACAAGGGCAAAGCCTTAGGAACGGCCGGCGCACATGGTGACCGCGCACGGAGCATACTTAAAATTTTTGGAGAATATTAAATATGCAGGTCTTGGTGGGGAGGGAGAATAGTCTGGACATAGCATTCTGAGAGTTTAACTGGGATCTACCAGCCTAGCTCAGCTTCTTCAAGTTATCCCAAGGACTTATAGAAAATCCTCGAATAGCAGAATAACAGAAGGTCCAAATACTTCTGTTAAAGTGGTACCTTCTACTAATAAAACTTTCCAAGCGATTTTAAACACACTTTCCCTCTCCCTGGCTCTTTCAGCCATGCAGCGGTAACCTCTTAAGGGAGCCGGGCTCCTCCCGTCTCATACCACCCCCCAAGCCCTTTCCCGCCTGGGCGGGCAGGCGGGCGGGCAGGCGGGTGCAGTCGCCTGTCTCTCCGGCGGGCCCCGCGCGGTGGGTACCCTGGCACGGCAGGAGATTGGAGCTTACTGGCTCTGCTGGAAGGGACAAACCCTTTCCTCTGGAGAAGAATCTTGGATGAACTATAGCAAATACCCTACATTTAACTCCGGAGACAAACCCTCTTGCCTGACGCAGGAAAGACAGGGCTTGGGCAGAAGCAGAGAAAGTGCAGGCGGCCTCTGGGGGGCGCCACCGGGGCCCTCCTCTGACACGGCCTCTGGCAGCAAAGGCCCGGCCGGCCAGGGTGGCTCTCCAAACCCCGTCCACTGGAGGCGCTGTTTTCCTGAGCGCCATCCAGCATCATCAGGGCTGAGATGAAGGATTTTACTGATGCTATTAAATTGGATGCTAGGACCGCTCTGTTGGCGCAGCGGATGAGAATTCGCCTGCCAGTGCAGGAGCCACAGGTTCAGTCTCTGGTCGGGGAAGATTCCACATGCCGCAGAACAACTAAGTCCCTGCGCGACAACTACTGAGTTCATGCCCCACAACTACCGAAGCCCATGCCCTTAGGACTGGTGCTTTGCAACAAGGGGAGAGCCGCCACGCTGAGAAGCCGGAGTACTCCAACGAGAGAGTAGTCCCCACTTGCTGCAGCTAGAGGAAAAACCCACACGGCAGTGAAGACCCAGCCTGGCCAAAAATAAATAAGGAAAGATAATTATATTTTAAAAATGGGATGCTAAAAAAATGGACATTGAAGACACTGTGCCCGGCCATCTGCCTTTAAATCAGGAGTAAACTCACACCCACTGCACGATCAACACCCCTCATCTGTTAAAACCTCCAGTTTAGAAAAGGACCGTTCAGCCTCTGCTTCCATGAGCCAGTTTCAGGGGCAGGACCTGCCTTGCTATGTAAGTGGAGGTTAGCTCTGCTGAGTTCAGACTGCCCTCGTCTGTCTGAAAGGCTGCTCAGTGGGTTTTTCTGACTCCGTAAAACTGCAGGGAGTTTGAGAGTCAGGAATCCAGAGTCTTAAAATAAGGACCGTGTATCCAGAGTGACAGGACTGAACAGAAGTCCTGGTACTTCTCTTTAGAATTTTTTTTTTTCCCACGAGAAGACTTTGTTTAAAGCAGTATCTAATGCTCTGGGGTGGGGTGGGGTCTCCAAATAACAAGAAGAAATTTCCCAGCACATTGTTGCAGATAAGCCTGTATCCTGCTCTGTGTCCTATACATTCTTCACAGCAAGTTACAGGCTGTCAAATATGAAACAACACTCTCCATCAAGATTTGTATGGAAATAGAAAAGACCCCAAATAGCCAAAGCAATCTTGAGAAAGAAGAATGAAGCTGGAAGAGTCAACCTTCCTGACCTCAGTCTACACTAGAAAGTTACAGTAATCAAGATACTATGGTACTGGCACAAAAATAGGAATATACATCGATGGAACAGGGCGGAAAGTCCAGAGGTAAACCCACAAACCTGTGGTCACTTATTCTATGACAAAGGAGGTAAGACTATACAATGCAGAGAAGAAAGTCTCTTCAATAAGTGTTGCCAGGAAAACTGGACAGCTACAGACAAGAGAGTGAAACTAGAACACTCCCTAATACCGTACATAAAAATAAACTCAAAATGGATTAAAGACCTAAATGTACGGCCACACACTGTAAAATTCTTAGAGGAAAACATAGAACACCGTATGACATAAATCACAGCAGGATCTTTTCTGATGCACCTCCTACAATATGAAAATAAAAACAAAAATCAACAAATGGGATCTAATTAAACTTAAAAGCTTTTGTACAGGAAAGTAAACCATAAACAAAAATACAATCCTCAGAACAGGAAAAGCATTTGCAAATGAAGCAATCAGCGAGGGATTAATCTCCAAAAGAGACAAACAGCTGAGGCAGCTCCATATCAGAAAACACAACTGAATCCAAAAAATGGGCAGAAGACCTAAATAGACATTTCTTCAAAGAAAACAAGATGGCCAAAAGGTACATGAAAAGATGCTCAACATCACTAATTATTGAAGACATGCAAATCGAAACCACAATGAGGTACCACCTCACACCAGTTGGAATGGCCATCGTCAAAATGTCTGCAAACAATAAATGCTGGAGAGGCTGTGGAGAGAAGGGAACCCTCCTACACTGTTGGTGGGAATGTAATTTGGTGCAGCCACTTCAGAAAACAGTGTGGAGGTTCCTTGAAAAACTAAAATTAGAGCTACCTCATGACCCAGCAATCCCACTCCTGGGCATGCATTCAGAGAAATCTCTATTTAGAAAAGATACATGCACGCCAATGTTCTTTGCAGCACTGTTTACAACAGCCAAGACATGAAAGCAACCTAAATTTCCATAGACAGAGGAATGGATAAAGAAGATGTGGTACATATATATAATGGAATACTACCCAGCCATAAAAAGAACAAAATAATGCCATTTGCAGCAACGTGAATGAACCTAGAGATGGTCATACTGAGTGAAGTCAGACACAGAGAGATAAACACCATATGATATTGCTTATACACTGGAATCTTAATAAAACAGTACAAATGAACTTCTTTACAAAACAGAATTAGAGTCGTAGTTGCAGAAAACAAACATGGTTATTTATGTGGGTGGAGAGGGGAGGGGTAAATCAGGAGGCTGGGATTGACACATACACACGGGCATATACAGAACAGATGACTAACAAGAGCCTGTTGTTTAGCACAGGGAACTATACTGAACACTCTGTAATGGCCTATGTGGAAAAAATATGTATATGTGTAACTGAACCAGGGCTTCCCTGTAGGCTCAGTGGTAAACAATCTGCCTGCCAAGTAGCAGACACGATTCCAACCCCTGGGTCAGGAAGATCCCCTGGAGAAGGAAATGGCAACCACTCCAGCATTCTTGCCTGGGAAATCCCATGGACAGAGGAGCCTTGTGGGCTGTAGTTCATGGAGTCGCAAGAGAGTTGGACAGGACTGAGAGACTAAACAACAATAACCACTGAATCACTCTGCGGTGCATCTGAAACGAACACAACGTTATAAGTCAACTACACCTCAATAGATTCTTTTTAAAAAAGATGAGTTCTAACAATCAAAAATGTCATTCCTCTGGTCCCCTAAACCCAATTCATTTTCAGAAAATCATTTTCCGTTCTTGTTGACATTCTCCTGTTCTCCCTCTTACAACGTTTTATAAAACAGAAACCAGGTCCCTAGCTTGGGGAAAGTCCTGAGATGCAGCCTCAGGGACTGCCCTGCGGGCACGGGACCCTCACAAGCCCCCTCAGGGCCAGGGCAGGGGCGCAGCGTGGGAAGGGCAGCAGCCCCATCCTTTGGCTCTCCCCCCGTGGACCCCCTGCGCGCCCTGACGCCTCAGCGCCTCCATCCAGAGGTGGAGGCTGGTCCCAGCCCCTCTATCTGGGCTGGCCCATGATGCACTCTGACCAACGGAGCCCAGCGGGAGTCGAGCTGCGCCAGCCTCGGCGTGGAGAGCACCGTCACTGCGGGAACAGGCCGGGCCAGCCTGCTGGAGGAGGACGGACAGCAGCCCAGGCGGGACGTTCCCAGATCAACCGAGAGTCCTGAACCTCGGAGGCACTTCAGCAAGACTGGGGGCGGGGGTAAGTTGGGAGACTGGGATTAACATATACACACTGTTATACATAAAATAAATAACAGGTAAGAACCTACTGCATAAAAAAAAAAAAAAAAAAAAAAAAAAAAAAAAAAGAACCTACTGCATAGCACCGTTTATAACAGCCAGGACATGGAAGCAACCTAGATGCCCATCAGCAGAAGAATGGATAAGAAAGCTGTGTTGCATATACACAATGGATTACTCAGCCATTAAAAAGAATCCATCTGAATCAGTTCTAATGAGGTGGATGAAACTGGAGCCTTATACAGAGTGAAGTAAGTCAGAGAGAAAAACACCAATACAGTATACTAATGCATATATATGGAATTTATAAAGATGGTAACGATGATCCTATATTCGAGACAGCAAAAGAGACACAGATGTAAAGAACAGACTTTTGGACTCTGTGGGAGAAGGCGAGGGTGGGATGATTTGAGAGAATAGCATTGAAACATGTATACTATCAATTGTGGAACAGACCGCCAGTCCAGGTTCGATGCATGAGACAGGGCACTCAGGGCCGGAGCACTGGGATGACCCAGAGGGATGGGATGGGGAGGGAGGGGGGTTCAGGATGGGGGACATGTGTACACCCGTGGCTGATTCATGTCAATGTATGGCAAAACTACTACAACACTGTAAAGTAGTTAGCCTCCAATTAAAATATATTAATTTACAAAAAAAAAACAACCTACCACATAACACAGGGAACTCAGTCCTCTGTAACAGCCTATATGGGAAAGAATTTAAAAAGAACGGGCATGTGTGTATAACTGAATCACTTCACTGCACCAACTATTGTGAGTTTCAACTAACAATGTTGAGACTAACACAACATTATAAATCAATGAGACTCCCACATGAAACAAAAATCAAAAAACAAACAAAAAAAACACCCTTCTTTCCCAAAGGACTTTCTTCCCAAAACTCACGGTGGGGGGGATCCGGCCCACGGGGTGAAGTTGGCAGAACTGTGCTCTAAAAACATGTCTTTGATTTTTAAGAAGTTATTTGTAAAATAAGTCCAAATTAGGGCAGAAAGTATTTTTAACAAACAGAAAGGGCTTAACTCCCACTCTCCCACGATTGTTTTTCCCTTTGATTTCATTAATCAGGCAACAGGGTGGACCCCAACTGCTTTTTCTACCCGGCACCAAAGCCTGTGTCCCCACAGACTCTCTTCTGGAGACCCTCCTTCCCATCTCCCCACCACCCCTGGCTGTGACCCCACAGTACGTCCTGGCCCTGGCTGAGAGCTAGAGGTGGACTCTTCCCCTCACCACGCACAGAATAAAAAGGCTGTCACTCCCTGAGTGCGGGACTTCAGCGCAGTGGTCAAGAATCTACCTACAGTGTAGGAGATGTGAGTTTGATCCCTGGGCCCAGAAGATCCCCTAGAAGAGGGCAGGGCATGGCTACCCACTTCAGTATTGTGGCCTGGAAAACCCCATGGACAGAGGAGCCTGGCGTGCTGCTATCCATGGGGTCGCAGAGAGTCAGACGCGACAGAGCAGGCGCATACCCCTGACTCCCCCCGAGAAAGCACTGGGGATAGTGGAGCGGTTGGTGGGGGGGCAGCCAGGGGAGACCCTCCCGGGGAGGTTACACCTGAGCTGAGCACAGTGAACTAGGGTGGAGAACGTCCCAGGCTTTGGGGAAGGGTGAGCACCCGGGAAACGGAGAGACTCAGGGGTCTGAAGTCCTGGCGTTCTAGGAGGTGTTCTAGGGGTGTGAGGGGGTTCCAACTCTCACAGGGCCTCTGAACAAAGCTTGCAAACCCGCCCGGTGCAGTGACGCCCAACGCCGACACCTAGAAGTGCATCTGGCAGATGTGTGCCAAAGGCCTCCGGGCACGGCCCTTGCTGGAGGAGAGAGCCCAGATACACGAGACGTGATCAGTGCAGTGTGTTCACTGCCCCACAGTCTCATGAAGCAACACCTCAGATGATCTTGGGGGGAGGGGGCGTGGACAGGAAGGGGGGGGTCTCCTTCCAAAGTCCTTATTCTTCTTTAATTTTTACTCAGAGCCTCTCCAAAGATGTTGCATTCCCCTCTGCCCTTTTGCAAGATGGCCTAGTCAAAAAGGGAGTCTCACAAACAGTGAAACCTAATTCACATGGAGAAGAGGAAAATGTGAAGACTCCAGAGAGTCTCTAAAGAAAACCGACCTGCACCCTGCCCACCCTTCCTCCAGGGAGTCTCACAAACAGTGAAACCTAATTCACATGGAGAAGAGGAAAATGTGAAGACTCCAGAGAGTCTCTAAAGAAAACCGACCTGCACCCTGCCCACCCTTCCTCCAGGGATGCCGAAGAGCACACCTGGGCGCCTTCCAGAAGGAAGGACGGTGAGACCTGACGGCCAGAAAGGTCGGCAGACAGCAACCAGTAGGGTCTGTTTCATTCACCCAAGTCTTTCCAGAAAAACAAACAAAAAACTGCATAAGATGGCCAAAAAACATCCTCTCCCCAGAACTAAAATTTTCAGATATTTAAGCACCATCACTTTTCATCATCGACTCAATGGACACGAATCAGAGCAAACTCTGGGAGACAGTGGAGGACAGAGGAGCCTGGGGTGCTACGGTGCGAGGCGTTGCAGAGTCGGGCTTGACTAAAGAGATGGGGCAACAACACTTTTCACATATTTCATAAAATTCACCAAGTAAATGATACTTAAGCACATCTTCCTTTGTAAGATTTCTGTTTTTCATTCCAACGCTTCAAAACATGAAGTTATACCTTAATGGACATGTCATTAATTTTTCCTGTCTTGACAACATGTGTTTATATTTAAGTGCATCTATTATGTAAAGTTTCAAGCATGCTACAAGTAGAGGAAATGGTACCAGAAGCCCCCAAGCCGCTCAATGGTCAGCTTCAATGATCAACTTCTGGCCAATCTCCTTTCCTCCCTGACTCCTCCCTCCAGAGGATTCTGAAGAAAGCCCTAGATGTCACATGCTTTCCTCTGAAATATTTCCAACTCCTTTTTTTTTCTCATCACTTTTTCCATACCCTTGCTTGATTTTAGAGGAGTGAGGTTTCATCTTTTTCTTACAGATTTTAGAAGGAAGAGAGGCCGAGGCGGGGGGGGGGGGTACTCGACCTGAACCTGGACCACAAGTGCAAGACGGTGACCTTCCCGTACTCAGAGCAGAGCCAGGCGCCCTGGAAACGTCCAGAACACGAGGAGAGGTCATGCTGCCCTCACCGGCCACCGAGACGAGAAGGTCCACCACCTCCTCTCCGCGTCCCTTCCGACGAGAGCAAGCAGCGCTTCCCGGCTCCGCATGCCCAGGGTCTTGAGATGCACACAGCAGGACTCTGCAGGCAGTTAAGCGTGGCCGGACCTCAAGCTGGAGAGGAACGCTCGACTCTGTAGTGCTAATTCTTCTCACTAATTCCACCGGGCCCCCGGTCCGGCCTGTTCCCCCACTCACCCCGGAATCTTCTGACTGAATTTGGGAAACTGCACAATGGGGCCGCTCCAGCAAGTGCCATTTTTAATCACACAGACGTTCTGCCACCAGGCATCCTGACTGCAGAGGGGCCCACGGTCAACCGTGAGGGTCAACCTGACCCTCCCACGCCAGGGCTCTCACTGACGTCACCTTATTTCCAGACTGGGCAAGGTCAGTAAGTTGTGGGACTTCCTTACGATGTGTCTGGACTTTTAAAAAAATAGCAAGAATTATGGAACATTAAAAAGTGCCTTGAGCTAACTTCAAAAACAGCAATGCTGGGACGTCCCTGGGGGCCAGTGGCTAAGACTCCGAGCTCCCAATGCAGGGCACCCAGGTTTCATCCCTGGTCAGGGACTAGATCCCACATGCCACAGCTAAAGGGCCCACCTGCCTCAAGGAAGATCGAAGATTAAAGATCCTGTGTGCAGCAGCTAAGACCCAGTGCAGCCAAATACATGCCTTTAAATATTAAGTAATGGATTTATAATATAAGTAAGAGACTTCGCTAGTGACTCAGACGGTAAAGCGTCTGCCTGCCAGGCACGAGACCTGGGTTCAATCCCTGGGTCGGGAAGAGCCCTTGGAGAAGGAAATGGCAACCCACTCGTGTTCTTGCTTGTAAAATCCCATGGACGGAGGAGCCTGGTAGGCTACAGTCCACGGGATGGCAAAGAGTTGGACAAGACTGAGCGACTTAACTTCCATAGATTTATATATAAATATACATTTATACTTAAATATATGCATATTTAAAGAGGAATGCTGATGAATGTGGACCGGACTTCTCCTCTCTGAGAACTCTTGCTGGTCCCTGGATGTATAACCGGGCGATGGAGGGCCCCTTTGAGAAAGCTGGTAATAAACACTGCAGCTGAGACAGCCGTATCCTGGGACCCCCAAGAGGCCTCCCTGCAGCACATTTAAAGGGCTCTCTACCCAAAGAGCATCCCGAGCCCTCCTTTCCCGCTTCATGAATCCTGAGATCGTGCCCAAGCCGTCTGAGCACTTGCACCTGGATGGCACGTGTCCCACCTCTGCCCCTAACCCCCCCCCCCCCCAGCGTCAGACGTGCGCCTACCGCCCCCGGACGTCGCTCAGCCCTGCCCGCCGACCCCCTCCTAAGGGGACCCCCGATGCCCTCACGCGACCCCGCCCTGTGGTGCTGTTGGTTCAGTGACTCTGGACCCTCCGCCTGGCCCGGGCCCCAGTGCGTCCCCCTCATCCTGTGGACCTGCCGAGGTCGGCTCTGTCTGCCTGCATCCTCTCTGTGAGTGACGTTTGCAGACAACAGCCCATCTGGGAATGCTAGGCAAAAGTAGTAATATAATAGAAGTAAAAGTGTTAGAGGTTAAGCAGGCCTTTTCCATAGAGGTGTCCTGACTCATTGTCTCTCGTGGGGCCCCATAAAGCATCCAGGGGAGCGCTCAGGTGACCAAGGTCCTCACCGCGGCACATCATTGGAGGGAGTGACTTGCTGCTCCCAGCACCCTGCTAAGACCCTGTCCCTGCAGGCTTTCACGATCATCTTATTTTGCAGGTCATGACCTTCTCAGCCCCTTAAGACAGACACACACACATACACACGCTCACACTCACTTATTCCCTTTCCAGACGCTCCAGGAAAGCAGAGATGGTAAACTAGCATTGCCAACCATGCAGACCGCTTTGACTCTCCAGGACCTTAACTGCAAGGGACCCCTGGTCTCTCAACCCACCGTGTTTAAGGAGCACGTGTTCTCAGACTAAAGTCACCTCGTTTGGGTGCTGTGACAGAGGACTCCCTCCCTGTGCCTGGAATGTCTCAAACATCAGGAAGGGACTTTGAATGTGTGTCCTGAGTGGAGACCTGGGGAGTGGTCAGAGCTGCCAGGGATCCCCTCACTGATCCCTGGAGTCCCTCTCTGGCGGACTCGGTTATGACAAGGCGGCAAGTGCTGGGTCCGAGAGCTGGTTTACGTCTGGCCCCTGGCCCCGGAGCTGAGTGAATCCCAGCAAGGTACCTGGCTTCTCTCCGTGGTAGCTGCCCCGACCAGGAGGGTAAGGTACTAATCCAACACAGGTGCCAAAAAGATCCAGAGTGTGACAGACGGTCGCCAACTTGGCAGCTCTCCTTTCCGCGCGTGGCCCCCCAAACGGTTCAGAGCCAGCATCTCCTCCCTGTGGCTGAGTCTCCCAGCCCCTGAATTTCCAGTGTGCTCTGTCATGTCTCTCAGAGGACAGCCAGGTCCCAGGCTGTCCTGCTCCAGCTGCAATGGATGTTCTGAGAATGAGATGCGCAGAGCAAAGCCCTGCAGCTCTCCAAAACGTGCTCTGCCCAGCCGCAGACAGAGAGCCCCGCGGGCCTCCAGGATCTGATCCGCCCAAGACCTCAGGAGCAGACAGGCTGGCCCGCCAGGAGCCTACGGCCTCAGTCTCTCAGGCCGGCGCCCAGCACATCCCGTGACGCTGCATCCGGACACCTCGTCTCCGCGCAGGGCGTCTCCCCTGGACCCGCCCGTCATCTGTCTCTGTCGAAACCTGCAGGAAGTTCCAGGTCTTCCAACATTCTCAGTCTTCCATGCTCTTCTCCGGGACCAGCTATAGACTGGAGTCTTCTGCCTGAGGCCTCTCCCTTGAGTCTAACCATCTGGGGGCCTCCTCGGCCCTGCCCGGGACCCCTGGGCACCTCAAGGGGGCCCAGCAAGCAGGGGGACCCTCGGAGGGGCCGCTGCTCGTCGGGGGCCCGGGTGACAGCGCTGCACATGAAGCGGACGGACTCACCACCCCCAACCCGGACGCCAGTGAGACTCACCCGGGAGAGGCCGCCGACGGCAAGAGCCCAGCCTCCCCCCTAAAGGCGCGAGCAGGCCTTCCACCAGAGTGACAGTCAGAGAGGTACTAGACTCCAAACACAGAGTCAAACCTCGGCGAAATGAGATCCCCCGGGGCTCGCCCTGAAACATCCGTAATGTCAGCTGCCGCTTCAGTGTGTATTGGAAAAATATTTAGAACTAAAATATGGTATTTCTCCAGGGGGCGTATATCAAAAACGGGGGGAGAGCAGCAATTACTAGAGAAACTCGATAAATCTCCTGGCTACCTGTCACTTTTCTCCAGGTGCACCAATAACATGTATTAGAAGGATTCAAATCTTGCTGTTTCCTCCCCCAATTTTTTTTTGTTGTTGTTGTTTTTGTTCAAGTCTAGTGAAGCTCCATTCAGATCATGGGCAGGAAAAAAAAAAAACACCCTATAAAATGCAGTCAGTGACTTACAGCGTACACCACATTTAAAGGAATGGGCTTCAGAAATGTAGAAAACATTTACGGTTACCAGGTGGAAAGGGGGAGGAATAAATGAGGAGATTGACACTGAGATGCACACACTACGATATATAAAACAGGTAACCAATGAGGACCTACTGTCTAGCACAGGGAACTCTACTCAATACCCTAGAGTGACCTCTATGAAAAGAATCTTAAAAAGAGTGGATACATGTATAACAGATGCACTTTGCTATACACCTGAAACCAACATGATGTTGTAAATCTACTATATTCCAATAAAAATTAATTTTTAAAAAGTCCATTTACAATTGAGAAATATTGTCGTACTAAATTAAAAAAAAATTAACACCAAAAGAATGGACTTAGCTAAGACTTTCCCTCAGTGCTGCTTACAATCCAGGGAATCTGAACACCAGTCTTCCTGTATTATTCATTCCATAATTGCTGGGTTTTATTAGAAATATGATCTATTATAACCTTGAATAGAGTACATTAAATGACATTGAAAATTAGATTATTCTGATTATTAGAGAAGTGAGAAATGTGCTAAACATTTGTAAGACTGATAATCAATCAGGGTATCCATCTGAGTGTAATAAAAATCAATCTGGAGCCAGTGCGTTTAAATCTAATTTTTTAAGCATGACATTTTCCTCGGAGTTTCTCTCTAAAATGTCACCATCTTCTACAACGGTGATTGATTCTGTCTCTAGGGAGAAGCACTCACTCCAATTACTTCATCCACTGCACACAAACCACAGTCCACTTACAAAAAGGCCGAATGAATCACAGCAAGAACGATATATTTTGGGGGGCGGGGCACAGATAGATTTATGTCACTCAGGCTGGAAAATCACGTCTTCCTCCCCCAGCTCAGACAGAGAAAATATGCTACTTAGATCTCACGTGGCTCTTTAGTGTCTTCCAACAGAAACTAGGAATTTCCATAATGGGTTTTTATTTCAACTGAGGGAAAAAAAAAGAGGAAAAGACCATGGCTTATGTAAAAAACATGGTTCTGTTCATGTCTTCTTCAGAGAAAGAAGAAAAGGTATGACTTAATTTAGTCTTCCTTTCACCCACCCTTCCACCCATCTCTTAACGCATTCACCCATCAGTAGATGATTACTGAACTCCAACTGAGGTCACCAGGAGACTGGCCAGCTGGGGACTCTTTCTCTAGAGGATATTTACCTGGCGGAGGAAGGTTAATGAAGTGACGTCCAACGGGGACTTCCTGAGCTGAACCCCACATTCTGTAGAGGGACCACTAGCGTGGCACCCCCATCCAATAACTCAGCTTGGCCCCCGAGAATGGTACAAGTGAAGACTGACCTTACAGAAGGTTGGTGTTTTCCCGGCAATGGTAGGAGAAAGGGGAAGACGACAGTTATGGAACCTTTGCCATGACCGAGAACTTGACATCCATCACTCACTATAAATCCTCAGGGGTAGGGCCCCGGGCTCCTGGCCCCGGGTCTGCTGAGCCGGTGACCGGCAGTGAGCCTTGGCTTTCTCCCTGCCTCCCCGTCTCGTTTTCCCAGGAGCGGGGACTTGTCTTAGTGAGTCTGAGGGAAGGCACTGAATGTTCTCAGCGGAAGCCCTCCCAGGCCTTCTCTGCCTCTGCCCTCCTCCCCCCAGGAAAGGCATCTGGCCTGTTCTCCATGCTGTGGGAGCTCCCGGGGCGGGCTCTGCCTGGGGGAGGACTTTGGTTATCAGTGCTGCCCAGGACAGGGCAGGGAGGCTCATCTGACTCAGGGGTGAAGTCCAGGAAGCCATGAGCCACCGGGGCTGCACGTGGCAAGCTGCATCTTCCAATAAGCCAATGACTCTGTAAGTTAATTCACACCTGCTGAAAGGAACATTACACTGCTATCAAAAATCATCTTTTCAAAGGCTATTTAATGACATGGCTAAATATTCACAATGCTAAATTTAACATCTCCTTTCAGAAAGGAGATCAGAAAACAATGGAATACACACATATATGGATTGAAAAAAGCAGAATAAAAAAAAGTCACAATATTCACAGGACTTACATCTGGGACATAAGATTCACTGTGATTTATCTCTTCTTTTTGATAAATTTTGGTACTTTCCAAGTCATCTGCAGTGAGCTAATGTTGCTTCAATTATTACTTTTTTAGGCTCTCATTAATTATCTATTTTATTCAAACTATCAATAGTGTATAGAGGTCCATCCCAGTCTCCCAATTCACCTCACCTTTCTTCCCTTGGTGTCCATGCATTTGTTCCCTGTGTCTGTGTCTCTATTTCTACCTTGCACATGAGATCATCTGTACCATTTTTCCAGACTCCACAGGTAAGCGTTAATATACAATATCTGCTCTTCTCTGTTTTTCATTCAGAATGACAGTCTCCAGGTCCATCCATGTCTCTACAAATGACCCAATTCAATTCCTTTTTAAGGCTGAGTAATATTCCATCATACACACGGACCACATCTTCTTCATCCATTCATCTTTCGATGGACATTTGGGTTGCTTCCATGTCCTGGGTATTGTAAACAGTGATGCAGTGGACACTGGGGTGCATGTATCTCTTTGAATCATGGCCGTCATTAAAAACTCTGCAAACAACAAATGCTGGAGAGGGTGTGGGGAAAAGGGAGCCCTCCTACACTGCCACTGAAAGTTGCTCAGTCATGTCCGACTCTTTGTGACCCCATTGACTATATAGTCCATGGAATTCTCCAGGCCAGAATACTGGAGTGGGTAGCTGTTCCCTTCTCCAGGGGATCTTCCCAACCCAGGGATCAAGCCCAGGTCTCCTGCATTGTAGGCAGATTCTTTACTAACTGAGCCACAAGGGAAACCCAAGAATACTGGAGTGGGTAGCCTAGCCCTTCTCCAGCAGATCTTCCCTGCCCAGGAATCAAACCGGGGTCTCCTGCGTTGCAGGCGGAGTCTTAACCGGCTGAGCCAGAGTGGGCATGTAAATTGGTGCAGACACCATGGAGAACAGTATGGAGGTTCCTTAAAAAACTAAAAATAGAGCTCTCATGTGATCCAGCAATCCCACTCCTGGGTCTAATCTGGAGAAGACCATAATTCAAAATAGACACATGCTTTGCATATATTTTTTAATGTAGGGTTCCTTGGTTTTGCCCTTCAAAGGAAAGTGGCTTTTCTCTAGCGGGAAGAAGGTTTTCAGACTGTAAGGTGAGTCTCAGAAACGAGTTGCCGACATGGTGATTCCTGCAGTTACTTCGCAACTGACTCCTGAAGACTCCCAGCCCCAGCATCGCCTCGCTGCTCCCACGTTCCCTTCTGTGGCCCCCAGGCGCTCCCTGTGTCTGCCCTGACTCTGCCGACATACAGTCTCAATAGAACAGCCTTCTTGGACCTACGGAAACCCAACTTCTGCCCTAAACACCCGACAGCTTCCCATCAGACCTGCCGTAAGAGCAGAAGCCGGGACAGATCCCCTGGGCCTCTCTCATTCCCTGTCCTGTCTTATGCCTTTTTTTCACAACTGGCTTCCTCCTGGGTCCTCAAACATACCGGGGAATGCCCCACCTCAGGGCCTTTGCACTAGCTCTTCCTTCTGCCTGGAGCCTCTCCTTCCTGCATTCTTTATTCAGATGTCACCGTATAAAGCCTGAAGCCTGCCCTGACTACTTCATCGCAAACTGCAATCCCCCACCCCATGCCCCCCACAACGGTCCTCTTCCCTTTCCCCGTTCAGTCTCCTTATTTGTCCTTTTAATTATCTTTCTCCCCCATAAGAAGGTAAATCCCTGGAGGGCAGGGATTTTAGGAATTCTTCACCCCAAACAGCACCCTAAACAAGTCTTTGTTGCTGATGGAGGCTCTGAGAGGGAGGCTGAGTGCTGTGCTGGGGTGAGGGGATGAGGGCGCCAGGACAGCAGGAAGACCCCATCCCTGCCACACGCCTTCACCGCCCTCACGAGCTACTCCCTACTGGGAACAGAGCCTGCGGCTGCGCTGAGGCCTCCTGTGCGGTGAACTGCTCATTTAGATTCCGCTCATTTAGATTCCGGGTGTCACACCCTCTCAACCCGCTTCCCCCGCAGCGTCTGCTTTGGGGGCGGACGCGAGAGGGGACGAATCAAGGCAGGGAAGAGGCGCAGTCCCATCAGAGGTTGGGCTTCTCAGGGCCTCTTTAGAGAAGAAAAAGGAAGCTCCCTCTGCAGGGAAGTGCAGATGTATGCCCGCCGGGAGACGCACGGAGAACAAGAAAAGTTCCCTGACCGATCACAGATTCTGCCACAGACTGCTGTTCAGCTTAGGACAAAATCTAAATATTCTAGAGGTCGTAAAGAAAAGCATTTGGCAAGAGAGTAGCTCCTTGGAGATACTGCAAGGAATGTCCATCCATTCACCGAGGCAGCACTTTGGAGATGGTCATGTCAAACAAGCCAGGCACCTTCCTCTGTTTTCTAAGTTCTAGCTAGCGGTTAAGCAGCTTAGGGGAGGGGGAGATGGGAGGGAGGGGGCAGATGTTCCAGTTTTCAACTAAACAAGGTAGGAAAAGGAGTACGTCAAGGCTGTATATTGTCACCCTGCTTATTTAACTTATATGCAGAGTACATCATGAGAAACGTTGGGCTGGAAGAAGCACAAGCTGGAATCAAGATTGCCGGGAGAAATATCAATAACCTCAGATATGCAGATGACACCACCCTTACGGCAGAAAGTGAAGAGGAACTAAAGAGCTTCTTGATGAAAGTGAAAGAGGAGAGTGAAAAAGTTGGCTTAAAGCTCAACATTCAGAAAACTAAGATCATGGCGTCTGGTCCCATCACTTCATGAGAAATAGATGAGGAAACAGTGGAAACAGTGTCAGACTACTTTTGGGGGCTCCAAAATCACTGCAGATGGTGACTGCAGCCATGAAATTAAAAGACATTTACTCCTTGGAAGGAAAGTTATGACCAACCTAGACAGCATGTTAAAAAGCAGAGACATTACTTTGCCAACAAAGGTCCATCTAGTCAAGGCTATGGTTTTTCCAATGGTCACGTATGGTTGTGAGAGTTGGACTGTGAAGAAAGCTGGGTGCCGGAAAATTGATGCTTTTGAATTGTGGTGTTGGAGAAGACTCTTGAGAGTCCCTTGGACTGCAAGGAGATCCAACCAGTCCATCCTAAAGGAGATAAGTCCTGGGTGTTCATTGGAAGGACTGATGCTGAAGCTGAAACTCCAGTACTTTGGCGACCTCATGCGAAGGGTTCACTCAATGGAAAAGACCCTGATGCTGGGAGGGACTGGGGGCAGGAGGAGAAGGGGACGACAGAGGATGAGATGGCTGGATGGCATCACTGACTCGATGGGCATGAGTTTGAGTAAACTCCAGGAGTTTGTGATGGACAGGGAGGCCTGGCGTGCTGCGATTCATGGGGTCGAAAAGAGTCGGACACGACTGAGTGACTGAACTGAACTAAACTGAAACATCTTATGACTGCAGTGCGACCAACCAGATGAACTAACTTCCTTCATCTTCCAGGTAATGACTGGTTTTTGGTTAAACTAGGTTTGGGCAACTAGTTTCCTAGAGTCTCCATACAACATGAGAACCTTCATAAAAAGTTACTTTCTTTGGAAAGAAAAGAAAGAGTATCTTTTAAAAATAGCAACATATGCTCACTGCACACATTTGGAAAGTAACAGAATCGCAAAGAAGAAAATACAAGTTATAATTCATCCATGTCCCAGAGATACACCCTCCCTGTTAATGTTTTATTTTTTTTCTCTTCCTTTCTATGCATTTATATGTATATTTTTATTACAGATCATAGACAATCTCAATTTTCTCATCTTGTTTTTCATTTAAACTTAACATGGTGGGTATTTCCCCATATCAGGAAAAAAATCACTTTCCCTGTGGCATAATGTTCCTTTCTATGGAACTAAAGAACCTCTTGATGGTGAGAGAAGAGAGTGAAAAAGCTGGCTTAAAACTCAACATTCAAAAACTAAGATCATGGCATCCAGTCTCATCACTTCATGGCAAATAGATGGGGAAACAATGGAAACAGTGACAGACTTTATTTTTGGGGGCTCCAAAATCACTGCAGATGGTGACTGCAGCCATGAAATTAGAAGATGCCTGCTCCTTGGAAGAAAAGCTATCACAAACCTAGACAGAGTATTTAAAAACAGAAAAGTCACTTTGCCAACAAAGGTCTGTCTAGTCAAAGCTATGGTTTTTCCAGTAGTCATGTATGGGTGTGAGAGCTGGACCATAAGGAAGGCCGAAGAATGGATGCTTTCCAATTGTGGTGTTGGAGAAGACTCTTGAGAGCCCCCTGGACTACAGGGAGATCAAACCAGTCCATCCTAAAGGAAATGAACCCTGAATATTCACTGGAAGGACTGATGCTGAAGCTGAAGCTCCAATACTTTGGCCACCTGATGCGAAGAGCCAACTCACTGGAAAAGACCCTGATGCTGGGAAAGATTGAAGGCAGGAGGAGAAGGGGATGACAGAGGATGGGATGGTTGGATGGCATCACTGACTTGATGAACATGAGTTTGAGCAAATGCCAGGAGATGGTGAAGGACAGGGAAGCGTGGCGTGGGGCAGCCCATGGGGTTGCAAAAAGTCGGACAGGACTGAGTGACTGAACAACAATTACTGAGCCACAAAAAGGAATGAAATTGGATCATTTGTGGAGAGGCAGCATGGACCTAGAGACTGCCATAGAGGGAAGCAAGTCAGAAAGAGAAAAACAAATAGCACATATTAACACACACATGTGGAATCCAGAAAAAGTGGTACCGATGAACTTCAGTGCGGAGCCGGAATAGAGGCACAGACGTGGAGAATGGACATGTCAACACGGGGCTGTGGAGCGGGTGGCAGTGATATCTATACACCACCGGGGGTAAAGCGGACAGCTAGCGGGAAGGTGCTGTATCACACAGGGAGCGCTCGGCGCTCTGGGATGCCCTAGAGGGGAGGGATGGGGCTGGGGTGGGGGCAGGCCAAGCAGGAGGGGCCGGGAGAACACATACAGCTGACTCACTTCAGTGTTCAGCAGAAACCAACATGACATGTGAAGCAGCTATACCCCAACAGAAATAAAGAGCCTGGAGGAGAAGCTGCCACCTGCCCCCAAGGACACGGCAGAGCCCCCATCTGGTACCCAGCGCTGGACAAAGACGGGCCAAGGTGTCTGTGGGGGAAGGGGCCAGACACCCGTTTTGTGGCCTCCTCGTCTGTTCCCCACTCTTTCCGTGACCCTACCGGGTCTCAGCCGCTGTCCTCGGCGTGGTCCAGGAGACTGGGCCACACCGGATGAACAGAAGGAAATTTACAGAAGCACTACTACCTTCAATCACTGCAGCCACAATATGTCAGAGTAAGACCAGACTTGGGGCCAACGAAATGGAAAACAGCTGCCTAAAGTTCCAGGTCTTGGCTGGGTAAGGGGACACGTCCGTGATTCCAAGCGGAGCGCTCCTGTACGACTACCTCTGGGGTCCACCCGTTCACCTGTGAGGTCCAAACAGGACTCTCCTGCAAGGTGACCTCTGTTGGAACGTGCCCTCCAGGCAGAGCTAGACCCGCTCACATGCCTACCAGACGTGTGCCAGGCAGGGGGGAGACGGCACTGAACGGAACGACTGAAACCTATGCCCCATGCGTGTTTCTGTTGAAACGAGGTCCGTGTGAAGATGGAGGAAGTGTGGACAGAGAGAGTGGAGAGGACAGTGAGGTTCGCTGCACCACGGGGTCAGAGAAGACATGGCCGCCAATGATGGTCATGGGAGCCGGGAGCCGGGGCAGGGGTTTGGCACCACCAGAGGCCAGATTCACGGACCTGTTGGCACAGGACAGAGGCCAGCCGACTGATCTCTGTGGAGAACCGAGAGCAAGTATCTCACGCTTCGGGGGCCACCCAGCCTCTGTCATGGCGACCCAAGTCTGTGGTTGATTTCAGAAAACAGACACAGATCATCAGCAGAAACCAACCGGTGTGGCTGTTCCAATAAAACTTTATTTGTAATTCCAGGTGACCCACTGGGTCTGGCCCACCCAGCTGCAGCTTGCTGACCTCTAAATCAGGTCATTCATCAACCTGAACAAAGTGGCTTTGCTTCCATCTGCAGGGGGGGTGGGGGGAGAGGCCAGGATGCAAGGCGGTCAGGAAGTGAGTGGGGCGTGAGTTAAGTCAGGTGGCCCCAGGGAGGCGGCTTCCACGAGTTGTCTGACTGCCTTCTTCCCTCTTTAATCTTCTCTATTATTCTTCTTAATTACAGACATCAGACACGCTTATTATCACCTGTGAAACATCATGGTAATGACTCCCTCCCACTCCCCTTCCAGCCCGGCCCCCTGAGGCTACTACCCACACAGGACGTCTGGTGGGGTTCAAGGACGCGGGGGACACGTGGTCAGGGGCTGGGGTGCTGGGGGTGATCAGATGTCACGAAGGTCACAGCAAAGAGGCCTCCTTGACCGACAGCCCCGAAAGGGGAGGATGAGGGAGGCGGCTAAAACCAACGCACTGTCCACCTGGGGATGCTGTCCACCTGGGAAGCTGGCTGAGAAACGCCGGTCTAGAGTCACAGCTGGCCAGGTCTTTGAAAACTGGCTGATGGAGCTCGGACCCACACACTGGAGAGATCCAACCACAGACCCAGTAATGGTCTTAGACGGCCTGATGAGAGCTACACTGCATGGACTGGGAGAGGTGGTCATTTTCCTGTACCCTGGGCAGACCGCGCTGGGAACGCCAGGGTCGTTTTGGGGGGACTCACCCATTGTAGGACAGACACTGGCTCGACAGAACGCGGGGAGTGGGGACCAGCAGGGCGGGAAGACTGAAGATGGGGTGTGGAAGGGGATTCAGAAGCAGCACGGAGTCTGGAAACAAATCCTGGGACGGATTCTCTGTATCCTGGGGAGGCAGAGCTAAGCCCACAGGTGAGTGGCAGAGACGTGGGCCTGGTGTGAAGAAGGACTTTCTAGCCATCCCTGCTATCCCCCTCCGAGAGGATGCCACCTGCCGTGATGCGGCCCTCCCACGGAACAGGGGCTGCCCACGGGCAGGTCAACACCAAGGGCAGCACGGCCCCCAGGGTCTCTCCCAAACCTTGAGCTTCTGTGCAGCTATGATCTTTCAATTGCTTTGGAAAACATAGGGAACGGCCTTTCTGTTGAGGGTCTAAATGGTTTTCTGATGGGGAGAACTCAAACGTTATCAAAGGCTATCTGTTCATAGGTCACCAAGGTCGATGGTCAGCAGAGATCCCTCCGTCTCTCAGGCAAGGGCATCCCTGGTTGTCCAGTGGTTTGGGGTCCGCCTTGCAGAGCAGGGACACGGGTTCGATCCCTGGTTGGGGAAGATCCCCCGTGCCACGGAGCAACTAAACCCAGGCCCCCCAACTACTGAGCCTGTGGCTCTGCAGCCCGGGAACCCCAGCTCCTGAGCCCAAGCGCCCCAGAGTCCATGGTCCACAGCAAGAGAAGCCCCTGCAGTGAGACGCCTGAGCCACATAAGCAGACAGCGGCCTCGCTCTCCGCAACCAGAGTCAGCGGACGCACGGCAAAGAAGAACCGGCACAGCCAGAAATACAGAAAGACCTCAGGCGAGAGCACCCGCAGCTCGGCTGGCTCAACAGGGTCTGTGATTAGCAGCAGAGGGTTATCTCAGAGGGCCGCTGGCTTCAGGTGTGAAGCACTGGATGGAGACAGCCCACAGGTGACAAGCTAGCTGTCTTTCCCCTCTCGCAGTCTAGGTGTGTTTTATCTGTAAAATGGGGTCTAATATGCAATCCCCGTGTCCCTCACAAAACCGGAAGCAGTACCACGTGGGGTGATGGATGCTGTGTAAAATACAGGACAGATGAATCGCGAGGAAAATGGCACGCTGCTTGGATGTTACGGCAGTATCAAACTACAGAGTTTCTCAATTTCTGTGTCTCCCTTTTCAAAAAAATTTTATGGAAGAAGAGTTGATTTACAACGTTGCATTAATTTCCGTGGTACGGCAAAGCGATGCAGTTATGATATGTATGCCTTCGTTTTCACGTTCTCTTTCCTTATGGCTTATCACAGGATATCGAGTGTAGTTTCCTGTGCTACACGGTCTGTTCCTCACTTTTGTACACATCTATCGTTTCCGTCGGCTCTGGTTCACGAACCACATCTTGTGTAATTCTACTCTAAAACACTGAAAAGTATTATTCTAATGCAGTGTTACTGTGGCGTGAAAACATTAAAAAAATCACAGTGATAAGACATCTAAAACCTTGATGAGAAGATACTGGTGTTTAGCGACTGAAAGGACCCCCTTTCTCTTCTGATAACCGGTCTGGGTTCAATGATCATTACTGGGTCAGCTGATGAAAATAAGAAGGCAACTCCACAATCACGAGGCGGGTCTGAGCTTCGGTCAGGGGCTTGCCAGTCTTCCTGGACGTTGATGCAGAGCCATTGTAATCTCACTTCAAATGCTTTCACAATCAAAGAGCCTGGATAGATTGAGTGTCTGAGAAGACAGTTAAAAAGACACACACATTACCAGGAACCATTTCTTAAAAAAAAAGGGGGGGGGTTGCTTGTTGATTTTCAATCTAAGTGATAACCTAGAAGCCTCTGAAAACTGCCTGAGAATACGCCCCAGACACAAGGGACTTTGTTCCTATAAAGCACTGAGGCAGCAGTTTGCACAGAGTTAATAAAATAACACTTTCTACTTGGATAAACTGACCTAGATTCTCTGACTTTCATGCAGAAATGAAACCGGCGGGCTGCCATCTCGGGAGCCGCCTGTGAGAGCGAGGGGGTGGGAGACCCGGGGCTGGGGGCAAGTCCTGTGCGAAGAACGGCAAGAGGTTTCCGCCTGACCCTGGTTACGACCTGCACCCCCACTTTATGAGTGGAAGGGATCTGTTGTTCTAAGCGTTGAGGAAGGGCTTTGTAAGGCGACTGACATTGCTGCTGGACGCTGGGCTGACGGAGAGGCCCTCTCCTGTAAAAGGACGTTATTTACTTATCACTTCTGTTTTTGGCTGTGCTGAGCCATGTTGCTGCGTGCAGGCCTTGTCTGGCCTCAGAGAGCGGGGACTCCTCTCTGGCTGCGGCGCGCGGGCGGGCTTCTCCCGGCTGAGACTTTTCTTGCGCAGCACTTCTCTCTTTGTCCAGGAGCTTGAGCTGCAGGAGTGGAGGCGAGGTGCTCCAGAGCACTGGCTCCATATTTATTGTGGCGCATGGGCGGTGATGACCCGTGGCTGGGATCCTCCCGGATCAGGGATCGAACTCATGTCCCTTGCATTGAGAAGCGGATTCTTCACCACTGCACCATCAGGGAAGTCCAGGAAAGGCCCTCTTGATAAAGGAGCTCAGAAACACACGCACGCCCTGATAGCCCCCTCATTCAGGGCCATCTTTCGGTTTTGGCAGCAGGAATGAATGAATGAATGAATGAACAGTGCTATATAGCCAAACAGCCCCAAAGAGCCGTGGTGTCTACATCTGCGATACGGGGTTATACACCTGCCACATAAAGGAACAAACTGACCATCAAATCGGTCCGCGTGCGGTGCTGGGAATGCAGACTCTGACCAAGAACCCGTGTGTGTGTGCACACTCATGTATACACACACACAGACAGTTCCAGCCCACTCAGAGCCTCATCATACACACGACAAATCCTGACCTGCAGGGGCAGGCGATCTCAGGGGAAGCAGCACACACAGCTGAAATAATCGATGCGCGCCCACGCTCACATGACTCAAGGAGCTTGGCGTGCCTTTAAAGCACTCGATGGTGTCTTCCAGATGCTCCTTCCTCTCAGCCGCACTCTGTTAGCAGGCCTCTCTCCTTTCCACCGGGCCAAGCCACATACTCAACGCCCTCGGCCCCTGAGGATTTGGGGTCTCTTCCTGACCAGGGTCCAGGCCGCCCCTCCCAGCAGGCTGCAGAGTCAGCACTTCCCTCTGGGGGCTCCTCGGGGAAGGCTTTGAGGAGCTTTTCTCGGGAGTTTGGGAATGCAGTCTCTTACTCAACTTCTCCGAACTGGATCTGCCACCGTGTTCGGGAGAGCATGGGTTTATTTTCTTTCTCAATCCAACACGTTACTGGAAAACTCCCCAACTTTCTTTCTCTAGGGCTCTTAAAGTTCTCATTTTATGGTCACGCTCTCTCTCCCAGCAGCCCCCCAAACTTCTCACCATTACGTCCCAAACTCCCACCTCACGCCTCCATGCACCCATCGGTTTCTGAGACACTGTTTCTTCCCGAAACACCCAGCTGTATTTGCTCAGAAGAGCAATGGGTCTGCATTTTATTTTTCACTAAGCAAGGAAGCCTGATGCTTCAGAGGGTAGAGAATCCGCCTGCCATGCAGGAGACACAGGAGATGCGGGTTCGATCCCTGGGTCGGGAAGAACCCCTGGAAATGGAGGAAATGGCCACCCACTCCAGTCTTGCTGCCCGAAAACACCCATGGACAGAGAAGCCTGGCAGGCGACAGTCCTTTGGATCTCAAGAGTTGGACGTGACTGAGCAACTAAACGTACACGTCAAGCTAAATTCCCCACACCTGCCAGAGCCCAGGGATTAAAAAACAACAACAAACTTTCATTGTTTTTGTTTTGAAATCTGAAATGTTATTTAGCTTTGCAC
This sequence comes from Cervus elaphus, assembly GCF_910594005.1. Taxonomy (NCBI): domain Eukaryota; kingdom Metazoa; phylum Chordata; class Mammalia; order Artiodactyla; family Cervidae; genus Cervus; species Cervus elaphus. The sequence continues at coordinate 47,086,501 of NC_057846.1, forward strand.
CCTGCTTTGTGCGGAAGGGCTTGACTTGGAACATTCTTTGGTCCTCTAAATGTCTCAGTCCCATTCTGTCTTTTCCCTGGGCTGTGCAGCTGGAATGAAGTGGCATCCCCTATCTTTCATCGGAGCTCCGGGGTGGATGAGGCTGGGCCTGTGAGTGCCCTGGGCATTTACACTGCAGGATTCCTCATTCTGGGAACGCGCACGTGGGCATCCTGCGCCAGACCCGGCCTCCGCAGTCACAGCCGCGGGCCTGCAGAGAAGCCGCGGACGCTCTGAAGGGAGAGGGGATGCTTCTCTGCATCTCCGCCCACCCTAACAGTCAGGTGAAAGAGCAGGAAGGAAGAAAGGAGGCCTGTGTGTGGTGCGGGGAGGCTGGACGGGGGCCCTGGGTCCCCACCACCCTCCTCCGGAGCCTCCTGCCTTAAGTGACCCCGGGCTGCCTCCCTGGCGCCCCGCACGCTTGTACACATGATGCGTTGCCTTGCCCAGCAACCCAGCAAGATTAGAACTCCTACCCTCGCCCCCCTCACAAGCAGGATGCTGATGCTCGCGAGCTTGCGGGGCCCCAGATCCAGCCACGCTGCCCTCAGCGGACGGGGAACCTCTCTGACGTGGCCCCAAGCGCCCGCAGCCATGCCCACGCTCGGCCATTTCTTCCACGCTCCTGGCTGGCACACAGAAGAGGTTTAGGCTTCCGAGGGACAGTGGGGCCTTCCAAACGGCGGTCTTTGCAGGACTAACTGGGTCCGCCTCACCCCCGGACCCTGCCCCAGGGCAGAAGCAGGAACTGCTCCAAGTTCCCCTGCACTGGCTGGCCCTGCAATCGTCTGTCCGTTTACTTAAAACGATCATCTCTTGGGTGCTGATCCCAAAGCCAACACGGAAGGACTCAACGTAAAACAAAACACAAACTCGGAGCACAGTTAATGTGTTTGCTTACACTTATTTATTTTTAATATTTTTTGGTCATGCCCCAGAGCTTGCAGAGTTTTAGTTCCCTGACCAGGGATCGAACCTGGGCCCTCGGCACTGAGACAGCAGAGCCCTAGCCACGGGACTGCCAGGGAATTCCCCTGTAATGATTTATTTGAAAAGAAGTACGGTCTCTGGGCTTCCCTGGTGGCACAGTGATAAAGAATCCTCCTGCCAGTGCAGGAGACGCAGGTTCAAGCCCTGGTCCGGGAAGATCCCACACGCCATGGAGCGACAAAGCCCTTGTGGCCACAACTACTGAAGCCTCTGTGCCCTGGAGCCCGTGCTCTGCAACAAGAGAAGCCGCCACTATGATAAGCCCACACACCACAACTAGTCCCTGCTCTCTGCATCTAGAGAAAACCCCGCACAGTTAAAATAAAAAAGACCCCCCAAAACTGGCCACTGGCCAGAAAACATCATCATCCAAGCTGGTGTGTTCAGCAAACGCTGCTCCAGGAGGACCCAGGAAAGTCACCACTAAGGGCCCTGGGGGTTGCTGACACCCAGACCCTGAGTAGAAGGGCAAGTGTGGTGCTTCCACAGGAGCTGTGAAGCAGGGACCTTCTCTGCTTTCACTTCTGGGATGAATATAAAGGTAAGCTTCATTCCGACCAGTCGCTCAGTCGTGTCTGACTCTTTGTGACCCCATGGACTATAGCACACCAGGCTTCCCTGTTCATCAACAACTCCCAGAGCTTACTCAAACTCATGTCCATCGAGTCACTTAAGTAAGCTTAAGACCCTTAAAAAACAAAAACTAGAGTCACCGCATGATCCGGCAGTCCCACTCCTGGGCGTATATCCAGAAAAGACAAAAATTCTAACAAGAACAGACACATGCATCCCAGTGTTCACAGCAGCACTGAACCACCTAAACGTCCACCGACAGATGAACGGGTAAAGATGTGGTACACACATACAGTGGACTATTCCTCAGCCACGAACAAGGATGAAATAAGGTAATTTACAGCAACCTGGATGGACCTACAGAGTATCACACCAAGTGAAGCAGGTCAGACAGAGACAGATACCGTAAGATACTGCTTATATGTGGATTCTGAAGAATGATACAAATAAACTTATTTACAAAACAGAAACAGATTCACAGAAACAGAACGCAGGCATACAGTTACCAAAGGAAATGCAGGGAGGGATAAATTGGAAATTTGGCATTAAAATAGACACATTACACTACTATATATAAATTAGATACGCAACACGGATCTGCTGTCTAACACAGGAAACTATATGCCATATCTTATAATAACCTGCAATGAAATGAATGTATATATGTATATGCATATATAAATGAATCACTTTGCTGTACCTGAAACACTATAGATCAACTATACTTCAATCTCAAAAAGAAGAGAGAAAAAAGCCCAAGTTTAAGAATCCTGAGTCCTCCTCAGATTCAGAAAAGATAACTGAAGACCCATTATTAACAACAGTACTACCGATAAAGACTAACATTTTTTGAGTTGTGTACTTATGATGAATCAAGTACACAGAACCGGTGCATTGCACACAGGTTCCCACTCAACCTTCTCAATCTTCAAGGTAAGTATTATTTTACTCTAATTTTGCAAATGCTCGGATTGCGTGGCCAGCAGATAGTGAGGTTGGGTTTCCACTTCACAGGGACTGAATCTAGCTTTCTGATGATTGGTTATGAAAGGATACACTGAATCATGAATACTCAGAAGTTAGAGCTGAGCTGAATGAAACATAATCTGGGGGTTTCTTCAAGAGGTACGTGTTGAAAACATTTTTTCAATTAGGATCAATGGGAGACACGAGGAAGGACTTAACTTGGCTTCCATGGAGGAATTCTGAGAAGCCCCAGAAGAGCACTGAAGATTCAGTGGATCCATGTCACCACCAGGAGAGAGGAAGCCAGGGTTTAATTTAAGATCAATTCAGAAGAGGCAAAGTGCTAGGAAGTAAGGCATTTAATTTTGCCCAGGAGTTTGCATTTCTTTAAATCACACTCTCAATTACGTAACTTAATAAATTTTGAATTAGACAGTTTCTGCTTTTAACCCAAACTTTGTCAATGGTTTTCTCATTCATTTAGCAGTGTCTACTAGAGTACTACAGATTACCTTCTGCTCCTTCTATCAGATTATTTTATGATTTCTATCAATGATTGAGCAGAATTGAACCAACAAAGTAGAAACCTAGATATATCATTTGCAAAGGAAGTACTTGCTTTATTTGCTGGCATATAAAATGCAATCACCCCTCTTCTGGCTCACCAATAAAACATATCCAAACACTACCCTGCATTTCATGTCCTTCAACTTACAGAAAACCAAAAGCACAAGATGTGAAACAAGAAAGTATTCTATCCTCTTATGAAATAACAAGCTTCAAGCCAGGCAGCACATTAGGCATTGTTTGGCCCATTATCTTCATGTTTTAGAGGTACTTTAGTACATTACACTGTTATTTCCTGATACCAATGTAACTATTTAACCTTGAGGGATTTCTTATTTAAGGTTAGTAACTGCAGCCATGAAATTAAAAGATGCTTGCATATTGGAAGAAAACTTATGACCAACCTAGAGAGCATATTAAAAAGCAGAGACATTACTTTGCCAGCAAAGGTCCGTCTAGTCAAAGCTATGGTTTTTCCAGTAGTCATGTATAGATGTGAGAGTTGGACTATAAAGAAAGCTGAGTGCCAAAGAATTGATGCTTTCCAACTATGCTGGAGAAGATTTTTGAGAGTCCCTTGGTCTGCAAAGCGATCCAACCAGTCAATCCTAAAGGAAATCAGTCCTGAATATTCATTGGAAGGACTAATGCTGAAGCTGAAACTCCCAATACCTTGGCCACCTGACGCAAAGAACTGACTCACTGGAAAAGACCCTGATGCTGGGAAAGATTGAAGGTGGGCAGAGAAGCAGACGACAGAGAATGAGATGGTTGGATGGCATCACTGACTCAATGGACATGAGTTTGAGTAAACTCTGGGAGTTGGTGGTGGACAGGGAGGCCTGGAGTGCTGCAATCCATTGGATTGCAAAGAATTGGACACGACTGAGCGACTGAACTGAACTGAAAACAACTACATATCTAGAACTTGATACGTTTGTTGAGTTGTGGTCTAGAGCATATAATTTTTACATAAACAATTTTACATAAACCTTATAAAACTACATTACAATTATGTTCAATATAAATATATACAGAGCTTTTTGTGAGTGTACATTGACATGGCCTTTATAATCAGTGCATTAGATTTAAAAGTGGAGGTAATGTCTGTAGTACTTTTAGCAAGTATTATGCTTTCATAAAGAATCTCTTTTAATCCTCTAACACCGGTCAACTTGTTAGCAGCGCTGACGGAAACCCCAGTTGTTATATGATAGGCAGTCTCCGTGACCTCAGTCAGCACTGCCTGCCACCTGGTGTCAGCATGCCGAAATTGCAAGCATAGACCTCCGGCAGGCCCAGGGCTAGACCTGGAGAGGCTGGCCTTGAAAGTGAACTCTAAATGTCCTGGAGAGTAAAGCCTCTCTTTCCAAAACACTTAATCACATTCCCCGGGAGGAATTCCCTCATCTTTTGTGGCTTAGTGCCTTGGCCACCTGCCATCAGGAGTGAAGGTAAATTCTCACTCTGGAGACAGTTATGGGAAGCCTCTTCGGGCTCCAGCCATTTGGACCATGTTCTTAATTATCTGAGAGCTGGATCTTTAGTTCTTCTTCCTGGATCTTAGCCCAGCAGCATCTACTAACCAAATCAGTTGGTCAAGTGTATTCACGTAATATACGGCCGTTTTCAAACATACATTGCTCTTGGGAGGCAAAGTGCTACAAAACATAAAATAAATTGTCACCACAGCAACTACCAAAAGCCTCTAAGTACTCATGCCTCTTTCACTTTAGGGAAACAGTATCATAAATAGAAGACGCTTCTTTTAAAATAAAAAATACTATTTGTTTTTAAACAGCACCTCTCTCCTCATTACTCACCCCACCTCCCCGCCTCTGCTGTTAACGACATCTGATCTCACATTTAAGCAGGAAGAAAATGTAGCCACATGATTTAAAAAGCATGTGTTTATGACTTGCCATGTTTAAGCACTGCTGAATAAATGTATATTGAAAACATATTTCAAGTGAGAAGCCATAATAAGGGGTTCGGAGATATTCAATATTACTCTACTAATTCATAGCACACCATAATTATGGAATATGTAGACTTTCTGGATGTAAATTACAACCCATGACTCGGTAAGAGCCCTTTGCTGCTCTCCCCCCGTATGACATTATACTCTTCAGGCAAATTGACATAAAATAGAATAAATTATGTCAAAAAGCTATACAGAACCATTATTTCAGCCTTAAACATTTCATTAAACCTAAACAGCTCAAAATCTCCCCTTCCCCACTCCTACCTCCCAATCTGTGGTGAATTTAAGCCTGAAGATCTTGAACAACGTAGCTTTTTCACATATTTCTGGATGGGAAGATTATTTTTACCAACAGAACTAATCCAGATTTTGCACTGGTCCCTTCGGCAAGACCCTGGGTGAAATGACACCGACCTCGTCTCTGCTCTCCTGAATTGCTACCTGGCAGAAAAGATTCCTCGCATGCAATTTTAATAATGCATGGGTTAAGAAAGTGGTTTCCTGTTTTTAAAGTGTATCTTTTCCTTTTCTTATAAAAGTCTATAAAAATAGAAAACAGCTGAGTGCCTCCGGTTGAATTAGGGCTAGATGGGGGAATTTCCTACAAGGAGCCTTGGGGCTTCTCTGTAAAATCCTTCAGAAAACATGGTGGAAAGTTCCTGAACTATCGTTAAAGGGCTCTGTGCAGCGACTCAGGACGGTGATGTCACGGCATTCAGGTTTCCAGATTCCAATGGGAGACGGAGCAGGCAACTGTTGGTCCCCTATGTATATTTTACACACACCCGCTAGGTCTTGACTTCTCCAGTGTATTCCGACCAGAATTCCAACCACCAACACTTGCATCTCTGCTTGTCAGCTTTCCCTGGCCCTGGAGTGCATGTGTACACAGCTCCCAGGAGTTAAGTTCCCTCAGGGCAGCTCTCGATCACACCCCCACCTTGTTAGGGGCAGCCTCTGAAGTTCAGGTTTCCTACCTCAGCCCCCAGCCTGGATCCAGCCGGCACATGGGGCCGCAGCCCCGAAGACACCCTCAACGCGGTTTCCCTCTCCCCTACCTCCCTCCACTTCCCACCAGTGTTTCCAGGGATTATCTAAGGAAACCAAACAGAAAACCTGTAAGCTCTCAAAAAAAGCGCTGCCTCTCAAGCGACTCATGTCAGGGTCTCTGCACCAACTAAAACTGGAACAAAAGTCCGGTGAGATCCCAAATCTGGGAGGAAGCACTTGCCATCACTCAAATTTCATCCATCAGCTCTTTACCGTGTGTGGCGGCGTCAGTGACAAGCTGTCCCTTGCTGTGGGCACTTGCCACCTATCTCTGTGAGGATTAAATCGTTAGCCGCTGCAGTCGCTGACCTTTAACACCCCCCGAAAGGAATTTAGGGTGGAGATCACAAATGAGGCACTCTGCGCTGGGGTGTCAGGGGGAATGGTAGAACAGGTCTTCAGAGGGTTGGATATTTTCAGGTGAACATTTTATGAGCCCCATTCTTGTATCCCTTCATATCTACGAAAGCACCACAGTCCTTTATGGTGACGACAGCTCCTGTGACTAGCAAGAAAACACGTGTTTTATTGCATGCACTCCCCCCTGCACCAAAATCACACGTGCCCTGACCTCCCCTCCCCACCCCACGGGTCCCCCGCCTCTTTGGAGCAGCTTCTCAGAGCCATCTGAAATGCTGTCTCCTGGGCTGCAGGCCTCATTTGGGCCCCAAATAAAACTGAACTCACACCTCTCAGCTTGTGCATTTTTTTTTTAAGTTGGCAATAGGAAAAAGAATGCCCCCAACCTCATCTCCCCTAAATGTCTCCATGCCAATCCCCAGAATGTGTGAAGATGTGGGGATCAAGGCTGGGCATCAGTGGACCTTCGAACCCCAAGGCTAGCCTGGGTGGTCCGGGGGCACCGCTGTGAGCATCAGGGCCCTTAAAAGGAGGGAGACGGTGCAGAAGGGCCAGGGTCACAAGGGTAACATGAGAAGGACACGACCCGCCCCTGCTGGTTTTGAAGACGGACAAGGGCCAGGAGTCGGGGTGCAGGCAGCCTCCAGGGCTGGGAGAGACCAGGAAAGGCATCCCCCCAGACCTGCAGAAGGGGCACACCCCACCAGCACCCGGACCACAGCCCAGCGAGACCCCCTCCGGACGTCAGGCCTCGGGACCTTATCTGAGGGGCCTTCAGCCCCGGCCCACGTCTCCCCCTGACTCTTCCTCCTGCAGAACCAGAGAGGATGCCCGCATCTCAACGAACTCGCCACAATCTTTGCAGAACTTCTCTAGGTGCCAGGCCACGTGTTGGAACTGAGGGAACTTTCAGTCTAGAGGGAGCCAGAGAGGCCCACAGATGCCCACGATTCTGCCAGGCCAGCGCGGGAGGAAGCGGACGGAAGAGTGGGGACCAGGGCAGAGGACAGGAGAGGCGGGCAGGGCAGGGCTTGAAGGCGCTGCCATCCACACCGACAGTCTGACTCTTGTAGCAGTGCCTGCGTGATCCGTGTGGGCCGGCTCTGCGACCCCAGGGACTGTAGCCCGCCGGGCTCCTCTGTCCACGGGACTCCCCAGGCAAGAAGACTGGAGTGGGTGGCCATGCCCTCCTCCAGGGGATCTTCCCGACCCCAGAATCGAACCCAGGTCTCCTGTGTCTCCTGCACCACAGGTGTTTCTTTACCCCTTGAGCCACCTGGAAGCCCAGCTGAACTCTTACCCAAAGAGAATGGCAAACCACTGAGGGGTTTTAGAAACACTTTTTCTTTTTTCCCAGTAGATGGAGTAGCTAAAAAAATAGAACAATTACATATAAAGGATGAACAAAGTTTAATAAACACACCTGCATGCCTACCACAGTGAGTCCCCTACATGCGAACACAAGAATATTCGTGAGCCCAATGTTTCTGTGAGGCCACCAAAGTCAGCCTCGGTACGCGACTAACGATCAGCTACACTGAGCCAGCTCCACCACGGCTGGTTCATGCTTGCTTCCAGGCATCCTGAGCTTGAAATAAAGATCCTGCACCACCGTCCCCTATGCATTACTGCAGGGTACACAGAGGACAGCCGCTTGTAGGGGATGATCTCAGGGACAATGCACGCCAGACACGTGAGCCAGGACGCATCTTCTCAGCTTTGAAAGCTGGCAGCTCAAAGGTTCATATGTAGGGGGCTCACCATATACACTCTTCTCTAACAAGCGCTTTTTCAGTTGAGCTATAATTTACATACTACAGATTTCACCCTTTCGCTGTATATAGTTCTCTGAGCTTTGACAAACTCGCAGTCATATAAACACCTTCAAGATCATGATACAGAATAAGTTACGCCCCCTCCCCCAAGTTTCCATCATGTACTTTTAAGTTTAAGGACATCTTGTCCATCTGG